>NC_027754.1:30244734-30264597 GCF_000695525.1 Brassica oleracea var. oleracea
AAAAAACACTCTCCTTTACAAAACTCACTTTTGCAGGTTTAAACGAAGACGATGAGACTTTCGAAAACATTTCATAGTCTGCGTCAATACCAAGCAACAAGATAAACATTTAATTACAATAAAAAACACCTTCATGTATTGATTCCTTACTAAAAAACAAAAATAATTCTACAATAGAAACGGCGCCTTCATTTCAAATTCACAGCGGACAACTAAAAAGCTCGAAAAAGAAACATCTATTTTTTTGGTCAAAGATAAACAGTTATTCGATTTCCCTCACCACCGAGAAAAAGAACATATATGGTCCGATTTTATAACTCCAAGCCCATTTAAACTATGCATTTATCTTAAACTTATGTTAAATTTAAAATCTTTTACGGCCTAACAATATATCTTCGTTTCAGACGATATGATTCATGCAATTATGACAAAAAGTTAGCAAAAAAGTTTGCATTCGATCCAAGTAGTCTAATTGTCACAACAAATGGTAAATAAAATATCCTACTCAACAACCCCGCGCTTGCGCGGAGATCCGCCCCTAGTTGGAAATATAGGACACTTACAACTTTGATTTGTCACAATAAGATTTTGTCTAAGTTTTTTGTCCTATTAAGATTATAATTAATGTTAATACGATTATACCCTTAGATTATTGAAATTTTAATTTAATTAAAATATAGAATGTTTATTAATTAGATTTATTTATAACTGTTTTTACATTAGAGATAAAAAGAAAAATCAAAAGCATTATCAGTTACGTAATTGTGTCTGTTTCATTCTTTCTTCTTCCATAATTCAAGGCACGACATTTTTTTACAAATACCTTTATGAGGTTTATGTTCTCATCTTCTTCTTTATCTTCTCAGATTATTGTCTCCATCTTTTACTTGATATCCTTCTTAGCCTCTTTGATTTCGCATTGTGTCATGTGAAGATGGTTTATAGTATCTTCGATTTTTTTCGTATTTTATTTGATGGGTGATTTTCTTTTGTTCTTGATTTGATCCTTTGTTAAAGGCGGCCATTAAATCGGAGTCACCAAAATTATTCACGTTTTTAAGTTTTGAAAGCTTGAAATTGGAAGATACATGCTAAATCTACAAATTTAAACCATACCCAGCAAAAAAAATGCAAAAATAATGGACGAAAATCAATCAAAGAAAGCATGGCGGCTCTGTAAAATATCTCTGTAACCCTAAAAACTGTTGAGGAAGATGATGACTTATTTACGGTTATGCCATTAATGAAAATAAACACTAAAAAGAGCAAAATGCACTTCTTGACGATTGAACCTCACAACCGCGCAACATAAACATACCCAATTCCCACTAGGCCGCTTCAATAAATGGTGATCTATATACAAATCATTAAGTAATATAAACAATTTTCTGAAAATTGAAAAAAAATTTTAAAATTAATCCACGATTAATCGGTATTTAGTAAAGATATTTAAAAAAATATGGAACTTCCATATTTTTGGTTTAGACTAAATTTATTAAATTTATTAAAGATATTAAATAAAATATTCTTTGAAAGATTTAAGATAGATTTACTTTAGATTAAGAAAACATCTTCAACTGTATATGGAAGTTTCCATATTTTCCGGATTTACCTAGAATATGTATACTACCTACGCAGAACAAAATATAGTAGGCGAGAAACATATTCTTCTTTAAGGCGTCATATAAGGTAAAGGGTAGAACATGTTATGGCATGTAATGTAGCCGAGCTATATCATTGAGTTGTAGCTATATGGCGTTATCAAGTTGTAGGTAGACTGAAGACATCTTTCTTGATTATAACATAACCAATTCTAGCTTTGTTAAAATATACAAGAAATATTAGTTTACGTTATATATATCCTTGATATATCTATGTTTAAAACTTAGAATCGAATTTATAGACTATGTAGATTACTATAATGTGTATTCTAACTATATGTAGAAGATAAAGTAAAATATGATTCTAGTTTTTTTTTTAAACAAATTAAACATATATATTGTCATACTTATGTTTCCAATAGTTTTCATATTTTCTTACATTTTTAAAATTCAGTTTACTATTTTTTCCATAAAAGAAGGGTAAAACATGTCCAGAATTGCCAAAAATATCAGAATTCCTAAAATGACAAACAAAAGTTCAAAGCGTCCTTTTTTTTCCAATTCTCCCCATTTTTTACTCATCATTATTTTTTGTGTTTGTATAGTTATTTTTACTATTCTTTTTCCAAAGCAATAAATATTACACATTATGGATATTACTTGTTGGTAAAGATTGGAGATGTCAAACAGGTTTATTCATCTCGTTCCGTCCCGTACCGCAGCAGGTTAGTTGTCGAGCGGGTTACAGCGGGCCTGTCCCGCGCGGGCTGCGGTCTTCAAAATGCCGGCTCGAACCCATACCGAAAAATATATAGGCCTTCGTGGGCCGTCCCGCGGGACTCCTCCTTATCAAACCGCCTACTACAATTACTTTCATGAATGTTCAAGTAGAAGAGTTGTGTAAGAGAGTTGAAGAGAGCTCATTTACCTTCACTAAAGACTTATCAAAATCAATGCCACAAAATTCCGTTTGTGCTTGTGTTCTTGAGTTAAAAGCCTGATTTTGTTATCAGCATAAGCTTTTGTTGAGTTTGAATCTGATTGAGTTGTTGTCTTTGTAATAATTTGGCTCAAGTGTTGTATGTTTTCATCAAACCATCTCTCTTTTTAATTATTTGGATTGCAAAAAAAACATGAATCACTTTACCAAATTATACAAGTGACGTGATATACAACTAACTTTTCTCCTAAACAACACCATTGTAACCAAATTTAATTTAAGAACAACACCATTCACAGTACTTAAAACAAAACCAATCAACTTAAACAAGAAATATCACATTGTAATAAAGCAATTCATAGTTGTATGTAATAAAAAGAGAAAACCAAATCAAAACACCACCAGAGCTCGAATCGTCATCGCCGGAGCTGGAATCTTCATCGACGGAGCTCGAATCATCATCACCGGAGCTCGAATATGTTTTCTGGGGGGAAAGTCACAAGAATCGCTTTTTTTCTCACTTTCGTTCTCATTTTTTCAGGTAAAATCAAAAATTAAGAAAAATTTGCGGGTCCATGTAATCCCGCATGACCCGTTTCAGCCCATCCCGAAAGATCCAGTTCCGCAATGACCGCGGGCCTAAAAAATCTCGTCCCAATACCGTACCGCGACAGTTCTTTACGGGCCATGCACACAGTCCAGATCCATGATTGCCATCTCTAGTAAAGATGCAAAGAATATGGAAACAGTTAACCATAAATTGACAGTTTTGCATCTCTTTTAATTTTTAATTTGTGTATATTGGTTTTAAAGATAGAAACGGATAAAAGGAAATGAATCATTTGAGAATCCAAGTGATAATTTTTAAAAATTTCCGTAGAGATAAGAGTATTTGGGATTTTTTTTTTAGACATATATAATTGAAACGGAAATTTGGGTAATAAGAGGGATTTCAAAACAGTCAGCTAAACTTAAAAAAAAAAAAGATAAGGGGGATTATTGGTAAGTGAATTCTCATGAATTTTGAAAATTTTGAGATTCCATTGTTATTGGTTCTTGGATTTCAAAAATCTTAGCAGAATCCATTGTTCTTGGTTTAAGAAATTTCAAAATCCATTCAAATCCTTTGTTATTCAAAAAGTTTAGTTATTATTGATTTTCTAATTCCAACAAAATCTTGTGTTATTAAAAGATGAATTCTATTCATTTTTACTCAGAAGACTCAACTTTCAAAATATCATATGTAACCTTGTGATTTTCAAAATTCATGCGATAAAAAACAAGAAAAAAAAATGTTCTTACCAAATATCTATTGCACCTTAAATCCAAATTATATGTCCAAAACTATAATTCATTACATTTATATGCTTTAGCATTTTTGAATATATAATTATTTTTATAAATAATTATCATTTTGAATATAAATATTAATAATTACAATTATAAATATTAATAGTTTTAAATAATTTTTTAAAAAATAGTTTCAAAAAAAATTTGAATTTCAAAAAAAATCAAGGGGTAAAATCGTCTTTCACCTTTTTCATGAAATATTTTTTGGTCATTTTTCTCTTTGAATGCTCTTTTTCTGACAAAAACTATAAAATGGTTATTTAAGAAAAATTATCCATTTTTGTATGTATCACTATTCTTTTCTTTTTAATTTGAAAGAAAAAATAAATAATAATGATATATGATTTAGAAAATAAACAAATTGTATATTTAATTTACAAAAAGAATGATAGAAAATAGATAATGCAAATTCATGAAAATCTATACTAATCCAAAAAAGTTATGGTCAAATTTCATAAGTCAATGTATATAAATTTTCACAATCCACGTATCTTTTAAAATCTATCAACTCTTAAAATTTACAAACTCTATACAAATTCATCTTCCAATAACCCCTAAGTTAAGGTTTTAATTGGGTTGGAATAAATATTTCAGCTAATTTAAGAGAACAAATAGGGAAGTTCCAAAATTTCGGAAGACTTTAAATAAGGAAAATCGAGGTTTAAATATTTAAATAGAAAATATATTTAATACTCTCTCCGTTTCATATTAAGTGTTGTTGTAGAGAATTTTGATCGTTACAAAATAAATATCGTTTTCGACTTTCAATGCAAAATTTATTAATGTTATTCACAAATTTATTTTTTTATTGGTTGAAATATGGTTAGATGTATTGGTAATTGTGTTTTTATATAGAAAATATACAAAATTAATTGTTTCCTTAATCTCCGTGCACTTTTTTCTTTTTATATTTGTAACGGGAAATGAAATAATTTCTTAGCACAATTTTATATTTCCTGAATTCATACGATTCGTATTATTTATATCATATAAATTAAAATGATTTATTTAGTTTTAACTTTGACCTTTTCTGTTGAACTCGTTGTTATCCGCAACCTTTGTATTTGTGTGCGTGAATGTTGTTTTGTAGCTAGCAGAGAATTTGATTTGTATAAAGAAAGAAGACAGACGAAAACGTGGGTGTAGTACGAAAGAAAGAAGACAGACAAAAAAAATCAATTTCCTTTATTAATTTCATTTAGTTTTAAAATGGGCTTCTCAAATGTTTTTAATCTTTATTCATTTTTTGCAGGAGTTCCACCAGTGGGTGTGAGACAGGTCCATCCTTTCC
Source organism: Brassica oleracea var. oleracea (assembly GCF_000695525.1). NCBI lineage: Eukaryota > Viridiplantae > Streptophyta > Magnoliopsida > Brassicales > Brassicaceae > Brassica > Brassica oleracea. The sequence continues at coordinate 30,249,917 of NC_027754.1, forward strand.
GATGTTAGCGTTACCACTAGTTACCACGTTCACACTTGCACTGAACGTCGGCACAGCACCGTTGATATTGTTGATAGACACATTTAGTGTCCTAAGCATAGGTAAAGTGGTAAGCTCTGTCGGTATATTCCCGGTGAGGTTGTTATTAGAAAGATCGATCGTTTCCAAAGAAGTAAGCTTAGCAAAACTCGGAGATATCGTACCCGTGAGCTCAAAACCCCATAGGTTAACCACTGTAACATCACTTCCGGAACAAGTAATCCCGGTCCAGCTATCACACGGATCATTCCCTGTCCAGCTCATGGCTAGCATCACCGGATATCCAAAGGACTCAGCTATAGATAGCAAGGTCTCGACACGTGGATCACACGGAGTACCAGGAGTATCCAGACAGAAGCTATTCCCGTTGACTATTGGAACAAAAGCGTCTGAGTTCTCGAACAACGGAGTCGGTCCTTGAAAGTAGTTATTATTTAAATTCGCGACAATGAGCGATTTGAGACCGGTAAACGACGGTGGGACGACGCCAGTGAGCATATTATGTTCTACATTGAACAATCTCAGATACTGTAAACCGGAGAGATCAGGGATCGGACCGGAAAAGTCGTTGTCTTGCAGATCAACCTCGACGAGATTGGATAGTTTCCCGAGATCCTGAGGGAGAGTCCCGGCGATCCATTTCTCTCTGAGCAGGATCCTTGTGATGCGGTTGCTTTCGCCACATATGACGCCGTCCCATTTGCAAGGGTCAGGGTCCGACCAGTGAACGTCTGATGTGAGGTTCAGGTAGGATTTGAAGGATTGCATGATCGTCGCATCGTCCTGAGAAGCGGCGAAATTGAGGAGGGAGAGGAGGAGACAGAGGAGGAAAAGATGAGAGCTGGTCATTTTCGTCGGGAAGAGTGAAACTGACTACTCGAGAGACAGAGGAGAGAGTGTTGTGTGTGGACTACTCGAGAAGAAAGAAAGTGTTTGTTCGGGAGGGAGAAACTGCTCTATTAATAATTTTGATAAAACAGTATAAAATGGGGAAAATATTCATAGTCAAAACAAATGAGATTATCTGCTATGTTAATGTTTGTATATATCCTGAATGATCATATTTCAAGTAAGAAGATCGAAACTATTGACTTGATTGAATGCAAATTTGGTAACTCTCTGACCACTTCTATGGTAAGAAGGAAACATATAAAAAATCTATGCATCAAGATGAGAAAAAATGATATGGTCTTTGATTTATTATTTTCTTATCTATATCTCATTTTTATGCTGTATAAATATTACAAATTATAAAAAATATTACAGACCATTTTATAATTGTCTGATAAAAATTCACGTATGATTGTATCATATATGACAATTTTTGTATGTATTTCTATTATTAATTTTTTCGGCTCCAACTAATAATTAAGGATAGAAATACAACCATATTTTTTAGGTAATCTATAATAATAAAATTACATTTTCTGCATTTTCCCGCGTGCACGTCGCTCTGGAGAGAGGGGTGTTTTGCGCCACGTGTCGCGACATCAGAGCTCCTGCGATTTTTGCTCCCCGGCGCTCTTTGATCTATCGAATATTATCTGGGCTTTTATTACAATAGTTAGAGTAGGCCCATACATTGAGCCATATTAGAGACCCATCCAAAATTAGGTTTCGCCTTCCTCTTCCTAATCCTCTTGCACGTGCGAAGTCCACGATGAAATTCAGACTTTAAGCGCCTATCCGAATTCAGTAACGTCTCACCAATCCATAAATCATTTCTTTACTCCTTGAGTTTTTCGTTATTACAACTCAAACGATATCCAAAAGCAATTTTTTCGTAGCAACCCATCCGAGAATGGCTAATTCCTTCATCATTCTTGCGGAATTGAAAAACAGGGACCAGTCTCTGCAAGGTCGTCCGATCCGTTCACCCTCTCGATCACTCTCTAACTTTCGTTATCATCTCCTTGCTACTTTCGATTTCAAAATTTTAGTGTTTTGTTCTTTATTTTCTTGTTGTGGAATAGTGTTGGAGGATCAAAGGATTGATCTTTTGGTTTTAACACGTTTGATTATAATTTTCTGCGCAGGAAGATGACAGGCTTAGAGTATGTGATCAGTGATGCTACTGAGATTGTCCCGACAAGATTATATATGCTGACGTATAATATCGATGCAAACGTATAACAAGGTTATATCGATGCTAACGTATAATATTGTGGATGGTACAATATACCAGGCTCCACAGCTTTGTAGTGTCTTTGCAGCTCGAGTTGTATGCTTCTTCATCCTTTCTATTTATGTTCATGTGTTGCTTGGAGGGCATAGACTAAGCGAAGGTTTTTTTTTTAGTTGCTGCTAAAGTATTTTTTGTTTTCTTCTCTTTCTCCTTTAAGGTCGGACTGTTATTAATATTTAGATGGTTTCTCTGCAGCTGCATTAAAGTTGGGGACGATTAGGCAGGGTAAGATTTTGTTTTCTTTAATAAGTTGGTTCTGTCTCAGTTTCATGTGATTAAATATTTTCTGCTACTAAGAGTTAGTTTCAAAGTTTGTTGCAAGCTCGACTAGCTATGTCCACAAGACCGGACTGAGAATTATATGTTTTTTGTATCAACTGCATGTAGATGCAAATGTAAAATAACTTTTCATTAACTTAGGAAGCTCATATCTGAACAGATTTAATTTATCAAGTACTTTAGAATCTGTTGTTCTTTGTTGTCCATCTTTGGTATGCTGCAAGCTTCTGTGATATGATCTATGGTTTTCAGTTGATTGCTAAAAACCAGAAAAAGCCTTCTGAGACAAAGCCCCCAATGGTACACAATCTTTCACACCACTTTCTTCCGGTAAATATCACCAATAAAAAATATTGTTTTTTCCTCAATTGGGTTTTATGGGTGTGCTCTGTAACAGAGGAATTGAATTTGATGTTTTTAGATTCATCAAAGATGATGTTTTCGTAGAAATCAGGAGCAACCCACCTTATATAAGAAAAAAAAAAGAATTGAACAGTATCTATGTCGAAGAAGTCAAGAGTTCTTTGAGCAACGCGTTTCTTCAGGCCGATATTTCTTTAGCAGAGGACCGCAACAGAGGCTCTTTTCTCAGGCTTTTCTTCCGGTACCTCGGCTCTTGCTGCCCTTATTTTTGGAAGGTATGTTTGTTAGCTTCGACTAAACCCATCTTCAGAATCACTAAGATTCGATTTTAAGTGAAGGTTTGTTTCCTCATGATTGTTGTTCTGTTTTTGCACCAGACACTTAATGGTTGCAAATGCAGCAGATGGCAGAGCCGTTCTCTGTAGGAATGGTGAAGCCATAGACATGTATCGAGACCACAAACCAATCTACTTACCGTAAAGAAGAAAGTCTAAGGAAGTGGCGGCTTCAACGATGTCAGTTACTTAAATGGCATAGTGATTGGGACATGTAACTACCACGAGGGTCACGATCTCCACTCTTAGCAGAGCCAGGAGATCAAAAAGATACATTTAACAGAGGAAGAGAAGTTTCTAATAATGAGATGCGACGAGATTTGGGACGTTTTGACAATTCAAAAGGTTTTTGTATCGTTAGGTGTGAATTACGTCGATCATGATGACCCGATAACGCTTGCTTTGAGGTCTTTAAGGCTAAAAAAGTTAGATAACCTAACAGTGGTTGTTTGATTCTTGTCGGCTGATGACATAAGAGCAATAGTCGCTCCTCCGGTGGAGGATCAACGGTGTTGTATTTTTCTCAGAGATTGAGGGCCTTATTTGATGGTTGAATGAAAAGATAATGACATTCCCTTTTGTGTTCTTGGCTGAGCTTTTTCTTGCTTTTGTATATTTGGGGTCTGTATCTAACTTCGAGTGTCTACGTGCCCAAGTTTTGTGTAAGCGGTTATTTGTTCGTGCATGGATTGAAAGTTTTTTTTATGTACGTGGTCCATTTAGTTTGTATAATTACATGGATTCCAGTTTATGAAAACAAAGTAGATTTGTATGCTTGGTCGCTAACTACATACATTTCCAATTTGTATGCTTGGTCAGTCGCTATTTTGTCCACTTTCTGAAGTAAGAAAATAGTTTTGTAATATGAACATTAACAATATACAATATTATACACGTGAGAAACCAACACTTGTCCAACATGAAAATAGTTTTACAAATTTGATTACTTTTTAGAAGATTATAACTACATTAGATATTCCACAAATTAACATTCGATAAATTAATTACATTATAAATTAAAATTTTTTATCGATTTTAAGTTGGATCAATTCAAAATATGACACAAATCGATAAAATAATAAGATAATATATTTTTGAAGATCCCATGCAAATTTATCGTCTCACTAGAGTCATATAATAATTTATATATATAAGGATTCTATAAGTATAAATAATATATTGTATTGTTTGATTTAGATTTACAATTGATTTTATTTTTTATTATTATTTTATAATATCTAAAAATTTGTCTCTAAAACAAATTTAAATTACATGATACATATCTCATAACACTAAAAATGAACTATAAGTTTATTTCTAACATGAAAAGTTTCTATAACTTCCATAAAGCAATACTTTCACACTTAAAAAAAATAATAACTGCATCCACATAAATTAGTGGAATGTCAAATTAAACAACAAACAACTACAATTATTAATATAGCCGTAACCCACTATCTAACAAAATATATAAATTATATCTTCAACAAAGAGAATGATTCAGAGGGAAACATATTTTCCACTATATTCACAAAACAGAAGAAAAAACAAATAAGATGGAACCATATATTTTAGTCAACAATTATAACTCAGAAGAAAGCATTGACAGCTATGACGAAAGCTCTTCAGCCACAAACCATGTCATCCATTTCAAAAACCTTAGACTATGATATTTTGCAGCGGAATCACTCATGATGATGAATCAACACATTCAGTTAATGAAACAATGTTTGGATAATAACAATTCACAGGCTCATTAAGGGGTTAAATCGGTACTTTTTCCACCATAAACCTAGCAAATGACTCCACCATCTTAGTCAATCTGCATATGGGAACTATGACAAAGGTACATATCTTTATGGTATATTAATGTTATGCTAACTAACTTTGAAGAGGTACATAGTTTTTGAATAAGTTGTCCTTGAAAAATTGTCAATTCAAATCCAATCAATGTGAAACATGATTAAGAATTCACTCAGGATTTAAAAACAAAGTATTTAACCAATACAACCACAATGAAGCCCCAACAAACTGCCACATCTTTTTCATAGATAAAGTATGCGAAAATTGTTACTATTTTAAAAGGATGAAATAATTTATTATTTTTTTTCAGACAAGATAATCACAAAACCAAACACAAGCATTTACATTTTTTCTTATAATACATCAACTTTACTTTCTGTTTATATCAGAAAATATCATTCTCTTTTAACATATATTCATTCATCTTCATGTTTTTGAATTTATTTTCCTTACTAAGACCATAAAATAAATTGTAATTCATTTAAAACTAAAACATACAAATCCGGCGTGTAGCGCCAGAAGACCACTAGTTTATTTCATATTTTACGGATATTTAATCTTCTAAAACTTACTTTGCTTAAAAGTATGATTTCCATAAATTACTCATTGTATTGGAATCTCGGTTGTATTGTATTCGCTAATACAAAAATACAAATACGTACAACATTAAAATAATTGAAACTATAATTTTATTAAATATAGTATGGTTATAAAAGTTTTTTTTGGTCAACTATATAAATTTTATATATAAAAACCCACATCCCTTACTTATTAATAGAGAAGCAAAATAAAAAAGTAACATTAATTTCATATTTTATTTACATTCATACCATTTGTTGATGTGTCGTTTTCTGATGCCTCTTCAGACCATATTTATAACTACCTTTTTTTCACTAGACTAATTATGAATAATGCCATTGGCCCTACTTATATGTAATATGTATTGTAATGATAAAATTCTTAAAAAATGGAATTTCCTTATACAGTCTGGTCGTATTGGATTTTCCCACGATGTCGTTTGGTCGAAGTTGTATGCAGAAAATATTTTGTGCAATTAATAACCTTCAAATAAAATGTAGATGAAGATAAGTTTGTCGTGATTATCTATTGTGTTAAACAAAATCCAGTCGTTTTTTTTTCCGTCAAAGGTTTTTTTAAATTAGATAAATGGTCGAAGCCCGGTAAACGGCCGAAGCCCGATTACAGCAAAAGACGGTTACAAGCCCAAAAGATTACGGGCTAAATGAAAAAGCTAAACGGGCCCTCGGCCCAAACTCAGAAACCGCACGACCCAGTCGGATAGCGTGTCGAGGAGGCTGGCTCGACACGTGGAGAGATCTCCTCCATTAACGCGTCACGCGTCGTAACTGCCTCAACTTGACAGCCTCCGCCTCTACGCCGCCGGAACAACACCATCGAAATCCTCGTTCGTCGGAGCTCAGTAACCGACAAGCCTCCAACGAACCCATAGCCGTTCTTCACCGCACTGTCATCACGCCGGAGAGTTCCAACGAACCTCGAGATCTCCTCCGACTTTAAAACACTTCAAACCCTAGACACTCGAACCGAGAACCATCGCTTTCTTTCCTTGAAAGTCGTCACCTCGCCGGAGAGCTTCATCGTCTACCGAGATTTCATCCGCATTGACCCAACCTCACCTTGACGACAACCACGCCGAACTTGACACAAATCGAACCTAGTAACCTTGACCCAAACGAACACCGGGTTCCCAAGCGGCAGCGCGGAGCTTTGCTAGCCTCCGCTCTCCGTAACCAAAAGCCGACGAAGGCGAATCTGAAAGAGACTCCCTTCCCGGAAGCTAGAGCCGGCGACGATGGATCTGAGCAAGCCTCCACCTCCCGGAAAACACCACATCTAAACACCACATCTAAACAAAATCCAGTCTTTCGTTTGAAAAAGAGAAGTAACACATCAAAATGTTTATTTCATTAGAATTTACGTCCCGTCAACATATGCATAGAAATTGTACAAAGCTTAACATAGGAACACTTATAGAACGTCATTGAATTGATTCTCGAACATTGCACAAAATCATAAACGATTCTACACAAAGGCATGACAGGTTCATAAACGTTTCTAAGAGCATCTCCAAAAAGAAACTCTATTTTGAAGTTTACAAAACTCTATATTTGAAGTTTAAAGGTGTTCTTCTCCAAAAACAAAACTTCAAACTCAACTTCAAAACCATTTGTATTTTATAATATGGTCCTTATATTTGTCATAACTAATTTGAATTCATAAAACTTTTATAAATAGCTAGCACATATATAAACATATCACAACAATATTAATTAATGAAATATTCTATTAAAATATAAAAATTTAAATAAAAATAACTTAAATAATATTAAACTTCAGGCAAAATACCACATTATTCCATAAATGATTTTCGTAATTTTCGTAATGCATATATGATCTATTAGTTTATTTCAAAGTAAAATGGCTCTCCTCATTTTTACTTTGTTGAAATCGGATGATATTGATACTTGTAAATATATTAGATAAGAACAAGAAAGTAAAAGAGAAACTTAAAATATTGTTAAAATACTAATTTTTTTGATGATATTAATACTCATGAATTGTACGAAAAGACATCAAAAACAACAACAACAACCATCTTCTGTTATAAAAAAAAAAAGTGGACAATATTTGAAAATTTTGAAGGTTCCGGATCAAACTTACATGACTACTAGTGTTGTTGTAATATTTAAATATGTGTAATAGTTATGTCTTCATGTAATTTCTTAAAATATTTTTTGTTAAGTTTCTTTTGTATATTATTGTTTTTCTAGTTAAAATATTTTAAATCTTATTTTAAATTTTTATTTAATTTTATGTGTAAAATTTAAATTCTGTAAACAAAATTTAAAATATTTATGAGTTATAATTTTTTTAATGATTAAAACAATAAACAAAAAATATATTTAAAGTTTTTTTGTGTGATTGTAGGGACCAAAATGCAAATAAAAATATGAAACTTCAAATTTGAAGTTTTGAGTTGTGAAACTTCAAATATAGAGTTTTACTGCTCAAAACTTCAAATTTTTTAAGTTCATTTTTGGAGAGCAAAAAATTTCATATTTGAAGTTATAGAGTGTCTTTTGGAAATGCTCTAATGCCATTCTTAAATTATATGCTATCACATTTTCAAAGGTTGAAGTTGTACTTAAGCATTGTACTATAGATTGCTTGATATTTTGCATTCATATTCATAAGAAAACTGCTCCCTCACCGTAAGCATAAAACTTTCACATAAGAACACCAACAAATAACCAATTAAATTAGTTCTTTTTTTCTATTTCTGTGTGTCTTGACTACGTTTCAATTATAAAACGTGGGACATTAACTTGACTGTTTATTAGTTATTGTTACGGAATGCAAAATTGATAATTATTGGGAAGCTTTTTAAAAATATGAAACCCACGATTCAATCAAAAAAGTTAGGACATTGACTTGACTGTTTATTAGTTATTGTTATGGAATGCGAAATTGGTAACTACGGGAAACTTTTTAAAAATATGAAACCCACGATTCAATCAAAAAACTTACAAGAGGAACTTGAATGATTAGTAATTATTGTTGTCTTTATTTTCCTAATATGCATTTTCAATAATTTCCTTTTACATGGTCTACAAACAAAGAAAAAATGTTTTAGTTAACCCAATATAAAGTTTCTATAATACACTACCGTAAATATTGCGACCGTGTGCAATTATACCTCATATCTTGACTAAATTACATTTATGAAGATAAATTACATTTGATTCCGGAATAAATGTAACACTAAGTGATCATCCGCGCCCTGCGCGGAGTGAATGGGCTGAAACGTGAATGGGCTGAAACATATTTTAACTTTTAATCTATAAGCATTAGAATGTAAAATTCAAAGGCACAAATATTACATATTATATAATGAACGATTGAACGAAATTGTGTATATCTATAGAACGTAAAATAGGCAAAATAAATTTCTTTCATAATTAAAATTATAAATATAAGATAAAAGGAAACATAGATAATAGAATAATAAAATATGAAAGGAACAAATTATAAATAAACAAATAAATAAAAAACTAAAAACTAAAAAATCACGAATGTTGTGAAAAGTGTCTTCAGAACCTTTTCGTTTGTAATCCTATTAAGATCAATAAGAAAATATATTAGCTTACGAAACTAAACATTTTTATTTAAACAAAAGCATTAAACGAACGGTATTACTTCATTCTTAAAGCATCGATTTCTGAAACATCATTGGGCTCAAACACAATTTTGAAAAAGTTGGTAAAAGTTAATGTTTTCCCTTCCGCAAGGAAAGAATCGAATAGATTTACCAAATCTTTCTTCACACTTGCATGAATTTTATCTCCCTGTACAAAACAAAACAATATCGTTAGTGGCTTTGAGTTCCCAAACGTAAACAACTTAAAAAGAGAAGACTTACGCTTGAATCAATGAGAACCATTTCAATGGTTAGGCCACCAGCACAGGAATATAGCTTCCACAATCGGATGATGATATTCACCCTAACTCTCTACATTGTCTTAAATGGTTCAAATCCGCAACTGTGTTGAACCTCACCATAAGTGTTTTGCTTGAGAAATGAAATTTGTAATGAAGTTTTGGAAATAAGACTGTGATGAGTAAATGATAGCAATGCAACCTATTTATATATAAGTTGAGAAGAGATTAAATTTTAAAAGATGAAATCGTATATGATTCATAATAACAAATATTGACGAATTAATTAACCAAAACTTGTGCTCCAAAATTGTTGCCTAAATTTCCTTAACACAATATATACCACTTTGATCAACTTTGATTACGCAATTAGCTGTAAATAAACTTTTTCCCTGAAACCTACCTTAGCTATAGCGTATGGTCACGCCAATTCAGCAATAGAAATAAAAAAATAGTTAATGTATCTGTCAAATTTGAATCATCCAAATCTCATTTAAAACGTCATATACTTAATTGCATCAAGTTATCAACGACTTTCTATATGCTGCAAAGAAAAAAAATTATAATCTCATCAAATCTTTTCAGATTTTATTTATTTAAATGTTGCAAAGAATACTGATATCAATGTTTCAAAGAAAACCGATATCAATTAATGTATTGTCAAATTTGAATTGTCCAAAACTCATTTAAAATGAATATTTAATTGCATAAAATATTAACATATTTTATTTGTTTAAGATTTTATTTATTTATATATGTCGCAAAGAAAACCAACGTAAGACCATAAAATTATTTATATTTTAGAGTATAATCTCATCAAATATTTATCTTTTTATTTATTTAAAATTTATTTAATTATATATCGCAAAGAAAAATAATGTAGTACCATAAAATTATTTGTATTTGTATATTTTTTTTGAAACACTTTTGTATTTGTATATTATTTGTATTTTTTTTTGAACAACTACATTTAATATTTTATTTATTTATATATGTCGCAAAGAAAACCAACATAGGACCATTAAATTATTTGTATTTTAGGGTATAATATCATCAAATATTTACTCTTTTTATTTATTTAATATTTTATTTATTTATATGTCACAAAAAAAAATTATTTGTATTTTGTATATTATTTGTATATATTTGTATATATAGTTTTTTGAACAACTATATGTTCTGACTTATAACCCGACCATATGTTCTGACTTAAACATAAAATTATTTGTATAACCTTTTTTTATGAAGACGACCATAAACATTTTTTTTTTGTAGACAATAAAAACGTTGACTAATATATGAACATTCAGCGTGGCTTAAGTTTAATATACGAACAGAAACATGATGCAACAAAGGTTGGTTTATAACAATGGCAAGTAATGTAATAATTCTAGTAAGATGAGGGTATTTAATTAAAAAGTGTGAGGAGAACTATTATGATGACACGTAGGAAATGGCATACTCGTTAATAACACATGAGTATAAAATTACTTTCTAGAAATGCTCCTATTTTAATAAAAAAGGGATTACTTTTGCAAGAATGAGTAAAAGAATGTATTGAAAACAGACTCTATTAAGTAATTTCGAATATATTCCTTACAATCTTCGTAACTTTAAAACAAGTATATACACATTTTCTAATTTGCTAATTAAATTTTCCAGACGTTGGTTGTACTATATAGCCACCCGAACGTTGAGTCGTATTGGCTGTTAAAATCATATAATTAACTTTTCTAGACATTGTTGTACTATATATATACACATTCCTTTTCTTAAATTTGCTCAATAAGAAAAATATTGATCTGAATTTGTGAGTTCAGATAACAGTGAAGATTTAGAGATTTAGCGATTGTCCGAGTCATTGAATTTAATTTCGTTGATGGAAATCTAAACCCCTTTCGAATTTCGTTGATTGTAAGAGTCATTGAATCTAATATTAACCTGGGATTTTCGATGGAACCCTAAAATAATTGTTTCTTTAGTTGAAAAAAAAAAAAATCTTAGTTTCTCCATGAGATCATAATCTTTTTTTCTTTTGCGTAAAGTTTTCTATGTTGACGAGAAAAGCAATGATGTCTTGGACTTGACCTTTGTGACAGCACCCAATTGTGTAGGCTTGGTAATGCAAAGTCTGGAGAACATGATCCAAATCTTTTATGTCAAAGTATAGTTTGGTTCAAAAACATAATCCATTCATATTACTAACACTCTTTTGTTTGTATTATTATGGAAGTTCCGTAAGATATGGTTTGGAAATACATAGCAACATTTCAAGTTATAGTCTTATTATATTTCACATTTCATACAAACAACTTTTCAAGTTATAGTCTTATTATATAACAACAATATAAATTTTATGAATTATTATGTAACTTCCATCGTGGAAGCACCGTAGCCTAATGGTTAAGGTTTAAAGGTTTTCACATCCAGGTCTGGGGTTCGAATCCCAAACTATGCAATTTATTGCAGAATACAGGACATCCAGATTTCAAGTCTCAGAAAGAGCGATTTATTACTACAGACTACGGAAGAAAGACTTACAAGGGATCTTAAATATAGTGCAAGTAAATCCAGTCAAGTGTGGATCTTCATAGAACGCAAAGGATCTTCAATATGGTGCAAGTAAATCCATTCAAGCGTAGATTTTCATAGAACGGTTCAGGTGATGCAGTTAGGCGTAGATCCTCATAAGACAAGTAGTATTGCCGGTTGTTAAATCGTCTATGTAATATTTCTCATAATTGTAATATTTCATAGTTAGGCGCAGATCTTAACCTAGTATATAAGTATAAATAAAGATAAGCAGTTGAAGAAAAGTATCTCACACTAACACCGTCGTATTATACGCACGAACCGTACAAATTTATTTCACGAAAATACGAAATGGTAGATAGAAGACCTTTATTTATGTCTACAAGAAAAATGGTAAAGACTACGTGACAACAACTAGTTTGCAGCGTTTACGGTGGACACATCAACCAACACCTGTTTCACTTCTTTATCACTAACAACTTCAATGAATATAAAAGTATAAATTATTTGTCACTGAAGTTTAGAAATGTTGTTTTCTTGTGTTTAGTAGATGGTTCTAAACTTCTAAATCTACTAAGATAAAATTGCAGGCAAAGACAATGAGGAAACACCAGATATTGTAGTATCGAGGCAAAGACAACAACGAGGAAACGCCAGAACTTGGTTTGCGTACACATGGATTTCTTGTCTTTTGCAATCACAATCACATTCTTGCACATTTAAAGTTGCACAAACGCAAATATTATAAGAACTTCTCTTCTTATTAGATTTAGAAACTCTCTCAAACTAAACATTTCAATGTGTTTCTCTTGATGGAACATCTCTCCATGAGAACTCTTTATATAGGACAAAGCTACATCTTTTCCTAAAGGCGAAGCTACATCTTTTCCTACTAATAATATGGAAACATTCCTAAGCTCGATATGTTTTCTTTTTCTTTAACCCATCAAACTTCACTTTAATGAATTAACTTGCCCCTCAAGTTAATTGGAATTATCCAACATTCTCCCCCTTAATTCCAACTTGAATCTCGGGTATGTTGATCTTCTGAACTCCGATGAACTTGCGCATTGCTTCGAACTTGATCCTCGCCAATGTGCCTTCTGCTCCACTCCAGGTACATGCTTCACTTCGATAAAGTCGAGCTCCACACATTCTCGAATGAAATGGTACTTCGAGAGTATGTGTTTGCTTCTACCGTGAAACACCGGGTTTTTGGTGAGGGCTATCGCTGACTTGTTGTCAATCTTCAACACAATCTTCTTTGTTCATGATCTCGACTATCAACTCCTTTAACCATATTGCTTGTTTTGCAGCTTCCGTAGCTGCCATGAACTCCGCCTCACATGAAGAGAGTGCCACTGTGGGTTGCTTGCACGATGTCCACGTGATCGGCGATGTTCCTAGGTATAACATAAACCATATAGTGCTTCTTTCAGCATCAACGTCTATGTTATGGCTGCTATCACTGTAACTTGTAATCTACGTTGTTCCATCCCGTTTGAAGAAGAGACCATACTCTGTAGTGCCCTTTATGTATCGTAGTAGATGCTTCACTGCTTCTCCATGACTCTCTCTTGGACTCTGAATATATCAGCTTAATACACCAACCGAAAATGCCATGTCCGGTCGTGTATGAAGAAGATACCTTAAGCATCCTATGATGCTTCGATACGATGTTGCATCAATCTCAGGCTCCTCCTCTGCCTTTGATACTTTCAAACTCGTGTGCATCGGAACATGAGTATAGTTACATGACTCCATCTTCGTCTTGACAAGTATACCTTGCGCGTATCCTTCTTGTTTGATGTGAATGCCATCAGCTCCTTGCGTTACTTCTATACCAAGATAGTATGTAAGCTTCCCGAGGTCTGACATCTCAAATCTTCTTGACATATCATCTTTGAATTGCTTGATAACGTTGAGTGAAGTCCCTGTTACAAACAAGTCATCAACGTATATAGCTATGATCAGAAGCTCCCCCTTCTGGTTTTTTTTTTTGATATACCGCAGGTTCCTTGGTGCACTTCGTGAACTCCATCTCCTTGAGAACACGGTCGAGTTTGATGTTCCAAGCTCTCGGAGCTTGACGCAAACCGTATAGTGCTTTGCTAAGCTTGTACACATGATCCTCCTTTCCTTTCTCCACAAAGCCTTTTGGTTGAGTCACGTATACATCCTCATTTAAGTCTCCATTCAAGAATGCAGTTTTCACATCTAAGTGATGGATCTCCCATCCATTAGTTGCTGCTAACGCCAAGAGTAGTCGTATGGTTTCTATCCGAGCAACTGGTGCAAATACTTCGTCGAAGTCTATGCCTTGTTGTTGCACGTAGCCTCTTGCAACTAACCTTGCTTTGTATTTGATAACCGTTCCATCTGCATTCCTCTTGACCTTATAGATCCACTTCAAACCTATCGGTTTCACACCTGCCGGCTTCTTGGTGAGCTTCCAGGTCTTGTTTTTGATGATAGATTCGATCTCTGCCTTCATTGCATCGATCCAAGCCTGTATCACTGCAGCTTCGATGTAAGTTTCTGGTTCATTATCGATGGTGAGCAAGAGTCTGCCACCTTCAACTTCAGCAAGTAGAATGTAATCATCAAACCGTTTTGGTTTTTTGATGTTACGACCATATCTTGATGTTACATGCGGGTCTTGGTTT
>NC_027754.1:30265482-30266688 GCF_000695525.1 Brassica oleracea var. oleracea
CACGGGGATCTTTCAGCATCAGTAAGTCTTCTTTCATATTAACCTCATAACCCATCTCGGTTGCTTGTCCAAGACTTATGATATTGTTTAAGACTTGTGATGTAGTAGATATCTTTGAGTGCTCTTCTCTCCCCTGTTTTTCCGATGAACGTGATCGAACCTTTCCCAACAATCTCGACGTTTGATCCATCATCGAATTTGAATTTGCCTTTGATGCTCTCATCTAGGTTTGAGAAGAACTCTCTCTTGCCTGTCATATGGTTACTTGCACCATTGTCAAGGTACCATATACTCGTATTTCCATCGCATTCATCAAACCTCTTAGGAAACACTCTCTCTTCGTTGAGGAATACTACTTCATGCATACATAATGCATCTGCTTCTGGTGTTTTTGTTAAGTTAGCTTCTTCTCTTGGTCGTGTAGGACAATGTGACACGAAGTGCCCCATCTTGTCGCATCTCCAGCATTTAACCTTGGAGTAGTCCTTCTTGGTCTTATCACAAGCTTCTCCTCCTTTGTTATGACCATCAGAACCATTAGACCTTCCTCGTCCTCTTCCTCTTCCACCATAACCTCTACCTCTGCCTCTTCCTCGCGAGTTGCTATGGCTTCCACGACCTTGTGCATCATTCTTTACAATCATTAGCTTCGATTGATCTTCATCTTGGGTTTCTTCTTTGATGCGTTCTTCGAAAGCCTTCAATCTCCCAACAATGTCTTCGAATCCCGTTGAATTTAGATCCAACACTTGTTCTAAACGAAGCTACAAAGTGAATGAACTTCGTTCTTGGAAGTCCCTTCAGAAACTTATTTACCAGCTTTGATGCTTCCATTATCTCTCCTAACGCGGCTACTCTCGATGCTAAGCCTGAAAGTTTTCCTGCGTAGTCATCCACTGTGTCTGTGTCTGCCATCTTCAGTTTGTCGAACTCAGACATCAAAGTTTGTAACCTCGCTTCTCTCACGTGATCAATACCTAGGTTACGGGATTTGATAGCTTCCCAAATGTTCTTCGATGTATCTTCTTCTCCTATCTGAAGTATTAGCGCTTCCGGGACTGATTGAAAGATCAGAGCAATCGCCATATTGTTCTTCTTTGCATCATCACTCCCTGGATCAATTGTATCCCAAACTTCGTATAAACGAAGCATCACTTTCATTCGAATCGACCATACGGTGTAGTTGGTCGATGATAGCATCGGACA
>NC_027754.1:30266767-30267627 GCF_000695525.1 Brassica oleracea var. oleracea
TCCTCGGAAATAACTCCTCGGAAATTCATATTTCCTCGGAAATCCCTCGGAAATTTCCGACGGAATTCCGAGGAAACCCTATTTCCTCGAAAATCGTCGGTATGTTCCTCGGAAATCCCTCGGAAATTACAGAATTCCGAGGAAATGAATTTCCTCGGAATATTCCGAGGACTTTATTCGTCGGAAATTCCTCGGAATATTCCGAGGAAGATGTCGTCGGAATATTCCGAGGGATAAACTTCCTCGGAATATTTCCAAAATTAAAAAAAAAAAAATTATAAATTTATTTTTGTAAATAGAAATTCGAAAATATAAAATTAAAATTGAAATAGAAAACAGATTTAAAATAAAAAAAATAATAAAATAGTTTTTATAAATAAAAAAAATGTTTTATAAATACAAAATTAGTTTTAATAAATATGAAATCATCTTTTTATAAATACAAAATAGTTTTTATAAATATAAAAAATAATAAAATAATGTTTATAAATCAAAAAAAAATTTATAAATACAAAATTAGTTTTATAACTATAAATATTTTTATAGATATGAAATCATCTTTTTATAAATACAAAATAGTTTTTATAAATACAAAAAAAAATAGTGTTTATAAATCAAAAAAATATATTTTATAAATACAAAATTAATTTCAAAATATGAAATCATCTTTTATAAATCCAAAAATCGAATTTATATACAAAAAACGTTTTGTAAAATCGAATTTATATAGAAAAAATGTTTTGTAAATACAAAAATAATGAACAATTTATAAAAAAAGTTCTAAATCAATTCAACACAACCAAATCACAATTCTAAACCTATTACACAACAAATCACAATCCTACCCAATCACCCTAACA
>NC_027754.1:30268382-30268904 GCF_000695525.1 Brassica oleracea var. oleracea
TTTTGAAACCCCAAACACTAGTTCCTCGGAATTTCCTCGGAATATTCCGAGGAAATTCCGAGGAACACTTGATATCCTCGATCGATCGATGGGATAATCTCATCGATCGATCACATTGTTACGCTTTGGTCCATCTTAGTGATCGATCGATGCGTTTTTGGACATAAATCCATCGATCGATTCGTTTATAAAAAAACATTCGAGATTTTGAAACCCCAAACACTAGTTCCTCGGAATTTCCTCGGAATATTCCGAGGAAATTCCGAGGAACTAGTGTTTGGGGTTTCAAAATCTCGAATGTTTTTTTAAAAACGAATCGATCGATGGATGTATGTCCAAAAACGCATCGATCGATCACTAAGATGGACCAAAGCTTAACAATGTGATCGATCGATGAGATTATCCCATCGATCGATCGAGTATATCAAGTGTTCCTCGGAATTCCGAGGAACTAGTACTTGGGGTTTCAAAATCTCGAATATTTTTTTATAAACGGATCGATCGATGGATTTATGTCCAAAA
>NC_027754.1:30269168-30283791 GCF_000695525.1 Brassica oleracea var. oleracea
CCGTCGGAATGTCCGTCAGAATACCGCTGTTTTCTTGTAGTGATCGTATGTCCTTCTTCATCTCAAGACCTTTATCACGTGCTTAAGAATCGTCTCCCATGTTTTGATCGAAGTTACAACTCCTCTTGTAAACGACCTTCGAAACCTGGAGTTCTGATACCAATTTAAAGTTGCACAAACACAAAGATTATAAGAACTTCTCTTCTTATTAGATTTAGAAACTCTCTCAAAACTAAACCTTTCAATGTGTTTCTCTTGATGGAACATCTCTCCATGAGAACTCTTTATATAGGACAAAGCTACATCTTTTCCTAAAGGCAAAGTTACATCTTTTCCTAATAATAATATGGAAACATTCCTAAGCTCGATATGTTTTCCTTTTACTTTAACCCATCAAACTTCACTTTAATGAGTTAACTTGCTCCTCAAGTTAATTGGAATTATCCAACACACATCAATAACTCCACATGATGATAAACCAAGTTCCAAAGACAATCACTTGTAAAGCAGTTTCAGTCTCTATCACTCAAATGAATGTTTTCCTTCATCTTATAGCTATGCCAAACAATCTTGTAAATTCAAAAGACCCTTCAAAAAACTTGTAATTTTCAAGACACACTCGATCGCATCAGTCAGATTTGACCAACTGATCAGTTGTTATTAGGCTACAGCTTTAGGCTACTCAGTTTTATCACATCTCCATTAGGAATTACTTTAACACAACAAATGTTTTATGCAACCAACTTAAATTCTCCAATCCTTTTGCTAACAACAGAACTATCTTGAAAATACCGAGTCTGAACACCACATAGCCACATGAGAAAGAACTTGATACATACCAAGCATAACTATAGTTAACCTTGAGTCTTCACCACTAGAAGATCATACACATGGCTGATTCTTTCTTTCCTTGACTTAATGACTTATTTCGCCAAATATATAGAAGGTTTCTAAAAGCTACTATAACACGGACTGGTTCATTGTACTAATCAGCGTATTCAATCAACTTTCTGTGAGATTTCTCCACTGAGAAACGTTGTTCTAGATCACAAGACTTAGACACTAAACCAGATTTCTAACAACTTTTCTTTGGAGTCCACTTGATTTTATTTTAGGATGAATGTTCACTTTATTCATAAAAACTGTATGTACATTAAAAACCAGATTTCTAAAACTGTACTTTGTTTTAGAGATTTTTAATAGAACATTACATCATGAAACTAATTTTGAGTGCTAAACCAAAAAAAAAAAAAAAAAGGAAATCAGCCAGCTTCCCTCCTTTCTTGCTACGCAAACTACTCTTGTTTGCAACAATAATTATTTCTGCTCTACTAGACGTCTCTGCAAAACATGCAACCAAACCGTAACATCCCGAGTTGTGATATGTAAAAAGGCTTAAGAGGATTGATTTGGATACTTATATCACCAAAGTTGACTTACATTTTCCGTCACATATCCGTTTAGAACTCTAGAGTTAAGCGTGCTTGGGCTGGAGTAGTGAAAGGATGGGTGACCTATCGAGAAGTGATTCGCGATACAGTGCAAGTGAGACCAAAACACGAGAAAAGGTTGGGTGGTGATTGTAGGGTAAGTAAACAATGATTTCAGGCTTTGGAAAAAATAAACAGACCGATCGCTGGAACGAGATGGGGTCCATGGGCCGAGAGAGTGGGCGTGGATGGCCCATTAGTTGTGGGCGGTCGGGACCAGTAGCGGCCCTGAGCACAAGCGAGGGAAGCACATGCTTCCGGCCTTGCGAATAATATATAAAATATCAGCCTTTTTATTCAATAATTGTCGGTAGTGTAGTTGGTTTATCAGCAGATTTGTTATGTTATAGGTGCAAGGTTCGAAATGCAACAGCCTAATTTTCTTCTATTTATTTTTTTCTCTTTAAAAGTTACTTAGTAACAGGTCCCAAAAATATTTACTTCTTCCGGCCTACAAAATTACCGGGCCAGGCCTGGTCGGGACGTTATAAGTGGAATTATAGCTGGTTAGATATTTCAGTTCTGACCTGAGAGGCATCTTGAGATATGTCGTAGGGCGCAACGAGGACGTTGCGTTCTTTGAGAGGGGGTGAATTGTAACATCCCAAGTTGTAATATGTAGAAAGGCATAAGAGAATTGATTTGGCTACCTATATCACCAAAGTTGATTTACCTTTTCCGTCACACATCCGTTTAAAACTTCAGAGTTAAGTGTGTTTGCACTGGAGTAGTGAAAGGATAGGTGACCTATCGGAAAGTGATTCGCGATACCGTGAAAGTGATGCCAAAACACGGGAAAAGATCGGGTGGTGATTGCAGGGTCAGTAAACAATGATTTTATGCTTTGAAAAAAATTAACGGACCGCTGGAACAGGATGGAGTCCACGGGCCGGCCCATTAGCTATGGGCGTTATACAAACTCTGTCCAAGTGTTCTATCAGTATCACATGACTCTTCTCCTCAAGTTAATTTAATGGCGGAGTTCTATCAACATTAGGCAGTTCCCCATCGATGATCTTTTGTCTGGGTGAGTTGGCGGGAGTACCACGTCTAAGTCTCCCACCTAATAAAGACGTTTGTTGTACTATATCGAATGAATCGATATTTATTAGTATGTCTTAAAATAAAATAAAAAACAGAAGGATTGGGTACAAATCGAACTCCGGTAAGGATTAATAATTTAATATCAACACCTGAACCGTCGTTTCACAAACATTACTATTACTGGTCAAAAGCAAACTCTCGAAATCTCCGAGCCCTATATGTACACACGAACCAACCATGTTGCATGTTTCTTTTTCTGACACGATGTTTCTTCTTCTTCTTCTTCTTCTTCTTCAACTTTGGCTACATGACGAATCTGAGATTGGGTTAGCTTTGAATGATTTGGCAACAGACTTGTAGAGATTCTCTTCTTCAAATGGTTTAGAGACATAACCATCCATTCCACTTTTCAGACACTCCTCGTATGTGGCGTGGATCACATCAGCTGTCATGGCTAGAATCGGTAAATGCCATTCCAGCTTCGTCTTCTCTTTAGCTTCCTTCTCCATCATCCTTATCTGACGAGTCGCTTCAAACCTGAGAGAACAAAACCAGAACGTAAACCAAGTAGTACAAGACCAAACCTAATGAGTTTAAGTAGGGCTGGGATTTTGAACCGAACCAAAAAAGTTAGGAGTTTGGTTCGATTTTGTAGGTTTGAAAAGGTTTGATTTGGCAATCGGTTACTTTGGTTTTCTTTAAAAAAAAAAATAACCAAACCATATCAAAAACCCAAACCGAACTAACCAAATTTCAAATCAAACCAACCGAACTTATCCGAAATTTTAACAAAATTAATCAAAAATGTATGTACGATTTTCATAAACCAAACTAACCGAATACCGAACCAAACTTTATTTTGGATTAATTCGGTAAGATTTATGTTGAGCCGAGCTAATCGAAAATCGAGCTATCGAATAGCAGGCCAAGTTTAAAGGCTTACCCGTCCATCTGTGGCATTTGAATATCCATGAAGCAAGCATCGAAACTGTGTGGAATCTGAAGCAAACCCAAAGCAACTTGACCACTCTCTGCACACACCACCTCTGCTCCAAACTTCTTCAGAGCTCCTGCAGCTACTCTTCTGTTCACCATGTTATCATCAACCACCAGAATCTTCTTCCCTGTAAGCAAACTCTTGAGCGTTGCTGGTGATGATCCCTCAGGATGCTGCTGTCTCGCCTTTCTCAGCTCGAGAACTTGCTGTAAACACGCGCCGATCATGCTTGCTCTCAACGGCTTCATTATCACCGTATCCGCAAACCCTGCTGATTTAGCTCTGTCGAATTCTGAATTCGTAATGTTCGTTGCGAACAGAGCGAGTTTCGGTGTCTTGCGATGCACGTTTCCGTTGGTTCTTGAGTTCATCTGACGTATCTCCGCGTCTATATCTTCGGTTGATATCCATGAATCTTTCTCCACCAAGATCATATCCAGTTTCGTTGTTCTGCAAAAAAAAAGATTCAATCTTTAGATGGAAACAACACATATAAACATAAAAGATTGAATCTTTACTAACCCTGAAGGAAGAGGAGAACCGTTTCTTCCAGACGCAGTAGAAACAGCGGTTCTGAGACTTGTCATGACATCAACACTGATCCCAAGTCTTTTCATATGGTATCTAGTCACCGCAGCTCGAACAGGCTTAGCATCAACAACAATAGCTCTCATCCCTCTAAAACTAGAAGGCAAATTCTCAACCGTAGGCTTCTTCAGACTGAATTTATCACACCTCTCAAACACAGCAGTGAACCAGAACGTGCTACCAACGCGAGGCCTGCTCACGAAACTTATCTGACCACGCATAAGCTCGACAAGACACTTGCTTATACTCAAACCAATCCCAGTACCTCCGTAGGTTCTCGAAGTGGAACTATCCGCTTGCATAAACGGCATGAAGACACGTCCTTGCGCGGTTAAAGGGATCCCAATACCTGTGTCTTCGATAGAAACCATAAGCCTGACGTTACTGGAAGCGTCGAACTCTGATGATGTCAACAGCTCCTCCGACGAGACTAAGTGTTTGAATGAGTCCCAGCTGTTTCGACCGTCAGCAGCTTCGTAGCCGCTCAGTGTGTTGTAACTCGACGGTTTGGAAGCGGCGGTTATGTCTTCAGAGGCTACTCCTCCGTTCAATGCGGGTTTGGATTCAGCTCCGTCTTTTGATTGTTCCGCGAGATGGACTTTGACAAAGATATGTCCTTTCTCTGTGAACTGTGTCAAAAAAAAAAGACATCATCTTGTTCAAACAACAATCTACTTCCACAGGGGGGACAACAATAGGGCAGGGATTTTAAATTAGACTGAACCAAAATTTTGGTTAGGAGTTCGGTTCGATTTGGTAGGTTATTTAAAAAGTTTGGTTTTTGGTTCGGCAGTCGGTTACTTTAATTTTCTTTAAAAGAATTGAAAAATAACAGCCAAACCATACCAAAAATCTGTACTGAACTAACAAAATTTCAAACCGAACTAACTGAAGTTAACGGAACTTATTTTAAATTTTAACAAAATTAAACCAAAATATAACCAAAGCCAAAAACATCGGTAGGATCTTCAAAAACCCAACCAACCGAATACCGAACTGAACATATTTCGGATTAATTCTTCAAGATTTGTATTGAACCAAACTAAACGAAAACTGAACAACCTGAACCCGCAGGCCTAGACAAGAATATAGGAGGACAGGAACTAACTTTAACAGAGTTTCCAACGAGGTTTATGATGATCTGTCTGAATCTCCCTGAATCTCCTTTGACTATCTCAGGTACCTTGTCTGAAACGAAAACCGCAAGCTGCCAAAAAATTCAAAAAAATCAAGAAGTTAGCAAGTAGCAGCAAACTACAAAAAAAAAGGATACACTACTCTTTTACCTCAATGCCTTTGTTCCTTGACTCCTCAGAGAAGAGAGAAAGAACATCATCCAGTATCGAACGGATATCAAAAGGCACAGACTCCAACTCCAGCTTGCCAGCTTCGATCTTGGCACGGTCAAGAACCTCGTTTATCAACGCAATCAAAGCTTTCCCACAAACCTGCGCGGTCTGAGCGTAATCTCTCTGCGTAGAGCTAAGCTCCGTATCAAGAAGCATAGCAAGCATTCCGAGAATCCCATTCATCGGCGTCCTGATCTCGTGAGAGACGGTCGCAAGAAACTGCGATTTAGCCACGTCAGCAGCTTCTGCTCGGACCTTGAGCTCTTGCATCTCATGGAAATCATCTTCAACTTTAACAATATGCACAGCTGCACCGTAGAGTATGTAACCAACCAAGAAACCAATAGCAAAGAACAACGGCACGGTCGTGAGTACGTTCAACGGTATAGGCGCCTTCTGGAGATACCTACAGATCATCTTATGCTTCCTGAAAGGGTCTCCGAAATCAAGCTTGCTCTCGTGGTAGAGAGACGTGTCGCCTTCTTCGTCTTGATTCCCGTACATGACGAGCGGATCCGACGCGTTGGTGATGTCATACACATGCACTACTATCGCCTGGTTGCCAGCGAGCTGACCGAGTAGATTCTCAACGAGAGACTCAACGTCAAACGCGCCGCCGAGGTACCCTGCGGTGGCTGCTATACGCTCTTGGACGGTGGGGTTTCTAGGAAGAGAGGCTTTGTACACAGGGAAGGTCAACACAACGCCTAGATGGTGAGAAGCCAGTAGTCTAAAAGGGCTTGTCAAGACAGCTTTCCCTGTCTCTCTAGCTCTCAAAATGTTCTCTCTATCCTCCTGTAAGCAAAAGTTTTCAGAACTAAGATAATCCAAAAACAAGAAGTATCTGTAAATAATTACCTCTCCTGACATCATGTCTAGTGACTCGAGGTATGAGACACTGTCTTGAGAGAAGATGACGGGAGCATACTCGTCCCTAACAGGTGAAGGCTCTCCTGTGTCCATTGTCTTTATAACCCAATTGTGCTGACTCTCAAACATCTCCCTCTCAGCATTCACAACTTTTTCAGCGTAAGCCACTCCGCTCAGCAACGGTCTCTCAAACGCTGTTCTTGCTGTGTAGTCCGCAAATGTCCCCTGCAAATTTTTTATATTTTTTGGAATGAAATGTTAAATTTATTCGATGCAAAACATTTTTACAATGAATGTGAAACTTTAATTCAGAAACAGAACTAGACTAGTAATTAAAAGAATTTCAAGAAAAGTCAACTATTCAATTATAAATCAAATATGAACAAATCTTGATCTTTTTCTCTAAAGCTTTAACCTTTGATAAGGCAAACACTGACCTGATCGATTGCAGATGGATTCTTGTGGTAATGAAACGTTGAGACGAGAATAGCCAAAGCATGGACATGGTTAACACTAACACTAAACTGATCCTGCAACATCCTCGCTCTCTGATCACACATACTAACCAAAACCTCTTCTCTTCTGACCTTGCTGGTATCATCCATCCACTGGTAAATCCCTCTGCTTATAAACCCAACGATGATGGTCCACAGAATCAAACCCTTTGGTAATAAAGCTCTGTGTTCCTGTATGAAAGTCGACCCCTTTTTGTTACCCACCTGGTCGTTATTATTACCGTTGTTCATCTTCACCGCCACTGAATGCTGCATCTTGGCGAAACCCATCAACCCAGAACGCCAGAAATCGATTTTCCTGGACTTTTGTGGCGAATCTTTAGCGCTCAGATGATAAAAATCGCTGCTTTGGGTTGTTGTTCTTGGCTCCTTTCCTTCAGGATTTGGGTTGTTGAGTGCCCAGTTCATATCTGAGCTACAAAACAATGGAGAGACAGAGGAATGTTAGTGTGCGTGTGACTTATGCATTCATATAACAACATAACAAGCATGCCTAGTGGTATGATTAGAGCTTACCATAAACATTGTTTTGCGTGTTTATCAATACATTAACAAAGCATAAACCAAAAAGAGAGATTTTTTTTTTTGGCAAATTCAAGAAACTTTTTCTCAACGCATGGGACTACTCTCAAAAGAAGGAACTTTGCTCAGTTTCCGAAGGTTTACTACAGAGGTGAGAATTAGTTTAAAATAAATTAAAGAAATGGGGGTTTCTGTTAATTAATTGTCAGAGGAATGATTAAACAAGACACTAATCATAAGGTTCTTTACAGGCGTGAAATGTTTAGTTGATGTTTCTTCTCGGAACAAGTTCACAGCTATGTTCACTGTCTTAAATCCAAACAAACAAACAAAACAAAGGTTTGACCAAACAAAGAACACACAACAGCACAAAAACAACGAAGCATAATAAAAATAAAAATAAAGCCGAAATTTTCGAGAGGCGCACATGGAAGAGAAAGACAGAGAGTTGCTGCAATTTTTTTTAACTAACAGAAAAATAATTGATTTTCGGTTACCTGTGATGAGTTGTGAAAGGATTGAACATTGCATTATTAAACCCTAAAGCTCTTCTTCGTGACTATAAAACATATTAAAATGTATTCCATTTCTAGCTCTTCTTGTTCTTCTTCTTTCCTCTTTCTTCTTATCTTTTCTTTTTTGTATATAGTTTTTCTTTCTTTGGGGAGATTTGTTGCTTTTAAAAGTAAAAAAAAAATGAATCGAATTTTATAGATTTTTCGACAGATACGTTTCTCTCTCTCTCTCTCTGTAGCTCTCCTTTAACTTGAGTCCAACTTTGAAGAAGAAAAGTTTTGAACTTTTTTCTTAATGGCTCATGATTTAATCCAACAAAAGCCATATCTCCTCAAAAAATTATCTACGTGAATGGAATTAATTATTGTGACACTGGACTTGTCTTATTAGTTACCCTCTATTTTTGTATAACTATTACTAGCTAATTGTTTTCTTGGTTTAATCAACAATAATTTAAAGCAGAAAATTCAAAAAATCTATATATATAAAGTAGACATTTTTCCTTCAGGGGTTTGCTGCCACGTGTTCTCTTTTATTTTTTCATCAAAATTCACATGTTTATTATATTAAAAAAATACCGATGGAACTTGAATAATGCAAAAACTCAGAAAATTAAAATAAATAAATAAATAACAAAAGAAGACGAAATTTTCGAATTAAATAGAATTTCTGAGAATTTAAGTTATTTAATCGTTCTCGCACAAAGAATCATTATATGAAATTTGATAATTATTTTATTGGTCAATAAAATTCAAGATGAATAAAGAAATAAATAAAATAATATAAATAATTTTAAATATTTAATTTATGAACAACTAAAAATAATATTAACTTTCACTATTTATTATTTTTTACTATTTTCTATTATTTTAAATTTACAAATTAAATATTTATTTCACTAAATTACCTCATCTTACCATAGTGTTTTAGCTTAAATAATCAGAACTCAGAAGAAAAAAAAGCAAAAAAATAAAATCTGAGACAAAGCAATCCTCCGAACACAAATGTGTGTGATAGAGTATCATCGTAGAGCCGTACTCAAGCTATGAAAGAGAGCAAAGAAGTTAGATCACGAAAAAAACAAAATTTTAAAACCAAGATAAGCAAGATGCAGTCTCCAACATGAGCTAAAATTTAAGGAAGAAGAGGAGCAATCAATATTGACCAGAACAACCTACAACGCAGTGAAAAACAACCGCACAACTTGGAACTCATAGAGCCGATCTACAACAAATACGAGATAATCTCACAGGACATGACAGACAATAAGAACTATACTCCAAAACATAACAACCATTCCTGGGAGAAACACCGGTGAGGTAAACGAAATACAAAGATGGTGATAGGTAATGTCAAAATATGGACATATGGCAAAAAAACATCTCAAAAGAATAATGTTCAAAATTTTGAAAAAAATAAAATATAATTTTGACTCTGAAATCGTTAATCTTAGAATCAACAAATATATAAATGCAAAGTTATTGAAATTAAATATGTTTAATATGAGAGGCTCACGTCACCGCTAACAAATACTACTATATACACAATAACACATTATTGAAAAAACAAACACAAAATATATTAACATATCACCTACTACTACATAATACAGTAAAAATATCAAATAATGTTTTTAACAAATAAAAACGACTACATAAATATATCATCTAGAAAACTCATATTTATAACCAATAAAACAATATTTCGCGCGAAGCGCGGACACCCCCTAGTAAACTATAAACATATCTCTTAACATTTTGTGACACCATGTCTAAAGTTTTCATGAAATTAATTAAACAGTTGCTGTCTTTACACTAATTATCTTTTTTTCATGACAAGGAAAAATACATTATATATTATTTTGTGTAATAAAGCACAGTTATCTAAAAAAAAGGAAGTTTTTTCCCCTCTGAAAATAGAAATTTGTACGAGTCGCTATCGCATATCTTGGTGATAATGACATCGCGACAAAGCGCAGATCTGGCCCCAGAGGCATTTTCTTGATACAACATGGTAGCCGCGTAATGACAATGCTACCCCTGTCCCTTCCTTCGTATAATGGGCCTGACTTTAAGCCCACATTAAAGCCGCGTGTAATCTTTCAACAGTGCATCAAATGCATGAGTTTTTGGCGCAAACGTGTGTGTATGATTTTAAAAAAGTGAACAAATTTCTTTGTAAATCATCAATCACATGATATTATTTTAATATTTAAATTACAAAGAAGTTTCACGCACATTTTAGTAAAGTACGTATATTTGTATATTGGTACATGATTCAGCTATATGTTGACTAATGCTCCAAAAAAGAAATACTATGTGTGAATAAACAACGTTTTGGGGGTATTTTTCATTGACAAGCATCGTGTGAGACCTAACAGGAACCTCTCAAATGAAAACCAGTGTGTAAATATATCATATCTAGTCAATGCATTGAATATCTGCCTTTGAAAACTGATAAATGGAATGATGAAAATAGTTATTCTTGATGTATTAATAATTGTAGTAGTATGTTTCTCCAAAACAAAATTGGAATTGTATGGTTTATCTAGGGAAGTGTCTTATATAGTAGAAAGTGGGAACAAATAGTACATCAGAACAAGAAAACACATGTATATGCTTTTTATTGGTACAGAATACTCAAATGTTGAAGTGATTATCAGTCGAGAGCCAGATTGTATATAGAATGACTATCATAATATTCTATTACGAAGATCCACCCTTTTATAAGCTATCAGTTCTAGAAAATTTTGCGGTTGCTACAAACACGTAATTATGTAAAGTGCGACACATCAGACTTGATGAACCGGATCGTGATCCCTTCCAAAACGGATGAGTTTCAGTGCCTAGTGCTCGGGCTCCGGACTAACGGCTTAACTCGAGTCTTGATCCAGACGAGACCCAATACCATAAAAAAAATCATGATAAATTTGTTGACCAAAACACTGAAAGATAATGCGACTTTCGGTAATTTTCTGGTTTTTTTCGACGTTAGATTCTAATAAAGCATCCATGTTCATGTAGGACACACGATATTTTCGACAAGATCACTAATTTGTATTTTTATTCACAAAAGGTGTAAAAGTAGAATATATGGATTTAGTAGTACACAGAGGGAAAGAAAGGCACACAAAGGAAGTGGTGCTAGAAAAATGTGTGTCGGCCATGTGATATTCATGTTTGACTTTATACCATTAAACCATTTCGTGGTTACAAATTATCGTCTTCATTTTGGATTTTTAAAGATTTTGTGAAATACTATATTTTTCAGTTTTTGTATTTTGTCTCAAATTATTTCTTGGCCACATGCTCGGCAATCACTAAACCAATTCATCAGTATAAACAATTTCAAAACATCGTAATTTCATCAACTAAATTACTCATGTATTCGTAAGTTATAACTTATTCTGTAGCATGCTGAGCATCTAAAAAAAACTTCGTAACTTGCTTTTTTAAAAAAAAACTTTAAAACTTCAAATTTAGAGTTTTAAAAAGTAAAATTGAAGTTTCACTGCTCAAAACTCTAAATTTGAAGTTTCATTTTTTTATTTGTATTTTGGTCTTTGTAATTAATTATACTTCATATTTATGATTCTTAAGTATTTTCTTATTCATAATTTTAATCTTTAAACCTTTTATGTATTTTAAATATTTTAAATTTATTTTTATAAATTTAAATTTTACACATATTTTAAAAAAATTAAAATAAGATTTATAATATTTAAAAAGTAGAATTAGACAACAAGAATATTACAAAAGAAACTTAATAGAAAAAATATATATGAAGACATAATTATTACATAAATTTAAATATTACAAAAATACTAATAGACTAGTAAATTTTCTCCAGAACTTCTAAAATATTATCCAAACAAATTTTGTGTATCAAAAAATAGAACATTAAGATAATTTTATGTAATAATATGGTATTTTACTTGTAGTTTAATATTTAATTATGTTTTTCTATTTATAATTATATATTTTAGTATAAGATTTTATTAATTAATATTACTATAATATTTATATATGTGCTAGTTTTCTATAAAAAAATTATGGATTTATATTAATTATGACAAATATAAAAAACATAATGTAAATTATAAATAATTTTAAAGTTAGATTTAAAGTTTTGCTTTGGGAAAAAAACATTTTGAAACTTCTTTCAAACTCTATAATAGATAGTTTTTTTGGAGATGCTCTCGCAGAGTTTAACAATTCACACAAAATGGTTACTAGTCCAGGTTTCACGATTCAAAAGAGCAGGCTAGCTAGGCATAATCGTCCTTTCCTCAAAGGTTAAATAAACAATCACGATTTCATAATTACTATCTCAATCAATGATAATTCAAAAGTCCAATAGAATATTCTATAGAGATAAGATCAACTTCATTCATTAAATATCATATCCTACGTTAAAGTATAATTATCAGTCCTAAATCAACATCGATCAATGGTTCTTTGACCGAGAAAAAGGTAACTGTTACTAGGTGAAAGCAAAGATTTTACACTCACACTGAAATGGTTCTAATATTCTATATTTTTCAGTCTAAATTAAAATTTGGTTTTGGTAGAAGTATTCGATATTTTGGTTTATAAATAATAGTATCCAACACGAAACTTTCTTATGGATTGCTTGGTACAAATTTAGTTTAAGTTTTTTAATTATTAAATTTGTCAATTATTTTTTAATAAAGTTTTGGTTTAAATTGATTCGTTTGTTAATATAAATTCTTCTCTAAAACCAAGAGAATCAAATTTAAAAAACTTTTCCATAAATACAAAATAATTTGAATGAAATTAAAAAAAAAACAGAATATAATTTTTACAAATAAATGTATTACATTAAATATAGTTTATATTTATATTTATATTTATATTTATATTTATATTTATATTTATATTTATATTTATATTTATATTTATATAAAATTATTTTTTCATTTTTGATATAATTGTTTTCTTAATATCAAACCAAACTAAACACAAATAATATTTTCAACACAATTGTTTAAAAACTAACTGATATAAAATTTGATTTTGAATGAAAGTTGCTTTAGAAACCAAAGTTTTTGAGAACCTGAATAATAATCCAAATAGAGATGAACCGAATAGTCAAATGCTCGCCATATTCCGGGTACAAGATTTAATCCATTAAAACCATTACGTGCTGGGCTTTAAGAGATTTTAAAATTGGGTAGGTGTTTCAAATTTCTGTTGGGAAGCGGTCTATTAATTACCTTATCAGGCTGGCCCGGTTTAAATCTGATAGTTAGCACATGGATATTAACCATATTAAATTTATGTACCGTATAAACAAGACCACATGTAATATGATATGTACATCAAGCAGACCTAATCGAACCCATGGAGTTGACGTTATCTATTTACTTTTCGTAATAATTCATACTAACTTACCTTTTTTTTGGTCAATCTTCATACTAACTTACTAAATGATCTCTATGAAAGAAAAAGCTTAGTCGAAACCATCCACATAAATGAACAAAAAGTTCTGTCTTAATCGGTGTCCATGGTTTCAACAACTTAGAGAGTATGGTGAGAATAAAAGAAGCGGAATCAATAATGTTCCTTAAGTAAGCGGATAAGGCAAGGAGAGACATATGGAGTTTCAAGAGAATGATTGAGATGAAGACAGAGAAGATGGAAGGACGACTACCAAAAGAAACTATCGATGTTGCATTTGCACGAAACAGAAGAGCGATGGAAGAAGGAACTGGAAGAGTTTAAGAGACTTGAGAACTCACATTGTGATTATAAGGACATGAAAGTGAGATGGAAGCTGAGATTGCTGGATCGTTAAAGAGACGACTGTGATGGACGAAAATAGTAAATTTTCGATGTGCATGTCATAATGGGCTTAGTGTATTTGACTCGCTCCATTCCATCCATTCGTAGAGTATGGGCTAAAGACCCATGAACGAAGTTGTTTGAACTAGATCAATGATAGTTTGATTGAAAAAGATGAAGTAATATGTTGAGCTTGTCTCACCGTGGCTTTTTCAGTTTTAAATAAACTAGATCATTTTTCCGCGATACGCGCGGATAATATACTTTTATTTTTTTCACATTTTATCACACGTAAATTATCATCTTAATTTAAGATTAATTGTGTTTATTTGATCAATTGCAACTTACTATTTTTACTTTCATGGTAAATCTTTTGTATAAATGAGGAAATTTAGTTTTAAAATTCTATTTCTCATTTTAAAAATTTAAAATTTTATTTATATTAATCTCAAATAAGTTTCTATTATATGAAATGAAAAAGAGTAACCTGACTTTCACAGTCAAATTAGGAAGACAGTTTGAATTACTTTTCTTTTATTATGTTTGGCAAACTTTACTTCTGTATAAGATTTGAAACATTTTAGGGATCAAAATTTCATATAAGTAAAACACATCAGAACAAAAAAAAATTGTTCAATAATGCACCTGCATTTATTATTATTGTTTTACGTAAATTTTATAAAATCGATGATTGATAACCGTCTTAGAAGTGAAACCGTTTAAAATTTGTCTATGCATTATTAAATCGTAAAAATATTAAATTATAAAATAATATTAATATTTATTAGAAGTGATGTAATAATACTATTATTAGTGACCAATAATTTAAATATAAAAAAAATTATTGATCTGTACTTTGATATTTCTTAGAAAAAATATTATTTCACAGACCAATAAAAGTCTGCGAGCTCATATTCAGTAGTTGAAA
>NC_027754.1:30284047-30285341 GCF_000695525.1 Brassica oleracea var. oleracea
AAATATGATATGACATGCTATAATTGGCTGGTAAACCTACGCCTTCTGGGTAAACCAAAAAAAAAACTTTTCTTAGAATGCGTAGATGTAGATGTTGTTTTTGTAAATTTGTTCTTATATAATTTTGATAACATTATAGT
Source organism: Brassica oleracea var. oleracea (assembly GCF_000695525.1). Classification (NCBI taxonomy): domain Eukaryota; kingdom Viridiplantae; phylum Streptophyta; class Magnoliopsida; order Brassicales; family Brassicaceae; genus Brassica; species Brassica oleracea. The sequence continues at coordinate 30,284,188 of NC_027754.1, forward strand.
AAATAAATCTTATTTGGCGTTGGACTTCTGTAAATTGAAACACAATTATGGATAAGCTGTTTTCTAATTAAATACAACGCATAATAGTGTATGAACCAAAATTTCTTTTGAAAAAATAAATTTAAATATATGGAAGGAATAAACATTAGAAGCTGCAATTAGACATGAACATCCTTTTTTAGAATTTTTGGAGAAACAAATGTATGTTATGATTTCCGAGAGAATTTTAATTTTAGCTTTTACCCCAAATTTGATATCATTATTTAAATTTATCTTTAAGAGATAACCATTTTCATAAATACTTTAAATTTCCAAAAACTAAAACTGACATTATAAATCATTTAAAAATGTTTAAAATCATTTATAAAATATTTATAAAGGTTCATAAATTCAAACCCAATCCATAAATAATCTACTAAGGCAACATAAAACAAAAACTGATAATATACTTTTATCAGCCGTGACCATGACTGGAGCAACATCATGACCATGACTCTTTCTCTCTGTATCTTCAACAGTGCTCTGAAATCGTTTATCCTCAAAGATGATGCTATTGTCATCAGAAACATAGCTTGTGTGTGAACTCGATGAAGCCAAGCTTGACTGTTTCTTGAGCTGAACATCTTCTGAACAGCTATCGTTGACATCAACTTTAATTGGCTGCTGCTTTGCTTTGCCTACTTTAGCAAAGGAATCACCCTGCCTCATCTCCAATGAGTTATCTCGAGAATGACCTCTCTTCCATGAAGCATTTTCTGATTGTTCATCAACATTTTTCTTAGAAAGCTCTGCCCTGGTAGTAGATTGATCTTCTTATTCCCTATAAATGCTTCTTGGCATTTCTTCTTTAACAAAACTTCCGCTTTGCACATTTGAGCTACTATGTCTATGTGAAGGTTCGTTTCTTATATTATCATAAGAGGATGAGTTCGGCGACTCTGTGGAACTCTGCATCGTCATCCCCATCATTTCTTTACTTGAAAGATCAGCAACTGCATGTGCAGCAAAACTCACTCTTTCTGCAGATTCAGCAGCTGCATGTGCAGCAGTCGTAGCATCAGCAAATTATGTTTCGTATGGAGATGAATCCACATAACCTGGATGAGGGTATGTGTTCTCTGCCACCATTCTTATCTCCTGTATAAAAGAAGAAA
>NC_027754.1:30286250-30290988 GCF_000695525.1 Brassica oleracea var. oleracea
TATTGATGGATCGATTAAAACTCAGTCGAAATGGTTTAGGGGGAGAAGCCGAAGTGGCAGAGGAGAAGAGAGAAGACGAAGTGGTAGAGGAGGCGAGAAGAGACACGCGACTTCAGCTCCGCGTCGTAGACCTATGTCTAATTATTAGATGATCTAAAAGCCCAATCCCAAATCAAAAGAAGCCCACACGCATAAGTCAATTCAGGAAAAAATTTAAGCCTAGCCCGAAAACAAAATGTTCTGATTGGAAGATTATTTATGCTAACGTGGACATGCTAGAATTGGAGATTATTCCCCTTTTAGTATTGTGATTTAATATACACAATGAATAAATATTGCAAAAAGACTTAGTAATAAAGAATAATAATTGAAAGCCCTGAATATATGTGAGACAGACAAAATAGCTTGTATTTTAAAAAGAAAATAGATGGTCTTCATTTGTTGAACTAATAGGCCTAAACTTTTTAACTAATACTCCTTCCGTATACAAATGTAGAATGTTCTAACTTTTTATCTTGTATATAAATATATGATGTTTTAAAATATAATTAATGCATTTATTTTAAAATTAAAATATAAATTAAAAAGTAAAATTATGAGTGGTAGAGATTTATTGATAAGACCAAAAACTAACATTTAAATAGTGTATTTGTTGTTTCTAAATATGTATGAAAAACTTTAAACATCTTATACTTCATCCGTTTAAGATTACTTGTCGTTTTAAACTTCGGTCTACAAATTAAGAAAACATTTAATTTGTATATTTACTAGATAAAAACATCACTGTCAATATACCTTACCACATTTCAACTAATTAAAAATAGATAAAAATATAAAATCAATAAATTTTGCATTGAAATTATAAAACGATATTTATTTTGAAACAAAATTTTTACCGTACAACGAGAAGTAATCCGAAACGGAAGGAGTATTTGTATACAGAGGGAGTACTATGAACGTAAACCATAGGAACAAACAAAAAAAATAAATTGAAAGTTATTTAATGATGTAAGAAAGTATCTTGCCGCTATGATGTAAATTTAAAAGATTAGTGGTTTCATTGTGGTTTATAATCTATGGTGGCTTACAGTGGCTGTCACTGAATTTGCCACAATTCTCAAAGCACTCTGTAGTGCCTTTCTTAATCATTACTGTTAATATTTTTCTATTAACCTTTTTATATATCATTTAAGAATGACACTTTTGTTGATATTTTTTTTTTGTCAACAAGTATTATCTACTTACATAATGATTATTATTTCTGTATAGGATCATATAAAGAGGTAAAATCAGAAATATAAATTGTTATCAAAGAGCCATATATAGAACATAGTTGGGGAAGAATTACACTAGAAATAAAAGAAAATAAATATTTTTTAAAATTCATGGAATTTAAAAATTCAGTTCATAATTTTTCTTAAGTCGGAGTTAATTTTAGAAATTTTGATTTTTAAAACATCTTGTAATAAAAGAAATTTGAACTTGAAACATACAAACTGATATATGAGTAATTTTATTAGACCATCAACACTTGCTTAAGAAAATAAATATTTCGTACATCAAATTATAAAGGTACATATATAAAATAGGTTTTTTGCAGTTTTTAAATGCAAGTTGAAAATCGATGTGTTTTTTTTTTTTCCATCTGAATTTTATTGAACAAAGCTCAAACAAAATATAAGAAGCCCAAAAAAAGGAAAACTAAAAAAAAACAGACGAAGCCCACAGCCCCAAACTACAAATAAAGCCCAAGTCAAACCCAAACAACTAAACCACGCGTTACATTAGCGTGAGAGGAAGAAACACGTGTCCGAGCCACAGCAAAAGAGGAGACACGCGTCTCACTGATCAAACCGTCGTCTTCACTGCCAGGAGATCATCGTCGGAGCAGCTTCCCGTCCATCCACCGGAACACACTGGAAACAGGTCGCCTGGAAAGAAGAACCGTAGAGACGATCTCGAATCAAACCACCACGAAAGGATCTTCTCTTTTTAAAGAGATCCATTTACAAGCTTTGACTATGAAACTTAAATGAATCTAAAGGCATGAAGCGGAGATCAGAAGAATCCGAGAAAATCCTGAAATAGCCAATCGACGCCAACGGGATTGAAAACCATCATTTGCATCGATGGAACCAAAAGCCGGTGCTCTATCGAAGGAAGAGGTGTTCACCGGAACCAAAAGCCGGAAGCTTCGTCGAGAAGACCGTAAACTCTGGAACCGAAAGCAAGCCACATCACGCAGAGGGTGCCATCATGTGCTGGAACTGGAGCCCATCAACGGGCCGACTACGCCGGAATAAGATCCGGACAAGACTGGATCTTGATTCTCATCTTTCCCGTTGAAATATATTGATAGAGAGAACGGGGAAGGAGAGAGAAAAAAGTTTTTTTTTTTAATTTCAAAAATCGATGTGTTGTTTATGTAGTACGTTAAGTTTTTTTTTTTTTTAGAAAAGCAGTACTCGTTAAGTTTCTGTACACTTGTTTATAGGCCTGGGCAAAATAACCGGAACCGAAGAACCGAACCGGAACCGAACCGAAATACCCGAAACCGGAACCGGATCAATACCCTCAAATACCCGAACGGTTCCTATATTTTTATATCCGAAATAACCGAACCGAACCGGAACCGAACCGAGAACCGAACGGGTACCCGAATATATAAAAATATTAATTATATATACATATAACATCACTAAATATATATTTTTAATTTAAAATTCTATTAAAAATATTTGAAAATAGTTGAGGATAACTAAATTATTATAAAGTATCCAAACTACCCGAAAGTATCCGAAACTATCCGGATATTTTTATCCGAAATATCCAAAGTAATCCGAAATATCCAAATTTTTTATCTAAATCATCCTAATTATTTGATATTTTACCTTAAATAACCAATATTTTATCCAAATTATCCAAACTACCCGAACTATCCGAACCGAACCGGATCCAAATGAGAACCGAACTTTTTATGGATATTTTCCGGTTCCTACATTTACTATCCGAACCGAACCGAACCCGAAACTATCCGAACCGAACCGAACCGAAAATAGGTCGAGTACTAAATGGATCCTCTAGCCCCTATCCAAACTATCCGAAACCCGAAATATCCGAACCGAACCGAACCGATACCCGAAATGCCCAGGCCTACTTGTTTATATGAATTGTTCCTGTACGTATCTAAATTTTTCGTTTACCGTTTGTCAGGGTAGATGGGACCCATTGTCAATCACAGGTGTTGCCCTAGTTTTTCTTCTCTGCTTAAGAAGGTGTTAGATTTGGATTAGCTATGGGCTTCCAACTTAAAACTAATTGGTGATTATTGGATTGACTCTAATTAATCCTTTATATATTACTTAATGTCCCTTAGAATTCCCGATGTGGGATATATATCCTTAATACCCCTCCTCGAAATGATGGTTCTTATCGGCCAGAAATCTCAGGACATTTATACTCGGTCGAGCGAGTTTAACACAACTTTTATATCCGGTTGGAAGGGTTAATCACGACCTTTATACCCCGTCAGAAGGGTTAATTTTAATTTAATTTAGGAGTTTAGGGTATTTAAGATTTGTGCTCTGATACCATGTTAGATTTAAGTTAATTATGAGCTTCCAACTTAAAATCAATCGGTGATTAGTGGATTGGTCCTAACCTTTTATATATTACTTAATGTCCTTTACAATTTTCGATGTGGGATATATATCCCTAATAGAATGCACTTTCAATAACCACGATTCACGAAGACATAAATCAACATTAAGGCTATGAATGTTTATTGTGGTTGACATGCGGGACGGACTGGACCGCAATTAAGGTCACCATTCAAGCTAATTATTTAGATATATGTGAACTGAAGATTAAATCATATAAAAAATAAAGTGGAACGCGGGCGGTTTACATTACATAAGAACATCAGTGAAACACCATGCAAATTAAGGCATTGAATGAGAACTGCGGGTAAACAAAACACACACTGCGGTCAAAAAATTATGTTATTATTCACCTTGTTTTGTTTGATATTAATTGTTGTATATAAAACTAAATATAATAAGAAACGTGACTGTAGCGGGACTGTTTTATGCCTGTACCGCACCTTGAAACAAACTTGAGTAATAACGTGTGGTTTGTGATACTGTTGTCAACCAGTTTATTAAAATTATTGTTTTATTTTATCAATAGAGAATGAGTTTTAATAAATCTACCTATGAAAGTTATTTTGGACCCTTTCTTTTTTTCATTTTTTTTGGTCTTACCTTCTATATTATAACAATATGTGACAAGATATTTAACCATATATATGTGTCCGTTTTTTACTCAAACTACCAGACATTATTATAATTCTAAACCGTTTAATGGATTAGTAAACCATCGTACCAAAACAAAATTATAAATTATAAGAGTTACGCACTATTGGTACAAAGGTCTACTGTTAGTTTCATAACTATAATATACTTATTAAATTAATACGAAAATTACACTTCAAACATGATCTGTATTAAAGACCTAAGACACTATAGGTTATATGATGATACCACATTATTCATCACATCTTTATCCTGCCATCGTGCAACTTCTGTTCGTTAAAATGAAAAACCTTCTTGGATGTTTCACACTGTCTTTACATGTCTTCTCTTCCCGAGTGAAAAATGGTATATATGTCAACACATTATTCAATATTACTTATTAAAATATCAATCATGTCTGTATAAAAAAACTTAAAACACAATAG
>NC_027754.1:30291656-30301107 GCF_000695525.1 Brassica oleracea var. oleracea
AAAAAAATAGTTTAGAATATTTAAAAATTATGAAACAAGTTAAGAGTTATGACATCTAAAAAAATCAAAACATTAAATTCATAAATATTTATGTCGAATGTGAATAATAAATTAAAATTCAATCCAAAATAAACCAAAAGTAAAACATCATTGTAATAAATTGCCAATAACAAAGAATGTATAATCAAGCTTGCCATGTTCTTCTTCTTCAACTTTTTAATTAGAAATTTAGAATCTAAAAAATAAAATAAAAAATTTTAAACATTAGAATGTATAAGTTATCTATTGGTTCAACCAGTGGTTTAACCGGTATCGGGTTTCGGATTTTAGTGGGTTTTTACGGGTTTTGTGGGTTTTTAAATTTAGGATTTTTCACAAAACTCTAACCGCATTTATATTGGGTCACCAGATTTACATGTTCAACTGCGGGTCCGGGTCGGAGGTTTTTACGGGTTTTGTGGGTTTTTAAATTTAGGGTTTTTCACAAAACTCTAACCGCATTTATATTGGGTTACCAGATTTACATGTTCAACTGCGGGTCCGGATCGGGTTTTAAAACACTGTCAGAAACCTTTATCCATCAACTCTATCGAAACCAAGCACACTACAAAAAAACCAGCAAAGAAACGAAACCAAAAACGTGATTCACATACAAAAAACAATTCTTATGCAAGCCAAATATATATTGATATATCAAAATATCTATAACAAAAAACATATTTATATTCCGAGGAAAAAACGTGATTCACATACAAAAAACAATTCTTATGCAAGCCAAATATATATTGATATATCAAAATATCTATAACAAAAATCATATTTATATTCTTTTCATTGCATTAATAATGGTCAAAAAAACCAGCAAAGAAACGAAACCAAAAACGTGATTCACATACAAAAAACAATTCTTATGCAAGCCAAATATATATTGATATATCAAAATATCTATAACAAAAAACATATTTATATTCCGAGGAACAAAGGTCTACTGTTAGTTTCATAACTATAATATGTCACGGTTTAAAAATAGTGCGTGGCTCTTATAATTTATTTAGGTTATACGATGATACCACATTATTCATCACATCTTTATCCTGCCATCGTGCAACTTCTGTTCGTTAAAATGAAAACCTTCTTGGATGTTTCACACTGTCTTTACATGTCTTCTCTTTCTGAGTGAAAAATCGCACACATTATTCAATATCACTTATTAAAATATCAATAATGTCTGTATAAAAAAACTTAAAACACAATAGGTTATACATACCACAATATACACCAGATAGTATTTACATAATATATACAATTAACTTCAAATACATCACCATCGTACAATATTTTGTTACCAACGTTGCTAATCACATTTTTTTAAAGATTAACTTCAATTTACAATTTTAAACGATAAGCTTTGTTGCTAATCACATATTTAAAATTTAAAATTTAAGTTAACAAACTATGTAAGCCTAAAGTTTTTGATTTTAATGTATTTTTACCATATTCGTTTTATTATATCCTAACTTGACTCTATACGAATAACTGGATTTATCGGTTCGACCACAAGTCTGAATCGGATATGAATACTCAGTGAAAACATTGTATCAGACTGAAAAATAATAATAGAACAACTTTTAAATATTATAGATATCTAATAAATAGATATAAATTCATTTAATATTGGCGTAACGATTAACAAAAAAATATATGCCCTTCTTAAGCGCGGATCAAAATCTTGTTAGTTAGTTAAAAATGCAAAGAAAATATATGCAATAAACTTTTCTTATTTTCTATTTCACCTTTTAGACAATATTTAAAAGGTTAATAAATGATTGTGTTTTGCAACTTCACCAGTTTATGTTTATGAATAAAATAATTCATTATAGATGTATATTTCTATGTGTGTTTTAGTTTATAACTTTTTATAATTTATATCTCAAAAAAAACTCTCTTAAGACTACCCAAAAGATCTTTATTTACTTTGGTATTTTTTTAAAAAACTTTTATTGATTGTTATATATATTTTTTAAATTATCTTAATATCATTGAATTTTTAGCTTATAAAATATATATTTTATATGTATCCTGTAATTACACTATTCATTATACATGCACTATTCATGTTTTGTTTTGAACCGCCTTTTCTAGACGAGCCACACTTATTCTACAATTTGTGTTTTCTTATATAAACTACCGCTAAATCGTACTGCAGTATCAAATGAGCTTGTCCCACTCTCTCCACATGTATATATAATTACTGGTGTTCAGTTATATATACCTTGAATATAAAATGTGAATCATATTATAATTTTTAAAATACAATAAAATATTGACTATAAAACTCAGAAATAACATATTCATATTTCAGATATATAAACTATTTTTTAAAAAATAATATATATATATATATATTAAAAATTATATTAGTATTACTGATTTTTTAGTTTATGAAATATAAATATATTATGTATTACAATATTCATTACACATGTCACCATTCACATTTTGTTTTAAACCGCTTCATTTAAACGAACCGCACTTCTCCCGCATTATGCGTTTTTCTAACACAAACCGCACATAAGCCGCACCGCACTAACCAATCCGCTTGTCCCGCCCCGCTCAACCCGCTGTTTCCATTCAAAACCTAAATACAGCAGAAGAGGTGTGTTTCAAAGTGCGTTTCTTTATTATTTGTATTTTAATTGATAGTAATTTTTTAAAAAAATACACATAATTTACAGCACATTTATCTGTGTTTCAGAAAACTAGTTATACTCTGTAACATTTTTCAAAAAATAATAGTAAAATATGATTTTTGTTTCAGTTTATAATATATTGTTTTGGTCACCATTCGCATATTATTTTAAACGGTTTCTTTTATCTGAACAGCAGTATGCGTTTTTCTTATATAAACTGCAGTCAAACCGCACCACAGTATCTAATCCGTTTGTCCCGCACCGCCCAGACCGCTGTTACCAAAGCCGGACTCACTAGGTGGATGACTAAGCCTAAGTATCGCGGGGGAAAACAATATAGATATTCTCTAAGTTCTTATAAATTCAATTCGTACACACAAAAAAATATATTATAATATGCATATTGGAAACCTTGAGGATTGATGTTTTGACTCTTAGGAGTTAGGACACACATACAAGGGGCCTCGGTTTCTTTGGTCCGCACGAGCTACACGGTACTGGATAAGTATGCACAAATTGATTATTGATTCCTCGATTGTTTTTTTTTTCATATCAAAATTGTCACGAGGGTTGGGCACTTGAGTTGAGATATTGCCACACAATTGCCAAACAATATAGGTATTGTCTAAGTTCTTATAAATTCAATTAGTACACAAAAAAAAATATAATATGCATATTCGAATTTTGAGTATTGATGTTTGGGTTGACTGCCTAAAATCTGATGTAAATACATCAACCCTATCTAATCCCATTCGTACTATTCACCTCTTCACGAGACCACCTAAAAGTATTATTTCTCTTTACATCACCCATAATCTTTTTAATCCTACTCAGTTCCCCCTCTGTAATCCAAATCAAAATCAAAATTTAAAACTATAAATAGCATTTTGAGGATTGTGACTGCCCAATTAAAAAACTTGATTCAACCTAATACGACCCACTTAAACGGACCCGATTCAACATTAAAAAAAAAAGCAATTCGATTTGTGGAAATTTAAAATTAGGGTTCATGTCTCTCTTGACGAAACAAAGGAAAGAGCTTACGTGCAACGGAGATGATGACGAAGCAATAGAGAGAGAGAGCAGGCTCTGAGAGAAAATGACGAAGATTTGAAGCTTGGATCTTTGTCACTCTTTGTTTCATCGATTTGCTTTTTTTTTAAGTGTTGAGTTGTGTCCGTTTAAGTGGATCGGGTCAGGTTGAATCGAGATTTTTTAATTGGGCAATCACAATTCTCAAAATGCTAAGTATACCTTTTAATTTTGATTTTGGATTAGAAAAGGGAAATTGGAAAGGATTAAAAAGATTAGAGGGTGGTGTAAAGTGAGATAATAATATCTTTAGGTAGTCTCGTGAAGAGGTGAATAGTACGGGTGATATTAGAGAGAATTGATGTATTTACATGAGGTATGTTTTGGCTCTTGGGAGTTAGGACACACATACGACCGACCTCGGTTTCTTTGGTCCACACGAGCTACACGGTACTGGATAAGTATGCACAGATTGATTATTGATTCCTCGACTGTTTTTTTTTAAATCAAAATTGTCACGAAGGTTGGGAACTTGAGTTGAGATATTGCCACAAAATGGTTAGAAGAGATGACGTGGCAATTTGAAATTACGACAAATTCACAACCACAAAGAAATACATATCAAAACAGTATCCGTAATAACAATTATGCTAGCTGTCTATATCTCAAACCAAATATATTCCGTTTGAGTTACTTACACGTAACTCCAACTCTCAGCAATGACATTATCATGTTTGTAAATGACTGTTTAGCCTAATGTCAACCTATTTTGTATAGCGGTTCGATACTGTTAAGGGTTCTAAGGTAAAAAATTTTTTTTACTCTTTAAATTTTATATGTAGATAATGTTTAAAATATTTTTAAAATTTTATCAGTAATATTTTGTTAATTTTCTAATGAAAATAAAACTATATACATATCAAATAATTTTGTGCCCTTTACAATTTTATTTATTATATTTATAATTTTTTATATATAAAAAAATAGATTTATAAAAAAATTGGACCCCTTATTTATTATTATGAGGGGTAGACACGGGCTTGGATCCGGGACGGTCGCACCGTTTATCCTCCTTGTAAGCCGGCTCTGAGCACAAATTGTTTTTGTTTCCAAAAATTGCTTACTCTTCGAATTTTTAAAACTAAATGATTATGAACAGAGGCAGTTATATGTGTATATATATATATATATACACGGACTCCAAACATATATTTTTTTTCAACGATTGATTTTTGAAACAAATATTTAAGAGTATTTACTTGAAACTTTGCATTGTAACCAGGACTGGCTCAATGGTGTCATGGACCCTGGGGCCAAAAAAAAAATTAATTTTCAAACTATTATTTTTCTTTAAAAAATCTGATAGATATATGTTTTTTTTTTCAAAATACCAGAAGTATTTTTAAAAGAAATCTATGAAAATAAAAAAAATACTTTTATATAAAAAAAGTTGGACTCCTTTTTTTATTTTAATATAAAAATACATGTATTTTTTTTAAAAAAATCGGTCCCTTATCCATTAAGAAATAAGGAGACAACGGATTGGGTCCGGGGCGGTCGCACCGCTCGCCCCCTTCTCTAAGCCGGCCCTGATTGTAGCTTTTTAGCAACAAAAAAAAAAAAAACTTTACACTCTAGCTAAATAAAAAACTTTGCAGTGTAGGATCTTGTGCCTCGCTTCGCTTGGTGGGGGACATCGTCGTTCGGGGTATGATCCTCCTCAGTTCCTCAACAATCAACCACACCAAATAGAGAAAATGACCAGATATCGTAAAAAATTTTAATGACCTGCTATTCAATGATTATTTCTTTTGAAAAAAAAACTATAAATTTTTTGAGAGTCTTGATCCGATGAGTATTTTTTTCTCTTTCTAAAAAACAAATAATAAAATGTTATTTGCAGTTTGGCAAAATTTTTGCCGGTACTAGAGGTCCCCTCTCTTCCTTCAATCCTTTTCCTTTTATTCTATGGTGGTATGTTTTTTCTTTTTGATATCCTCAGAATTCAGGTGGTTTTCACCGTCTCTGTCTCTTACCTCGTCGGCGGATTTGGTGGCAGACAGCCCATTCCGACTCTCTGGTGTTTTGGTGAGAGGGTTCAAGGATGTGTACTCTAAGCGGAGTCCGATTTTAAGGTTTGATGTCGACGCTACATAAATTTTTATTTTTCGATCTGGTTTTGTTGACAAAGGTGGTGGCGTGTTGTTCGGCTAGTAGCGTCAAACCCAAAATCTGGCGTTATAAGCTTCATCTGTCCAATTATGTTTTAGATTTGTGGTGGGTTTGGAGGTTGATCAATGTCAGTGTGATCTTTCTCGGATGTTTTGAAGATAACGTTTTTGCTTGTTTCAGTCTCAAGGGTGACTGTTCTAAGGTTTATCTTCTAGATCCAGGTGTACTTAGTGTCATGAAATCGTCGTGTGTCAGCTTCTTGTTCTACTGTCTAAACGCGTAAAGGTCAGAGGTCTACATGTGTTCATCGCGTCTACGCATCCAATGCTCCAAGGGTCTAAGTCTGCTCCTCCTACCGACTGCCCGTTTCTTGTCCTCTTACTTGTGAGGCAGTCTTACCTATGTGTGTCTTGTTTCCTACTCTTCTAGTGCTGCTAGGTTAGTGAATGGTCGTCGTTTTCAGACAAAAAATCATTATTAGCTAGTTAATAACTGCGTCGTGGATTCGGAGTAGATGTTCTAATGTTGGGTTAACCTGATTTTTTCTGGTAACAGTTCGTGGTCAAAACGTTCCATCCTAGTCAGGGCCGGCTTAGATAGGGGAGCGAGCGGTGCGATCGCCCCGGACCCAATCCGTTGTCTCCCTATTTTTTAATGGATAAGGGACCGATTTTTTATTAAAATAAAAAAAGGAGTCCAAATTTTTTTATATAAAAGTTTTTTTTATTTTTATAGATTTCTTTTAAAAATACTTCTGGTATTTTGAAAAAAAACATATATCTATCAGATTTTTTTAAAAAAAATAATAGTTTGAAAATTAATTTTTTTTTTGCCCCATGGTCCATGACACCATTGAGCCGGCCCTGATCTTAGTGGCATCATTGTCTCCGATTGGTTCTTGGCGACAAAAGTTGTTTTGCTTTTCTTTCTGCAGGTTACATTTGATTTGGTTTCAGATTAAATCATTACAAATAAATCAAGATGAAATGGGTTAAACAAACGAGTTAAACAAATGAGTTAAACAAACATAACCATATTACAGTAAAGATTATCTGAAAGTTTCAAAGTTTTAGTCGAGTAAAATAACAAAATCTCAAAAACCAATCTCGTTTTTTGAAAGCGTACGTGAATCAAAAACGTTTAAACAGAAATATATATATACATAAACCTAAAATCAAATTTTATTTAGTTTACAACACATAGCAAAATGGTCATCTTTAATACCAATCACATATCTAAAGATAATCTTGCAAGTATTAATTTATTATTTTAGTTTGTATTTAACAAATCATCTATATATTATTAAATAATATACTTATCACAACTATTCATTTAATTAGATCACAAAATTTTGAAACATAAATAAAAATTAACGTTTTCACATTATTTTTGAATTGAGTTTTATTAAAGAACAAATTTTGTGTTTTTTAAATGAGGATCAAAAATCTGGTTGTCCATAGAAAGAAGCATTCAAAAATGTATATTTTGGCCAAAATGAGAATGTAAGATCTCCATGCAGATATCAAAGGCTGAGATTCGTTCTTACGACATAGTGATCCTTACATCCATGCAAAAACCTCACGTGAATATTCTACATCGGGATCTGTTAAATCACGCACACGTTAGCATGAAATACCTTTTGCACTAAATTGCGCGTATCAGGACTAGTTGTGAGAATGACGATGCAGCCTTCTAGCGATAAGTCAATACTCAATAGTAACCACCAAATATGAAACTAATAAATTAATAATATGGATTGTGGGTAGGAAAAGTTTTTAAATGTAATCATTATCAACGAGAAAAGTTTATTTAGGCGTGAAGTACTGCTGGACCCATCAGACACGGCTATTTGTGATTAACGGCATTACCATCCAACTAAAATTATGTATTCTCTATTTTAAAAAATTAAGTTTGTGATTATAAACATGTATTATTCTTAGATATATAATCTAAGCGAGAACTAATATTATTAACTATTATGCTGTTAAAAATCAGTAATTAAGTTTTGAACTGCTGCAATATGAAATTGGTCATTATGAATTGTAATCAAAAGACTACAACTTACGACTGAAATCATCTGACTGTTGTAGTCAAATGAATTGTGAGAAACAATATTTTAGTTGTAGTAATTTTGATTACAGTCGTGAGTTGTAGTCATTTTTTTTTTGGCTCAACATTCGTTCATTGCATTGGACCATAGTTCTTACACAATTGGTTTTTCAACCTCTACAAAAGCTTTAATCCAAGAAGGCATAACAGAAAACAACACATGGGCATTATTCTCGAAAGAGAGGGCCTCTTTTGCAATTCTGTCAGCTACAGCATTTCCTTGTCTTCCTCTAAAGGCTACTTGATGATCTCCCATCTTTGCTAGCATTTGGTTAATATCCTGAATATAGGCATGAATACTGGGGCGACCATTCTTTTCAACCAAGGCTTGAACTAGCTCTTTGCAATCCATTTCAAATATAAGATTAGTGTAGTTAAACCTCACCATCATACTAAGCGCCCACCGAAAGGATTTTGCCTCAACTTCAATAGGAAATCGCACTCGAGGGAGCCTTTTTCCTCCCATCCATATTACATCTCCTCGGTGATTTCTCAGCACCCACCCAATGCCACAATGGTCTTTTGTTTTGTCCCAAGCTCCATCGCTGTTACACTTCAACCAATTTTGTGGTGGCGGTATCCATCGCTCCTCTTCTCTAATCACCGGGGTTGTGTTCATTTCTTTTCTTTCTATGACATCACGACTATTCCACTCATCCAAATCCTCCATAGCCTTATTTATCAAGCTCATCGCACTATAATCCTCTCTTCGAAAATAAAAGGCATTTCGACTCTTCCACAATCTCCATAAAATCCATGGCCCCATTTTGAACTTATTATCTCCTTCTTGCGTTGAGAGGGACCAGTTGAGAATTCAATGAAGATTTGTGTAGAGAGAATCAGACCACTCCCCTCCTGGTGGAGCTGGTATCGGAGAAACTGCCCATATGAGACGAGCATAAGGGCATTGGAATAGGACGTGATTAATAGTTTCCTTCGTAGCTTGACATCGTGGGCACGAGCCATCTTTAGCAAGATGCATGTATCTCATAATCTCACCTACTGAGGGACAGTCACTCAGAGCTCTCCACAAGAAGTGGTGGATCTTGGGGCTAGTATCCGTCTTCCAAAGAGCTTGAAACAAGGCATCTAGGCTCGGCTGAAGGACCTCCGGAGTCAGTTCTTCTTGCAAAAGTGTTGCAGCCACCCAATACCCTGATTTTACTGTATAATCACTACAAGAAAACACACCGAATTCCGACGGATCTTCCGACGGACACCAAGGTCGTCGGACATTTGCGACGGAATACTGACAAATTTCCGACCAAATCCAAAAAAATGAAGTCGTCGGAATTCCGTCGGCCATTTCCGACGGAATTCCGACGACATACGGTTCGTCGGAATTTTCCGACGACTTTTCGACGACATTCCGATAAAAAATGTAACCGTTGTAGTCGTCGGAAGTTCGTCGGTATATTCCGACGAAATTCCGACGACATTCCGATTAA
>NC_027754.1:30306061-30314490 GCF_000695525.1 Brassica oleracea var. oleracea
TACAGTTCGTCGGAATAAACCGAGGAACCACGTTCGTCGGAATTGTAGTTTTCCGATGAACTCTGGTCTCGTGTAGCCGCATCGTAATATCGTCGGAAGTTCGTCAGAATGACGTTTCTTGGTATTCGTCAGAAAGTCGTCGGAATTTCTGACGAAATTCCGACGAATTTTTTTTTTCCGACGAAACGATACTGACGGACGGGTTCGTCGGAAATTCGTCGGAATAGACCGATTCCGACGAATTACCGACGATTTCGGCCATCAGAATCCCCCTGTTTTCTTGTAGTGAATGCCCCGACGGTGTGAAGTCCCAACAGTAAGCATCTCGACAATTTAAACTCCCCATTCTGATCACCTCTATCTTCTTTATATCCTCATCATTTAGCGCCCTTCTCATAAGGTTGAAGTCCCATTCTCCACCTTCAGGAAGTAAAAGGTCTCTAACTGTTGCTCTGTCAGTGAAGATCGCTAGGTTATGATCTTGGGTCCATCTTGAGGATGTGAGAGGTCGGGAAGGTTTCTCATCAATCCAAGGATCTTCCCACAGCAGTGTATTGTCGCCGTTCCCGATGACTGATCTTGCTCCCCTTTTGATCAGCTTCTGTGCTACATGTAAGCCTCTCCAAGCATAGGAGGGTCTAGAGTCGAGAGGTGCATCCAGGATTGAGGTGCGTGGGAAATATCTGGCTTTGAAAACTCTTGCCACTAGATTTTCTTGCTTAGTAAGTATTCTCCAAACCTGTTTTCCCAACATAGCCAAATTGAAAGCTTCCAGATCTTTGAAGCCTAGGCCTCCCTCGCTTTTTGGTTTACACAAATGCTTCCAATTCTTCCAGTGCATTCCTTTGGAGTCCTTTGAGTTTCTCCACCAGAAGTCAGCCATAACAACTTCGATTTGTTGACAAGTAGTCTTAGGAAGCAAGAAACAAGACATTGAGAAGTTGGGCTGCGCCATGGCTACCGCTTTGAGTAATACCTCCTTCCCTGCAGGTGATAGGAAGTTGTTTTGCCAGCCCACAACCTTGTTCTGCAGTCGGGCCTTTATGTATCTGAGGGTATTTACTTTGGATGGTCCAAAATATTCCGGCAAGCCGAGATAAATACTGCCTCCACCATCTTGAGAGATTCCAGTTTTCGCTTTGATTAAGACTCTTCGTTGCTCGGGAATGTTCTTTCTGAAATAGACACTAGATTTCTCATAGTTGATCCGCTGTCCAAATGCTAAACTGTATTTCCTCTGGATACCAACCAACATATCCAACTCCTGATCACCCTCCTTACAATAAAACATACTATCATCTGCAAAAAAGAGGTGTGAGATGTTGGGAGCTTTTCTAGCCACTCGTAGCCCAGTAATCTTCTTATCCTTTTATGCCTTCTTCAGCAATCTCACCAACATTTTAGTACAGATGATGAACATATATGGTGATAGGGGATCACCTTGCCTGATACCACGTGTGGGTGTTATGCTTCCATAAGCCTGGCCATTGATGAGTACTTGATAGGAGACTGAAGAAACACACTTCATTATCAAGCTTATACACTTGTCTGAGAAGCCAAGGATTACGAGTGCTCTTTCCAAGAAATTCAACTCCACCTTGTCGAAGGCTTTGAAGATATCTGTCTTGATGTCTACAAACTCCTCAGAGCATTTGTTGTTGGATTTCTGAGCATGTAACATCTCATGAGAGATCAAGATGTTATCAGTTATGAGGCGGTCATGCACGAAAGATGCATGTGTATCTGAAATAAGCTCAGGGAGAACTCTCTTTAACCTCTTTGCCAATATCTTCGCTATGATCTTGTAGGCCACGTTACTAAGGCTGATAGGGTGAAAGTCCTTCATCTCATTTGCACCTGGCTTCTTCGGAATGAGACATATGTTAGTCATATTTATCCCCTGCTCCAATGCCCCCGTCTGGAAGAAGCTGTCGACCATCTTCCATATATCATCTCCAATCGTATCCCAGAAATGGTGATAGAAGGAACCTGACATTCCATCGGGCCCAGGGCACTTATGTGGGTTGATGTCCATCACAGCTTCTCTCACTTCTTCTTTGATCACTGCAGCCATAAGCATTTCGTTTTGCGCCTGAGAGAGTCTTGTAGAACTCTCCATGTTCACCTCCTCATCAGCTATAGTAATACACACCTCCTCTGAAGTGAAGAGTTTTCAAAAATTGTCCTCAGCAACTCTACCAAGATCCTTCTCAGCATACCATTCTTTCCCATACTCATCAATGAGTTTCTGGATTCTATTTTGCGCTCTTCTATTTTTGGTAGCAGCGTGGTAGAATCTGGTATTCCTATCTCCATTTCTCAGCCATTGAATTCTGCTCTTCAGCTTCCAGAAGGTTTCTTCGTTTTTATATTGCCGACTCAACTCTTTTTTCAGGTTATTAAGTTCCACCGTATCTAGTGGGCTTCTTCTGGTGAGTAGATCAATCTGATGATGTAGCTCTCTAATTCTTACTGTTGAGTTTGGTTTGTTCCTTCTCTTTCATCTTGAGATGGCCTTTCGACATTCCTTTATCAGTTCCATCACCACTGGCATGTGTTCTCCTCCATTTTCTCTCCAATGTTCAGCTATATCTTCTTTGAATCCTTCGCTGAAGAAAAGTCTTTGATCATATTTGAAGGTTGACCATTTTTGTATGTTCTCCTCGCTCAGACAGGTAATAAGGGGACTGTGATCCGAACTGACCTTATGGAGATAGGTCGCTGCCGCATGACCAAATTTCTCTGTCCACTCTTGATATGCTTCCGTTCTATCCAGTCTACACTGGACAAGCTCATTGTTTTTTTGACCATACCATGAGAATTGGTATCCAAAGTGGTGAATTTCCCATAAGCCGCAAGCCTTCAACATCTGGATAAAGTCTGTGCTTTCCTCCGGTCTCCTTTGAGTGCCACCAATTTTTTTTTGAGGATCTACAAGCTCGTTGAAGTCGCCTGACAAAACCCAAGGACCCTTTCTCGCTATACCAATTCTCATGATCCTTTCCCAAACATTATGTCTGCTACCCTTTACTGGATCTCCATATACTCCCGTGAAGAAGAACTCCTTATCTTCCCATCGAACAGCAGCATCTATAATTCTTCTATCTTAGTGGGATATCCTTACCTTAACCATTTCTCTCCACATCAAAGCTAGACCTCCACTCTTCCCAACTGGCTCCATTGTATCTAAGTCATGATATCCAAGATGTCCAACCACATTCTCCAAATAACTTCTTTTATTTTTGGTCTCGCTGAGGAATATTATCTCGGAAAAATATTGACCACGTATTTCCTGTAAATGTCGAACTGTAGGGGTATTCGCCACCCTCTGACAGTTCCAACTCAATGTTCTCATTAGGACTTCGAAGGGTTGGTATTAACCATCAACCCTTCTTTCAAGAAAATTCTACTTTCACCAGCCTTTTGCAAGGCAGAGTGAGTCGGGACCTGAGCTGTCACATGGACAGAGTGAGATTGTTCACCATCTATTTTTCCTCCTGATCCTGAAGCTGATCCTCCCAGCCTGTGGAACACACTAGGAGCTTCTAGTCTGTATTAGATGTGAGCCTTCATCTGCTTTTTTAAGTTTCTCTTGTCGCTTGATGAGAGCCTCCTTCCATCTTTTGGGCTCAATCTCCTTTTCTTGTGCTAGCTTAACTCTCTAGCCTCCTGGTTGGCTTGAGTTGGAGAAGTATCACCCAGTCGAGCAGATACAGAAAGATCGTTCTTTCTGCTTCCTTCAGCTGAACCCTTCTGCTTGCTTTTTTCCTTACTCCCTGATCTGGATTACCGAAGAGTAGCTGGAGAGCCAAGCCTTTGAAAGACTGATGGAGAATTATGCAGATTTTCCGACTCCTAGGAAGGCTTCTTCTCCAGAGACTTTGTCCTTCTGTGGGATGAGTGAATAGAATCTCCAACACTGTTCGAGCTACCACCTTCAACAGCTTTACTAGCTTCGGGAGTCTCCTTTCTCTTCCACACTTGGTTCGTTTCCGAGGAGCTCTTTTTGCCAACACCCTTGGATTGAGAGGAAGCCACCCGAGAAGTTCTTCTTTTTTGGATTGTTATCCCCTGAGTTTGGGTGTGGTGAGCTTTACTGGAATCCGAGTGAATCCTTTCCTTGTTTCCTGCTATCATAATCCCTTTGTTTTTATCCTTCCTGCTATCATGTGAGTTGGTGTTTCTTTATCTACTTGATCCATCTACATGTGCTGTAGCCAGATCTTGCTCCTGAATTTGGTAAGGGCAGTTGTTGATATCATGCGTCAGTCTTTTGCAGTGAAAGCAGACCTTCAGAATCTTCTCGTACTCCAACTCAGTGGATATCGCCTCTCCTGTTTTAAAGTTTGTTGTTTTACGAAACTGAAGAGGGGCATCTGCTTTTACCCAAAATGAGCTCTCACATACTCCATCGATTCTGAGTTTTTAGCGTGAAGCTCCACTGCATCTACCCTTCCTAACGGCGAGATGATGCCCTCCACTGTCTGCTTCTTGAGGAGATGAATCAGTATTCCTCTGATTCTAATCCAGAAAGGGATAATATTGAGAAAGTTTGGTCCTGGATTTGGGGACCATTGATCCAGAGAGACAATCCAACCATTGACGAACAACGGTCCCTTATCCATAACGAACTTGAGATCTCTTTCACATTGAAAGATGAACTGAGCTCTGTTTTCGCCTACCCCTCGCCCCTTCACACGATCTTCCAGTCCCCAGATTGGGGGAAGAGCCTTGACTAGACCTCCCACTTTATGAACTCCTGGGTTGAGGCAGCGAACAATAATACTAAGGTAGTTCTCCTCAAGGAGATCTTCATTTTCCAGATCTGGGATGTATATCGGCTCCCCTTCCTCTATGAGGTTTCGTTCCCTCAGCTCTTCCATCTGCGAGAGTTCTTTTTTCTTCTTATTCCTGAACATCACAGATTCTTCGAGATTTCGCCTACAAGACTATCACAGAGAGACCACACATGTCTAATGAGAACCACCCTCTGGTGGAGCCAGAGAAGGTTAAAACAAGGTTAAAACACAGATCTACTGAAAGCTTCTACCAGAGACTCTTGAGGGTCTACTTTGAATCAGATCTTGAACGAGAGGCCTTTTCTTTCCAGAGAATAGGTACATAGAGACACGTAATAAGCAGAGATGGGACTCCGGCGAGCACTGATCCACTCTGAAAGCAACTAGGAAACCAGATCTAGATCCACGACGAGCGTCGCCTTAGAGAGAAAAAACCCTCATTTTGCGTACGTAGGTGATAGCATTTTTAACTTGACTATTCTTGAGTTGTAGTCATTTATCTCAGCAAAGCAACAGACGAAATAAACATGGTGGTTCTAAAATATAAAATAAAAAATAAACATGGCCAACTTTGAGTCGTTGACAGTGTTTTCGGTACAACACCGTTTACATAGTGCATTCATTGGCACATAGCCGCGGCGCCAAACATTACGTTTCAGACCTCCCACTCCACACGTTTATTGCCATATGTCAATCTTTAAGACCCGCGTTTCCTCACGCGATTCTTATTTTATGGAGCCGCTTACCTTTTTAAGTTTACCGTTGAAATTTTCAAATGTCTCATTTACCTTTCAGGTGTCAGATATGTAATACCATCTAGTACCATCTACAATAAATTGCAAACGCGTGTATTCACTTAACGGGAAGGGGTATTTCGGAGAATATGTCATCAGGGACGGTGTATTGGGACGGCTAATCCAATCCGACTTTAATCTTCTCCGTTATGCGCTTTATGGGAAATTTCAACTAATAAACTAAAAAATACTATTTAAAAACTGAAAATTCAATGATACGCCTTTTATTTCTGACCCCGAAAGTCTCAAAATAAATTGTTTTTTAAACCCTAATGATTCGCCTTTTCTTAAAATGTACCCCGTTTGTCTTCGAGGAGAGATCTCTGGTCCACAGTTTTTGATATACAACTAAAATTTATATTCTTCTCTTTCCGGTCTGTATTATGATTTTTTTTCTTTTCTTTTTTGCACTTTATCCCTCTTCAAAGAAACCTCTACACCACGTAAAAACGAAAGACACAACAGTTTGAATAGAATTCACATTAACGAATACACTATGAGTGTGCAGAAAATAAAACGAATACACTAATTAAGAAAAAAGAGAATACACCACGAGGCAGAGTTATTCAGTTATACATTTAAGATTTTGTAAGAATACTGTTTATTTGACATATGTTTGCTTACAGAGTTTGGAATTTCTGTATTATATATTTAAAAATGAAGTGTTGGTTGAACAGAGCTGACACAGCACCTGTGACTATTTGTCGGGACACATGTGTAACAAGCAAAGCCCTTCATGCTTTTTTGCTTCTGTCGATATATTTATTTTATATCATACTAGTAATTAAGATTTTTAACAAAAAAAAAAAGTAATTAAGATTTATTTTTTGAGATTTAGATCTCATATTAGTATAATTTCGTCTGAAAAAAGTAAAAGAAAGTTGATGTGCACAAAAATAAGCAATCATGGCAATGCTTTAGGATCATTACTAGCGATACCAAATTTAAATTTTGCAATGAGTATTTTTCTCTCGACCTGTATTCAAAACTATTCTATGGTTATCAATTACAACACGGATCTAGGCTCATTAATGTAATTGCGAGATTTGAAATAACAAAATGTAATTTTTATTGATTAATGCGTAAAACTACTATTAGTGGCATGCAAATTACCTAACTACTTAAATGTTAGTACATTAATAAATAACCTTTTTCTCACTCTTTTTAAAAATATATACTAAAAAGGAGAATATTAGGAAATATTATTTTAAGTTGCTATTAAAGAAAAATATTATTTATTTATGCTCTTCAATATATATTTTTAGCTTAAATTTCTAAATCAGGATAGTTCAAAATACTATAATTAGTATTCGAAAGATATTTTGTTACAAAATCAGGATAGTCCAAAATGTATAGATATTGTAATCAATTTAGGATTTTTGATTTATTCAGTTTTCGCTAAAATCCTGTCACCGCGTAAAATACAGACAAATTAAAAGGAATATGGAAAGAAAAATATTTTGAAAATCATAAATTACAAAATATAAACCCACCCAAAGCCAGATGGAAACCTCATATTCATTTTCTCTCTCTCTTTCCCCGTCCTCTTTCTCTCTCTATACCTAAACATATAGCTATCCTACGCAAGCTCTTATCTCTTCCCCTTAATCTTCCCTATACTCCAGACACACGGAACCGTTTGGTACTACAGATACCATCTTTAAAATGGAAACTTTGAGTCGTTTCTTAGTGTTCATGTATCTGTTCTCCCGTTTTGTTTCCGGATTCACTCTGCAAAATCTTCCAGTCACATCTTTTGAAGAAAGTTACACGCAGCTTTTTGGTGACAAGAACTTGTTCGTTCATAAAGACGGAAAATCTGTCCGGTTAACGCTCGATGAAAGGACCGGTATGGTTTTCAAAATTTTCCTCTGTTTCAGGTTGTTCTTTTTCTCGGTTTAGTGATGATTTAATTTATTTCCTCCTTACAGGTTCTGGGTTTGTCTCAAATGATCTTTACTTACATGGATTATTCAGCGCTTCAATCAAATTACCTTCTGATTATTCAGCTGGAGTAGTTGTTGCCTTCTATGTAAGTGAAATATTTAGCTTAAGTTTAAAGCTATTGTGTATGGTTAGAACTAATCAATTAAATATATTTTTCTAATAAATATGATTAATTTCACCAATATTTATATTGGGATTAGGATCTTAATATAGTTTTTTTTGTGATTTGTAATATTTTCAGATGTCAAATGGTGATATGTATGAAAAGAATCATGATGAGATTGATTTTGAGTTTCTTGGTAATATTAGAGGAAAAGAATGGAGGATTCAGACAAACATTTACGGTAATGGAAGCACTCATTTGGGAAGAGAAGAGAGATCTAATCTATGGTTTGATCCAACTGAAGATTATCATCAATATAGTATCCTCTGGTCTGATTCTCACATCATGTAAGTTTTAAAATGGAAAACTCCAAATAACCATTTCTCTATTAGTTCTCTGTGTTTGTTTGATTGTCTTAAATAAAAATAAAAGAACCTTAGAATATTGAAAGTAGGTTAGGTTCTTGACCCCATTTGGTTTAATATACTTCAATGCCATCTTCTTTTTAAGGAAAATTCAAGTGGGGCTTAATGTTTTTTTTTGTTATGCTTAAATTTCTTGATGGATTTAAATTTTTATTTCTTCTAGTGGAAAGTTTTGTGATGCTTGGGACATCATTTGCTTTTGTTCCTGTCAATTTCAAGTCTGTGAGCCCCAAGAATGGTTTACAGCTTTTGATTTTTGGCATCAACAAAGACCCCATACAGAGTTGTATTTTCATTTGGAGGGTCCAATCCATGTTGAGAATCTTTACTTAGTTCATCAAAAGCTGGAGTTTAATGCTAA
>NC_027754.1:30314600-30327804 GCF_000695525.1 Brassica oleracea var. oleracea
TAGATCGTAATTTCCTCCACTAAAGTGGCATCGATGACTCATACAGAATCTAACTATGTTTATAGAATTTTGTTTTTTAATTTTTACCAGATATATTTATTTTTGGATAAATAATCTTTTTAGCTTATTATGATTTTGTGGGTACTGATCAAATTTGCATGTCTTATTTTGTTATGCAGATTCTTTGTAGACAATATTCCTATCAGAGAGGTGAAGCGAACAGCGTCGATGGGCGGTCACTTCCCATCAAAGCCGATGTCTCTCTACACAACAATATGGGACGGTTCTAAATGGGCAACTAACGGTGGCAAGTACGGTGTAAACTACAAGTATGCCCCTTATGTCGCGAAGCTCACTGACTTAGTCCTTCATGGCTGCGCCGTGGACCCTATTGAGCAGTTTCCTAAGTGCGACGAAGGAGCAGACGAGGATATCCGTGCGGCTCAGGAGATTAGCCCGTCGCAGAGGGTTAAGATGGGCGCTTTCAGGAGGAAACACATGACATACTCGTATTGCTGTGATCGGAACAGGTACAAGGTTGCTCTGCCTGAGTGTGTGGTGATTCCCGCAGAGGCTCAGCGGCTTAGGGTTCATGATCCGGTCACTTTTGGCGGGATTCCGAGGCGTCACCGCAACGGAAAGCACCGGAGCAGGAGAAGCCGTGTTGTTGGAACAGAGTCGATATAATGAAACATATAGTCAGTAACATGGGTGTTGGATGAGATTTGGTGGGGGTTTCTATAATAAGTCCATTTTTATTGGTATTTTTATGTTCAGTGCGTTTTCACAGTTATAGTGGGCATTTTTGTCATTTGTTGCTTGTATATGAAATAAAATAATTTATTTATTTGAGAGATTTGGGGTTTTGCAATACTTATATGAAATAAAATAATGTGTAGTTCTTGCTTTCGTGGATACATATTCCGTTTACGAATATTTGGGGGTTGTAATTTCATTTTCTTGTTAGACAATCTTCAGTTTTTATTTTAATTCAATTTGGGTATTTTATAGACGAAAGTTTGTCTCTCTTCTGCTTGTTTTATCCAAGGGGTCCAGTGAATATTATTCGATTTAATTTGGTGTGGCCATGTTCATGCACATATATGTAGTATATACATGCGATGACAATTTATATGCAATCATTAAGTCGGCCCGAAAGCATAGGGGAGAAGTCATGAGACTCATGACCTTGTGTAGTTGTTATGTTTCAATTTGTCAAAATTTGGGTAATTTTTTTAAAAAAACTGTTTACATTAAGGAAAAACATATGAAAATAACTTTGTGCTGGCGATAATGATATACTAAATTGTACTTTTCACATTTACATAAAATTAATAGTCGGAGTAAACAATTACCGGTTTCTGGTTCGAATTTATGAATGATTCTAAAATCTAAAAAAGAAAAGAAAAACAAATTTGGCTTAGCTCATTAATCAGTGTAGAGTTTCGCATTTTAAGGACCATCTCTAAAGAGATAAAGACTTGTGAAAAACTGGCATCAGCTCAGTTCTCATTGTGTTGTTTTAGGCGATGCTTTTTGTCCGTCCCGCCAGCTATTTTCCCACTGGAAACTTCCACATGCTTCCAAAGGTCCTGCCACGCAGCTAGTTCTTATCCCGAAAACAATCTTTTCTCCTTTTGCCTTTCCGAACCGGGTCAGGTCAGACCGATTTCTAATCGGGTGAGTTCGAGTCGGGTAAAAATCGGTCGGGTCGGGTAAAATAATTATTCCAAAAAAAAAAAGTTCTTCTTCTTCTTCCTCGTGTTCTCTCCCAATCTCAAAACCCTAGCTGTTCCCTATTCAATTAAGCTAGGTTACTCTCAATTCGAGTTTGATTCACTGTGAATTAGAAAACCAACGATGATGCATTGTCCTGTCTCTTCGTCACTTATCTTCCAACCGAGCAGTATCCGAGCAACATCGAAAGTCTACGCAAAGAAGAAACTCACTAAGAATCTCCGTAACCCACGCCGCACCAAGCTCCCTCCTGAGTTCGGTGTCAACTTGTTCCTAAGGAAACCCATCACAGAACCGTTGTTACCACTACAAGAAGAAGAAGAAGAAGATCAAGAGCTTGATGGTAGTCCTGATGTCTGGGAACCAAACGAAATCGAGGCGATCTCATCTCTTTTCCAGCAAAGAATCCCTCAGAAACCGGAGAGAGTAGTTCGAGTCAGGCCTCTACCACTTCCTCAGCCTCACAAGCTACGACCTTTAGGCCTCCCAACTCCAAAGCCCAACAACATCAAGAAACCACTAGTGTCATCATCATCAAAAGACCCGAGCTTTCTCATCACTTTAGCTAGAGAGATCAAACACTTACCTTCCCCTGAAGCAGACGTCTCTCTCGTCCTCAACAAATGGTCCACCTTCCTCCGCAAAGGCTCCCTCTCCACCACCATCCGCGAGCTCGGCCACATGGGTTTGCCCGAGAGAGCCTTGCAGACTTACCGCTGGGCTGAGAAGCATCCTCATCTCTTTCCTGATAACCGCATCCTCGCGTCCACCATCCAGGTCCTAGCCAAGCACCGCGAGCTGAAGCTTCTCAAGTTCGACAACACCTTGGCTAGCAAGAGCGTTATCGAAGCCATGATCAAAGGCTGCATCGAAGGCGGGTGGCTGAACCTAGCGAGGAAGCTTTTACTGATAGCTAAAAGTAACAACCGTGTCCTCGACTCGAGTATCTACGTTAAGATGATTCTAGAGATCGCTAAAAACCCTGACAAGTACCATCTCGTTGTTTCCCTCCTCGACGAGTTGAAAGACAGAGAAGACTTGAAGCTGAGCCAGCAAGACTGCACGAGCGTGATGAAGGTCTGCGTGAAACTTAAAAGGTTCGAGCTCGTTGAGTGTCTCTTTGAATGGTACAAAGAATCTAACAGAGAGCCGAGCGTTGTGATGTACACTACCATGATACACAGCCGGTATTCGGAAGAGAAGTATAGAGAGGCGATGAGTATGGTTTGGGAGATGGAGGAATCGAACTGTCTTCTTGATCTTCCTGCTTATAGAGTGGTTATTAGATTGTTTGTGGCGTTGGATGATTTGGGAAGAGCGATGAGATACTACTCTAAGCTCAAGGAAGCTGGTTTTACTCCAACGTATGATGTTTTTCGCGATATGATCAGCGTTTGTATAGCTTCTGGGAGATTGACAAAGTTTAGAGAGATATGTAAGGAGGTTGAAGATGCTGGATTGAGGTTGGATGCAGACACTTCGTTTAGGTTGTTGCAGCTCGAAAACCAAACAATGTCTCTATAAAGTATTAAGACTTGTAATAGAGTTTTGTGTTCTCTTTGATTAGAGATAACATTTTTTGTGAATACAAGAAATTCTATGATAAAACATTTTGTGGTTTTACTGTTTGATAGTGTTTTCAGGAAAAGACGAAAGTGGAAACTGGACAAGTTCAGAATCAGACATAGCTACTCTCTTGTCTGCTGGAACTGATTCTGGTCCATCCATGGATGGTTTAATAACTGTAAAGAACAAAATATTATAGAACAGAGTAAAAGCTAAGAGAAGAAAAGCTGTAGTTGTGAGGAACGATCCGGACATCTCAGGTGGTTCTTCAAACATGAACGGATCCATTGATGAAGAACCTCCACTACTTGTTCTGACAACGTCCGATGATGTCTTGACGAAGGTTCTTGGTTTTTCATCGGCTTGAGATTCGATTTGTTGGTCAAGCTGTTTCAGAGCTTCTCTAGCTTTATCTCTATCGATTTCGAATCTTTGTGAAGAAGAAGAAGAAGGTGAGTCGTCTCTTTCAGTGGCTCTTACAATACCCATCAGATGTTTTTTCTTCTTCTCCATGAATCCGCCATGTACGTACCAATTAAGAGACTGTATCCCTAACACCACCATTCTCTGTTTCTTTTCTTCTACGGCTCTCTGTGATGATGATAAATGTTGTGTGTGTGTGGACATCGTTGTTGGCAAAATTGTCAGATACCACAGGCTTCTTAGTGGATTTTTATTGTCGTTTCAAAATAAGAATTTACAGGCCCATTCGAAAGTATTTTAAGGCTTCAAATAAAAAGGTATGATATTTAATTATTTATACACTCCATTTGATCAAATCCTAAGGTCATACAAAATATTACAAAGTTGGTTGAAATAAGCAACAATATAAATCACAATAACTTGAACCCTTGTTTTTGATGCTCTTAGTTAAAAGCCTTATTTGATCACACAATTTAGCAATTCTATAGAATTTTATAGAATTACAATAACTTGAAACAGCAGAAGAAACCAATGATGTGCACATCAGGTGGTCTCACATATTCCGCACAACAATCGAAATGGATAAATCTCTTACAAATCAAAAATCTCAAATTAAAAGTATGTTTGAATCACTCTCTCGCTCTCTCTCTCTCTCTCTTTCTTTTTAGAGGAATGATCTTTAAAAGTGGCCAAAAGTTTTGGATTATTTGGACAAGGTGAATTGGTGAAGAACATTGCCGGAAATATCATAGTAGATGAACTTAGCTTGATAGTGAGTAATGTGAAGAGACATGAAACCTTGTCCGTCGTAATAAAGTTTTAGTTCTTTTGGATCCCACGGCAGAATAACTCCTCTCCATGCCTTTGATCCTCCTCCACTTGTCAGAAATTGAATCCCACTTCACCAATTCCAAACAATGAATTATTTAGGTTTTGTCTGAAGTAGTAAACATTTAAACTTAACTAAGACTTTGACTAATCTAGATTCAAATAAAATTTGTTTAAAACAAAATGATTTCGTGTTTTATTTTTCATTCAAGAATGTAAACCAATACGATCCCTATTGATGAAAAGAAGAAGTAAATAGAACTTTACCCGTCGGACCCAATGTGCTGCAAGCAATGATCATGTCCGTTCATGTACACGTCCACTTTATTTTCCTTCAATAGTAAATAAAAGAATTACGACAAAAGTACTAAATAAATATCCCCTATACTATATTTGCGAAGTGATTTTGCCACGTGTCCTTTCTACAATCAATTTCACAAAACAAATATGACATGACTACTGAAATTGATGACATGACTTCCAGAAAAATATGACATGTATAATTTCATTTAATGTTGATTTATATTTTGGCAAACTTATTAGAATATGATAATAATTCATATATTACTTTAATATTGATATTTTCAAAAATTTCTACAATTTTTTAAAAATTTAAATATCTAATCGTAAGATCATTAGTTTCTTATATATCTACAAATTTTATAAATATTGTTTATGCCAAATTTTGATAATTACACAATTTTATATCATTTTTATTAGTTTTATACAAATTGATTTAATATATATCAAATCTATATTAAATATTAGTAAGAAAATAGTAAAATCTATAATATTTAATAAAATTTATTTTTAAATATAAGTTAAGTTTAAAAAGTTAAGTTTAAAAAGTTACTTACTGCACATGGTGTAGGAAAACACCTTTCGTACGAAAAGTTAGTAATAATAAATAACAACTAATGGTCTAATGATTGTTAAATAATTACATCTAGAGTTGGAAGTAAACAAGGAAACAATTAATTTACCTCTAGAATTGGAAGAAGTTGATCGACAAGCTCTTGGGTCACACCATGCTCACCTGCGGTTTTGATCCCATGATGTCCCACGACAAATTTCCATGTGGCACGCGACTTTTTCATCTCTAAATCTAAATCCTGATATTTTCAATAGCAAAAAATTAGAATTATTAGACAATATTATAACCAAGAAGGAGGTTTCTGACTACACCAGGAAGGAGGTTTCTGACTATTAATTTTTCAGAAAAAAATATGTACTACATGTAAGAGGTTGGAGATATATCTATCCCTGGGTAACACGTTGCTCCAATCATAAGTGTGGTCTTCTGGATCTGTGAAGTATTGTTCTACAAATGGATTTGTATCCACGAAGAAAAGCTCCACCATTCCTATAATCACAAAAACAATTATCATTAATCAACCAATTTGGGTAATAGTAAGTGATAGTGTAAATATATGTTGGTTAATGATGATAGTGTAAATATATGTTGGTTAATGATTTAAAGTGTATATAGAATGTTTTTTTTCCTGGGTTATCATTGGTAGTTAACTTAAACTGGATGGTTGCCTGCAAATTCGCAGATATAAATATTGTATGAATATATATATATTATGTTTACAATGTCATAAATCTTGAATAATAATCAGAAACATTAAAAATATACTTTTTAACTTCAAATAGTTTGAAAATTTAAAATCTCAATATTGTTTTTAGTAGCATGAAATATAGTGATATATACTTCAATAACATCTTCCTAATTTTTTCGTTATCATTTCGTTAGCATGAAATTTAGTGATACTTCAATAAGTTCAAATATTGTTTTTCAAAGCCTAATTATCTATAAAGCATATATGTACATTATAAGAGATTAATAATTATTATAGATACAACTATATTTTATATGAATATGAAATCAGTATAGCAATTCCAATAAAAAATGTATTCATTATTTGTAGTGTATAAATATAAATATAAAAATAATTGATCAAACATTATTACACTTTCTATGATTTTAAATTGGATACCATAAATTATTATTTGTAATATCATTTACGTTATTTGCCAAGTGATAATACTTAGTTTTAGACTACCTTTTATTTTAGATCTAATTAAAAATTAGAAAATGTCCCGTTTCATTATATTATGTAGTTTATAAATATATAAAATAATTGATCAAACATTATTATTTTTTATATATTTTCAACAATTAGTTACCATAAATAATTATTTGTTATTGAATTTAGATTATATGGCAAGTGATATTAATTGGTTCTAGATTTTTTATTTTTAAATCTAAACTAAAATAAATAAAATTAAAAATTATCGACCAAGCAGATTATAACAATTTTTTTGGGACTTCATAAATGGTCGACATGTAAGCCAAAATCAATTAAGTGACTTTCTTTTAATATATATGAGGATTAATATTTTTTATAAATGTTTTAGAAACTCTAATAAATAATTTAAAATTATGATAAAATAATTTTGTAAGCCATGGTAGACAATTTTTTAAATTTTTTTATAAATGACTTATACGATATATATGGACATTATAAGACATTAATTATTATTATAATACTTTATATACAAATATAATGTTTTATATAAAAGTATGAAATCATTATATCAATTTCTATAAATTGTGTTCTATTAATTAATTTATGTAGTATATAAATATAGAAAAAATTAATCAAACATTATTACACTTTCTATAATTTTGGAAATTAATTACCATAACTTATTATTTGTAATATCATTTAGATTATTTGATAAGTGTTATTAATTAGTTCTAAACTTACCTTTTATTTTAAACCAATCAAATTATAACAATTTTTTAATTCTTTTTATGATTGACACATTAGCAAAATTCAATTAATTAAGTGACTTCTCATTTATTATATAGGAGGATGTGAGGATAAATATTTTTACCAAAAAATTTAAATAAAGATAGTTAAATATAATAATACAACCATCAAAATTCATATTCTGGTCATATATAATCTAAGAATTAAACTTATATATTACTTTGGTTGCAATTTATTTTACTTGTTTCTATAAGAAGATGAAAAGTTGAAAACTAATGGAGCTATTTTTTTGTCATCTGCTAATATGAAGCTAATAAAGGAACAAAATCGATTTTTGAATTTAAAAAAGTGCTTAAAAATATGTTACTATAGCTTAATTTCAAACTTAATTAAATATGATTTTAGACCGTACCAAGGCAATGCATATTTATATGTCAAACAAATCTTTGTTCCAAATTCAACTTTACCGTCATTAATCTAATATAATGGATGCATAAAAAGTGAAAACAAGAAATAGAAATGAACCTGAGAGTAAGACAAAAGATCTGCGACAAAACCATCTCCAATCTTTTTGGGTAAGAACATGACTTAGTTGTGCAGCAACATTTCCTCTGTAATCATGGTTCCCCAAAACTGCAACAATATTACGTTTGAACCCTCACGCGTTATTCTTCATAGATAACACAATTACGTATTAATTACTCTTTAAAAGAAAGTCATATTACCCGAATACCACTGTTTTTGGAGACTAGGATGAGTGTAGATATGAGAGAATGAAGCTTCAAAAGCAGGATCAGTGTCTCCTTTTAAACCGTCGTCATAGAAATTATCTCCCACTGATATCACATAATCTATGTCTAGTTGCTCTCCCACAATTCCCATCTGCATTGTTCATTTATATAAATAAATTCTTGATTTGCCCATATTTTTTTTTTTTGTAAACTATTGATTTGCCCATTTTTTCTTATTAATTTACATCTGATCATGGTTTTCTAGAATTTGATAATATATGAGTGCGCTATTTTTATTCGAACAATAAAAATTAATATTGGAACTCTTTTTACTTCATTGCCAAACAAAAAGTCACTTATAACTATAAGGAGATATTCTGTAATGTTAGTTTTATTAATGAATCAAAACTTCAGCTTCTTTGTTTCATCAGTTAGGCAAATATGCATTGTAATGAAGCGTATCAACTTTTTAATTACAAGAACATTTACAGGAATATGATGTTCAATCATTTTCAATCAATTCAATGTCAATGTATTGCGTAGAACGAATGACTTCCTATTAGAAAGATATGTACGCAACAAACGAATATATGCTCAAATGTTCAATCATTTTTGTTCTTTATAAAAAACACACAATTCAAACCTAATCATTTGGGTGGTATATACAAATACATATTTCGAACAAGAAAAAGAAATCTTCAGCCATAAAATTAACTAGATCTTGACTGGTGCGTCCGCACGGGTGTGTTCTTTTATTTGTAAGAACATTATAAATTCATAACTAATAGGTAATTGTTGGATTTTAAAAATTATGGTCCATTATATATTATTGTTTGACTATTATTGTATTTGTAATACGAATAAAAGAATACTATACATTCATATATTAATTTTTTTTGTTTCATTGTTTATTTGATATTGTAAATCAAATATTATAGCTATTTCTTGTATTGTATATCTAATTTTATATCGGTGCTCCATAAACAAAATTAGAAAGAAGGTTTACTCAATCTATTAGTTTCTTTGTATTGTATTTTTTATATATATTGAAAAAATTTTTATAATGGTTATTGGAAAGTACATTAGTAAAAATCAATTTTTGAATATATGTATATTTTTGAATCAAATTTTTTTGATTTTTTTTAATGATTAAATTAGACAAAATATGTTTTAGTTAATTAGATTGGACCAGTTGCACAAAAAAAAAGTAATTAGATTGAGTCATTTTCGTATATTTTAAATCTGGTCCAAACAGATGATTTATAAAAATATAATGGACTCAATTTTTTTTAATAACATAAGCCATTATTATTATTTTAATATACTGCAATCTATATTTTTAAACAACATTATATTTATATTTAATTGTGTTATTCTTGTTTCCAAACATTTCCAAAGATACTTCTACTTTAATAAGATAGATAGAAGATATAATATTGCAAAAATATCATGTCACTATTAAAAATCAGATATGTGTCATCATATAATTAATCGTGTTTTTTATCTACCATCATATAAATAATCACATAATTAATAATATTTTATATGTACCATCGTATAAATAATCATATATATTATATTTTTTAAACTTAATATGAAATATAAAAATCATAATTTACATTGGTGTTTGAAATTGTTTTGTATTGTATTTTCTTAAATTTATTTAAAACATTTTTATAATGGTTATAAAAAAACATTTTAGTAAAATCAATTTTTGAATATATGTATATTTTTGAATCTATTTTTGATATAAATTAATTTTAAATTATTATTTTGATTTGAAATATGTATATAAAATTTAAATTTTGTTTTATGATTATTTTAGACAAAGATGTTTTTAGGTAATTAGATTGGGCCAGCAATTTTCGTATATTTTAAAGCTGACCCATATATATAGTTTTCATAATATAATAAATTTCTAATTTTTCTTGATAACATAAGTCTATTATTATTTTTTTAATATATTGTTATCCATGTTTCCAAACAACACTATATTTTTTAACTACTATCTATGTTGCCAAACAAAAGCTTAAAGTACTTCTAATTTAATAAGATAAGTGTTAATTTTTTTTTGTCTTTGACTTGAACGCGCGAGGCAGGTCAAACATTAAAATCTGACTTTATTTTAAACTC
The DNA here is from genome assembly GCF_000695525.1 of Brassica oleracea var. oleracea. Taxonomy (NCBI): domain Eukaryota; kingdom Viridiplantae; phylum Streptophyta; class Magnoliopsida; order Brassicales; family Brassicaceae; genus Brassica; species Brassica oleracea. Next base: position 30,324,799 of record NC_027754.1, read on the forward strand.
CAACCAAATTATAAATCTTGAATAATAAACACATATTTATTACTCTCTTTGTTTCTAAATAATGCATATTTTAGATTTTTCACAAATATTAAAAAAATTATTATTTAACTATCAATGAATTAATTTTTAAAATTAAAACATTTTCCCATAAATTTAAAACCAACAGCATTTCAATAAATCTAAAATTGACAATTAACATTTTTTAAAGTTTACAATTTATTATTAAAAATACATAGAAAATTTAAAACATTAATGTTTTGGAAACAAGTAAAAAAAATGCTAAAACATACATTATTTATAAATCGAGGGAGTACTTATTATTACCTGATGAGCAACGAGAGATTGATTAAATCCTCCTTGCCGTCCCCAATCTCCAACGACCAGAATGTTCAAAGAGCCATCAGATTTCGTCACCGGATGCTCCAACCTTTCAAGCTTTGACAAAGAATGACTGAAGAACATACATAGAACAAGAAACATAAAACGAACACTCAATGCAGACATCTTCATCTTGTATCTTCTTAATTACTTTCTCTGAACTTAATAAAATCCAGAAAAACTAATGTACTGTAATGAGAGGGAGAAGTATAGCTAGGTGCCAATTTATATATACTACATCTCTTATCCGCGCTACGCGCGGTTAATGTCTTTTTAATTTATTCTCAATATATTTAAATTGTCTAGCAAAGTTTGGAAAACAGAAGTTGAGTTTTAGATTTTATAAAGAAGTAGAGATTTAAAAAAAAACAATGATAAAATAGTTGAAAATGTAAATAAATCTAGGTATCAAGTTGTGTGGGAATAGAATAATAATCTGAATGAAGCTTGAATTAAAGTCACTCTTTGATGCATGTTTTTGCATGATCTCCTATTCGCCTTTTGAAATGCTTTATGTAATCAATGGATTTGTTGAAATAGAAACTTGTTGCTGGTGATGACTTGAGTAATAGTTTGCCTGGAAAATATTGGATATTATTGTTCTGTTGATAAAAAAAATTAAGATCTGTATTATTTTTTTATGTGTTTTAAAAAATTAATTATCTTTGAAAAGTTTAGGAATTATGCTTGTGATGATGACAACTTTAAGTTTCCTGTTCTTCTTGCTTTGTAGGATGTCAAAATCTGCTGCTTGCTTATCGCACAGTATGAGTTTAACGATTGTCGACCTGAGATAGAAGTGTATGCATGAAGAGAATTATGATTTTGTTTTTACCTATTGTATTAGGTTTACCTGTTCAGCCGTAAACCGATCGTGGCATCAGTATTGATTCCTGGGTAGGACGGATTTTTTTTTTTGTATTATGAGTATATGTCCGACGACATCTGCACATTGATTTTGAGTTAGAATAAACATCTATGTTTGTTTAATTGATATTGAGCTGACTTATTTACCTGGTAAGTAGGTGGGTGTAGTGGCTAAGCGCAATAGATGTTTGTAATTCTGAGGAGAGAAATTGTGAGCTGAAAATATTGGACCGATGTCTGTAACTTTCGATGTTATTGTCTTCTGGTCGATCTAGATGTAATACGGCAGTTGGGTGAGTTTTGGATGTCGTGAATTATGTATGACAAAAAATCCTGAAAATTCATATATATCTCTCTCTGTTAAACTTCTTGGGTCATTCGGCTGAATGTTTCCGGTGAGCCGCTCTTCTAATGGTTGTCCCTGAATGTGAACAAATTTTGTTGTGCCGAACCAATTAAAAAAATAATGAGTAGTTTAAATCAAATATGTTGGATTGGAAAATATATATATATATATATGTATATGTTAAAGTTTTAATAAAAGGCTTACGTGGTGGTCGTAGCACATGAAGCCGATGTGAATTTGAGTATTATCTATTTGGTGTTTTCTGATGTCCCAAACACTTCTTATACATACCGTGATAGGGCGCACTGAAATCCCTTCCCAAAGTCGGTGGATTCTTTGAGGAATGTGTTGCATGTGAGATGTCATTGTAAAACTTACGATTTTAATTAAGGACATACATTCACCAGTATTTCAAAGTTAAAATATATTTAAAATTATATTTTGTTAATTTTTTAATTTTTTATAAAAATAAAATAATTGATTATAATGGTCTTTGAATTGATAATATATATACATACTACTTTTATATCATTGACTATATATATAGATATTCTTAATTTTTTTACCACGTTCTTTTTAAAAGAGTTTTACTTACGTTTATCAAACCATATACATAACTTTTCCTTATTATATTTAAGGAACCGAAATATAGGTGGGACCAGTTTTATATGTTTATGGAACCGATTGGTCCTTCGGTGTTTTGCCTTGGGGGTTGTATTAAACCATATACTGGGACCATTTTATATATTTAAGGAATCGATTGGTTCTGAGAGAATGGTGCGCTTGGTTTCTATAGGTGGGGATGTTTTTTTTTTTTTTTTTTTTCTTTTTCCCAAATTGATATTCATTCATACACCAAAAGACCAAAATTCATACAAAAGTTGACGGCAAAACGAAATAGCCCCAACACTGAATACCCATAGAAAGCGGTAACTAAATCTCACACAGGGGCGACTTAAACCCACATCGGGGTGACTTAAACCCATATAGGGGTGACTTAAAAAAACATAAAACATAAGAACCAAACCAACACTAGCACCATAAACGGATAATCATCACAAGAGCTACATCAACACACCAAGCAGTATTTAGAAAAGAGTAAACGCCAATGATAGGGAGTTACCGCTGCTGCCTCTGGCTCGCCACCCGTTAACCTCCACTTCTCATACTACCACACTTATCGCTGCTGCCTCGCCCGCCAAACGATAAGACAAACCCGGAGACTTCATAACTCGACAAGGGGAGCTCGCTGCTCGGTCCACACACCTTGGATACATACACGACAAACAACTAAAGAAAGAAGCTCACCCAAACACCATGAAACTGAAGCCTTGCCTACAGAACTTCTCCATGAACACTCACGGGAGAAGTCACAAACAGCAAGCAACCACTGAACATATTACCCTTACAAAAAA
>NC_027754.1:30328718-30362635 GCF_000695525.1 Brassica oleracea var. oleracea
ATATTTACCTGCAGTTTCTATGGGTTGATTATTGGGCGGGTTATCCATTCCGTTGAAACAGCAATCCTTTCAACCAACCTATTATCAATTTGGTATGTGTTTACTTTTTGATTCACATAGGAAAAGCCATAAAATGTTAAAAAGAGGTTTGTTCTGTGTTAAGCTCTGAAAATAACTAAATTTTTCCAACTGAAAACAGATCAGAATATGATAAGCTCTCATCAAAATCCATACACTCTAGCGAAACCAATATTCACAGATGAGTAATGAATGACCTAAACAGAGAAAGCTCAAGCCTTTCATATTATAAAAACAAAGCAAACTTGAACGAAAATAATGCCAAAGGCACATATAAACAGAGCAGAACATAATAAAATTTAATCAAAAGGAATACACTATGGTCAAACCAATCTACACAATACCAACTACTCTGTGTCTGGCCAAACATTAGTGTGATAGTACCTGTTCAACGTGGGTGTGAATTGGACAAACTCTTTGGACTGAAGAGGCGTTGAAGATTAGCTAGGTTAAGTGATGTGTTACTTTATAGTCTCTGTGAATTGGACAAACTTTTTGGACAAAAGAATATTTGCTACACACCCGTGAATGATACAAATTTCCTTAAGTTACATGAGTCTAAATATCTTAATTATTAGACACCCGTGAATGATGCAAATTTTCTAAATTTCCTAAATGTGTATAATTGATTTCAAAATTATGGAATCTTGATAAGTAATCATGGTATAATTGATTTTAAAAGATACAGAAAACTCTATATGTCTTCTAGATTTTGCTCAGATATAAAGGGTATGAATGGTGACCAGGGAACGACGAGGAATAATGCATTCCCTAACGTTCCTAAAAAAAATTACCATTCACAAGGAATAATAATTTCCTCTCATTCCCTTTCATTCCCTTTTTTGTAGAGAATTAAAGAACAAAATTATTCCTTGTCAAATTTGATAAGGAATAACCATTCCTTTTCATTCCTGGTATTTTATTCCCGTACATTCATTTTTTATTCGTTCCTCTTGTTTCCCGGATGGTCACCAGTCGGACCCAAAGAAATACAACAGAGACTATGAGGATCAAAAGAGATATAAGAAAAATAGCCCAAATGATTAAAAGACAAAGTCTTAAAACGAAAACAAACAATGCATTGTATTTGAAAAAACCCAAAAATACTTAAGCTGCAGCAAATTTAAAAAAAAAACGCAATCCTTGAAATATAAAGCATAGAGATAAACACCAATGAACCCAAGTTCTAATTCTCACACCTTGGGCGTTTAGCTGTCCCTGGATCAGCACTGCTACACGTCCGCTTGCTCTCCTCATCTGCAGGATCTACACGGCCTGTGGGAGGTTCACAGACGTCGTTTCCAGACTCCTTTGCTTCCTCGGACGCTGCACCAATGTCATTTCCAACTGAGGCTTCCGTGGGTGGTGGTGTGTCTAAAGGGAGGATCTTGGTGACAGTTATGGCTCGGGTATTGCCTGAGAAGTTGTGGTCTGTGACTTTCACACAGAACTTATGTGTCTGTCCGATGGTACTGATCGGAGCTTCCGGGACAGGCACCTCATGGTCAGCTCCTTCGCTTTTATTAGCCTTACAATCAATTATAATAGTGTCAGCTTAGTCACTTGAGAGATCAGCAACAATGAGGAAACAATGCATTCGAGATTATAAACTGATGCTCAGTTACCTCAAAGTAGCTGCTAACTAACTCGGATGCGTGCCTACCAGTCAACTCACGCCCAGCATCTCCAAGTAGGACAAAAAAAGCTTGTTCACTGTTGTCATAAACATAAATCTTTGCCCGGTACCTGTTGTCAAAGAATAAGAAACTAACGTCAATAATTCAATAATCAAAAACTAATACTATTGAAACCGTAATTGAATATTAAAGCGAGATAACATACTGTGGAACGTCAGCTGTGTTAACCTTTCCACATTTTGTGTTTGTACAAATCAACGAACTTGGGTCGTTGGTAGCCTTAGAATGGCACTCACTGCATGCAATGTAGTACCAAGGAGAGCCATGAACAACATCATCAATCGTAGCCGTGCACTCAAAAAAGGCAGCCAGCGAAAGTTTGTAAGCATGAGATTAAATTATATCAGTGTTTCAAAATGAGTAAGTAATACAACTTTACTTTTACCTTTGCAGATTCCTGAGTCATATAGGAGAATATATCTGCTATAGTCAGTGTCTCACGCTTAGTGATGACGTCTGCGCTACCTTTGCAGATTCCTGAGTCATATAGGAGAATATATCTGCTATAGTCAGTGTCTCACGCTTAGTGATGACGTCTGCGCTACCTTTGCAGATTCCTGAGTCATATAGGAGAATATATCTGCTATAGTCAGTGTCTCACGCTTAGTGATGACGTCTGCGCTACCTTTGCAGATTCCTGAGTCATATAGGAGAATATATCTGCTATAGTCAGTGTCTCACGCTTAGTGATGACGTCTGCGCTACCTTTGCAGATTCCTGAGTCATATAGGAGAATATATCAGTGTTTCAAAATGAGTAAGTAATACAGCTTTACTTTCAAAAGTTTGTTGCAGCCTAGTCCCAAAGGTAGAGCTTCATCACAGGTCCACTGCAAAAATAAACTCATAGGTATTTAAGAACTACCGGGAGATGATTACTTGAAATAAAAGAACACACTTACTCATGCGATTGCACATGAATCATAATATGCCGAGTGGTAGCGATCTTCACATCACCAAGGCTGGGACGCTCAATAAGAGTCTGTCCATCGACCAGCTTCATGTGGCCAATAACATCTATAACATTTACACGAAAAGAGTAAGTTATATGACTAATAAAACTCTAGAAACCAAATATTTGAACTACTTATTTAACCCTTAGAATATAGATTTATTTACCTAACCAGGAGGATAGACTAAAAACTACACACAAAGTAATGTAACTGAGAAATGATTTCAAAAACTAATATGCTTACCGTAGAGGTCACCTTTGAGATCACGGTTGGCTTCAAAATCTTCGTATGAATGAAACCTGAAACGATCTTCATCAAAAGAAATGGGAATCTCGTGAAGAACCGACATTTCAGAGTTCCATGCGAAAGACACGGTTGCGACATGATCAGCAACCCGATACACCGGTTTATTTTTCGATCCGTAGATATTGATGAGTTTGTAAACTGAGCCGCGTTTCATATCAGGCAAGTACTTCTTAATTCGTCCCGGTGGGATGAATCCTTGAATAACAGTTCCCTGAAATAACAGATCACGAAATGAGAATGAAACCTCAGAACTAAAAAGATACGAAACAAACACATAGAAACGAACCAACTTCAGAATTAAAACAGACACGAAACAAAACACTACTTTAACTAATTAATCAAGCGTATAATAGACGTCTAAAATAACCATCGAAACCCTAGCCTATCAAAAATTCTCGGAAACATAGATTTAATGATCTGGAAACTATTTTTGGAGAATCGACTAACCTGTTCGTCGATGAGGAGCATTTCGAGGCCAATCAGTGTCTTCTTCACCGGGTTCCGAGCCTCCCAGAAATGGATGAGTCGGAAGCGTAGTTGAGCTTCATGGGGACCTAGAGAGATATCCTTAAAGGACATGAATTTTTCATCAGAGTCGGAGGAGACATGCGACGTCCCATTTCGTTTCATCGCCATGGATCGAGTTTTGAGTGGTTCTAGGGTTTTGGTTTATATGAAATAAAATGATCAATATATAAAGAAGGATGAAAAGGGGGAGGTGAAACGAAATCATAAAAGAGGTATTGATTGTGTAGAAGTGGCTCGATTAAATCTCCGCTTCTCTGCTCTTCGATCGGAGAAAACGAAAAGGTAGAGGCGATGAAAAGACGAAGAGGCAGAGACGATAAGCTTCGACGGAGACTCCGAGGTTTGCTTTTGCATTTTATGTTTCGAAATAAAAGTTTAATAAAGCCCCTTTTAATTTGTAAGTTACGGATGAAGCCCACAGAAGCCCACAACACTCCAGACAAAACAGATGGACTCGTGTTTTGTTTAAACCGTGTTTTGTTTAAAACACTTCTGATTTGCGTGAATAAAAAATCTGACGTCGAACACTGTATGCTCTCTATATGGTGCTTTTAGTATTGTAGATGAATCCGTGAGGAAAACCTGGTCCATAAATTATTGAAGAAATTGTATAAAATCATTTTACTATGTTTTTCTTATGTCAACTCATTTTACTATATTTTTTGTCAAATCATTTTGCTATGTAAATTAACAGGACTTTGAGTCTCTGAAGAAATTATATAAAGTTATAAACAATACTAGCTTTTTTCTTATATATATAACTAGGGTCGGCCCACCCTACGGGCGGGATATTAGTTAATTTGATATTCACTAAATGTTCGAGTTGAAATTTGTTTTAAGCTTCAAAAATTTGGTTATTTGTTATGTGTTACTTATTAGTATGCGGTGGTATAGTTGTTTTTCGATTATTCTTGCTTTGGTATTGTATCAAATTAACTAATTGTCCAACTCATAATTATAGATGTACAAATGTGGATTTGTGATAAAGTTTGATGACAATACTGTTTTTTCTTTTTAATTCTTATTCATAGTGGAGTGTGCATGTGTCAGAAAGAGGCCTATAACAACTTTTATGTTTTTGCGTATGGATTTTAAATATATATTATTTTGTATAATGCATACTTGCTCTACAACATTTGCTTGTAAACTAAAAAAACTGTTTTCTATATTTTTAAAAGAGAAAATATTTAGTCTATAATATAACATGGACATATGTATTGACTATATATAGAAGTTGGGTGTTATTTTAAAATGACATATGTATAGAGGTTTTTCAACCATTACTTCACTGGCACAAAACATTTATAACTGTAAATATCTTCTTTTAAAAGCAAAACTAATAAAAACGTGTACAACAAATGTATTTTGATATATATTATATCCATCAAGTTATAAAGGTTGGAAACATTGCAAAACTGTTTGGAGCAAATTTTTTAACTTCACGATCTTCATCTTGACATCAGTTCAGTGTCGGCCCTGGCTACAAGCAGAAGAGTCATGGGCTTCCAGCCGACACGATAATAAGTATTTTCGCGGCTACATATTTATAAAAAGTGACTTCAGCCTAGTGGTTCTAAGAGAAATTACCAGTGCTAGAGGTGCTGGGTTCGATTATCCCTGACTGCATTCATTTATTTTGGCTCCAAATATAAAATGGGACACGTGTCACTTCCATAACGCACGACTTGATGACGTGGCTTCACGGGAGAGAGGCGAACATTTCTTTATATATATTGATATGCCCATGTATAATATAAACATACAGCCTTATCTAGTATAATATATTTATTTTCTGGCCATGCTGCCTGTACTTACCTGTTAAGAGCAAAGTGTTTATTTTCCTGATTTTTTTTTTTGGTATACATATGTACTTTTCCCTATTTATGTTGGTTTTATTATTGTATCGGATATTTGATGCATTAATACTGTATAAGAGTCTTTGAGATTTTGTATAACTAGTACAATATACTTCTGACATTTTGTTTTTAAATCGAAAGGAATAATAAATTATAATGATTTGAAATATATACATATTAGAGGGAATATTATACTAATAAATTATACCAAGTAATGTGCACACTTTAACATAAAATTAAAAAATGGGATACACGAGAACCAGGCATATTTAAAGTGCTTCCGCCAAAAAATAATTTTGTTGAGTTATAATAATTTCTAAATTTAAAATATATTATTTTAACAGAATAAATTTTATCACAAACTAAAAATTTATAGTGTATTACATTACATATTTAAATTATGATATCACTAATTTTAATATCAAATTTAAAAAATATATGTAGTATGAATTATATATATTTAAAATAATATATTCGATGAAATAAAAACTGAAAGAAGTAATAATTTGTTTTCTATTAGTTATTTATTTTAAATAAGAAATTACTAAATTTTGGTTGTAAATATATTCCAAAATTATAAAAGAAGAAAAACAAAAAATAAGTGTCTAATGAATCAATATATTTCCAGTGGATAAAAGTAATATTTTTAAAATATATGGAAAATAAAAATAAACATAAAAATAAAATAGGTAAGCTAATTAAATAAATTGAATTTGTTTCATTTTAATAGGTAACTATTTTAGCTTCTTATAATAAATTAATTGGACAAAAGTATTAGTTTTAATATTTTACTAGATTCTGATCCGTGCGTCCGCACGAGTGTTTTTTTATAACTTTATATTGTTCTTAATATGAATATATTATCATACTATAGGAATTAAATTTATTTATATTGTTGGTGAGACCATGCATGTTAAGAAAGAAATCTTAACAAAATATTAAGAATAGTGTTTTTAACACTTTTAGGAAAGGAATATGTTAAGATTAGAAATTTAAATTTACAACAATACTTTATAAACCTATTATTACATTAGAAGTTTAATAGAAGGAGTAGTCTTATATTTATAATAATATAACTGACTTACGGCATGGTTCAAACGCAGCGGTTGCGGTTGCGAGAGTTTGCGGATACAGATGGTTGCGGTTTCTAGCGGTTTTAAGAGATTTATACGACTGGTTCTGCGATTATAAATTGGTGCGGAATACTTATAACTGGTGAACTACCAAACACATCAGCGGTTAAATAATAAATTAACAATATTTACATTTTATATAATTATAAAAATATCAAAAATCATAATATTATAATAAGTATAAAAATTATATTTAGAAAATTAGAGTTTTAATTTTTAAAAATTATAGAAAATATTTTTATTTTAAAATTTGATAATATTATTTAAAATATAATAGATATAATTTAGTATTTTTATAATTCCAATTTAAAATTTTTATTGAATAGTTTTATTTTTGTATTTATATTGTTTTTTAAAATAGAAAAAAAGTTATCATTCCGCAACCGCGCGCAACCGCAAACGCTAGTTGGAACCACCTTTTGAATTTATGAGGTTTAGAGCGGTTTGAAACAGTTAAGAACGGTTTGATTGATTGTTGCAAAACGTCAATAACCGCTACCAATCGCAAAACTGCGTTTGCAGATGGTAGCGGAGAAACCCAGTCATACCCTTAGTTCCAATTAAATTGGGTGTCGAATAATGTTGTAAAGGAAATGGAAATTAATAAAAAGATTAACATGTTTCCAATAATTTAGTGATAGTATATATGAAAGGAATATTATGGTTGATCATATAAGAATATCGACTGGATTTGAAAGATTGATACGCTTGGGTTAATGTGATAGCTTGAAGACAAGGGGCTGTTTTGGAGTGATTCAGATTTTGGTGTTATTTGGTGGAGCTAATTGAGTTTTGTGTCTCAAAAAATATCTTTTCAGTATAATCCCCTATATATTATTTGTGAAACATTACAACATCTTTTTGTAGTCACGTGTCATCACTAGGATAATTCTTAGAATTATTAGAAAAATAGGTTGGTCCATCTAATTATATAATAAGTTTTTTATTAAACTAACCGTAAATTCATTACTAATGTCATTTATTATTTCTTTAAATAAAGATTACGGAATTGCCTAATGTGGGTAAAGTATATATGACAATTAATGATTTTGAATAATAAAGATCTGATAAAAAATGTATCTTCTATCAAATTTGTTTAATTTAAAACTATTAAAATATTTTTTTTAAAAACACAATAACCATATTATAAAAATTTAAATTTTTCTGTATATTTTATATTTTGAATTTTAAAAAATGACTATAAATTACTAAAACTGTTAAAAGTCTCACATTCAAATTTTGCGATCCATGGTTTAAAATTTTTGTTATGATAAAATACAAATGATTACAAAATCATATAAATAAAAGTCAAATTTAATGAATCATTAAGATTTAAAATATATATGTATATATATCATTCTAAATTAAACTATAAACCATATTGAATAAATAAATATTTTAGTTTCAAAATTTACTTTGAATAATTTTTTTTTAAAAGTTTTGAAATAACATTGATAATTTTTTTTTAAATTATCAATTACTAAAATTATTAATCCCACAATAAAATTTTTGTTATCAGTAATTTAAAGTTTTTGCTATTAAAAATACACATGATAAAAAAACATATGAGTAGAAAGCATCATTTAAAAAAAATAGACATTAATATTAAAAATATACTATGTATGTTAATATCATTTAAATTTAAATACATATCCTATCAATTTTTTTTTAAAAAATGTTTGGATTAACAAAATTGATTTATACGTTCGCACCAATTTAATTATATATGTATTAGTTACTGACTTTTAATTATTCAATATGTATTTATTATTTCATAATATGGAAGAATATATAATACATAAAATAATTTATATATAATGTTTATCTCGCGCAAGGCGCAGATCTTAATCTATATATCTATTATAAACGCCTAAACGACAAAACTAAAGAAAGTTATAATCAAGTCACGCTAAATTGTAGTATTTTAAAAAATATTGTGGAGCTAACTAATATTAAGGAGGTGGTTATACAAACAACCGATTGTATCCGGTTTGCTACGGACAATTTTTCTGTTGTAAGGCGGTTTGTTAATAGCGAATTTATTAAAAGCAAATTAATAGATAGGTAAAGCGTTAAACGATGTGTTTTAATCCAATGGCACGAATAAGTAATTATTGAGGAAAACTCATGATTATTTCCTACTTGTATTTCTATTTTAATAGTTTAGATGAATTTATAGTTGGATTAAATTTGTTTGATAAAGTCAAAAATATTGAGTTCACATGCAAAGTCGTGCTTACAGTGTAAGAAAAAAACGCAACTACTCCTATTTTAATAGTTTAGATGGATCTATTGTTGGATTAAATTTGATAAGGTCAAGAATATTGAGTTGACATGCAAAGTCGTGCTTAAAGTGTAAGCAGAAAACGCAAATACGTCAGAGCACATTTTCGTCAATTTTGATTTTAGTGGTTCCTTTTTCATATATTTTATTTATCGAGTTTTTTTTTTTTGTAAAAGGCATTTTACGTGAATTTTTCCTAATACGTTTCATTTATATACTGTTTGTTTTAATCGTATTCTGTCCAATTTTGTAAAAGTTCTTTTATTACATAATGTTCTAAGTGGTTCATTTGGTATCATATTTCAACATTATTATGTAACAATATAATTTAGCAATCACCACTTACAGACATTAGTTAATATAATACACTTTTAATAAATACAATTTATTTAAAATCTAATTACTTTATTTTTTGATCTATTAAGTATTTTTCACAATAAGATTATATATTTTAATATATTAAGATACTTTTGCTAATTATATATACCACATTTTAAAAATTAAATTTGGAATAAATCTCCAAAATAGCACCTTTCTAAGTTTATATCACAAAAATAACACTCAAAAACTAAAATGACCAAAATAGTACCTTTTTAAGTTTATCTTTTGAAAATTTTAATTTTTTTATTTTTCAAAATTTGAAATCTTATCCCCAAAACCTCATTTCTCAACTCTAAACCCTAAACCCTAAACTCTAAACCCTAAACCCTAAACCCTAAATCCTAAACCCCACCCTTTAATTCTAAACCCTAAGTTTGTGACTTTTGATAAAATATTAAGTGCTATTTTTGTGACTTTTGACTTTGAGTGCTAGTTTAGGAACATAAACTTGATTTAGTGCTATTTTTGTCTTTTTCTCTTAAATTTGCCTTAGACCCATGAAAGCTAAACACATCCATGGTCAACATGATCCCCTCCTCACATACTGCCTCCGCCATTGCGTATCTATGTATATAAGAAAATAGATAATAAACAAATTAAAGGACTCGACATATGCCTTTAGCCTACGAGTATATTTCCCTTTCTTAATCTTTATTAGCTGGAAAATCACCACCATATAAAATACAATGAACTACTAATATGAATATTTGTTTTTCTCACCCCCTTGTAATCAGATCGGTCATTGACTAAATATATACCCTTCTTATAAATGTCCCGTGGTCGAAGCAGAACGCGACATAACCATTGTAAAAAATGACGTTTAGACAGGCCCGGGCCGTGGTATAAGCCACATAAGCGGCCTGAGTAGAATCTAATCTTAAATTTAATTTTTTTCATAACAAATTTGCTTTGTTTATGTCAATTCTACATTTTTATATGGGTTTAGGGCCTTAGAACAAATTTTGTTCATGTCGGTCCGACACTGCACTTGGGGTTGGCGTAAATGTTAAGATTTATAACAATTTTAGGTTTTACATAATTGTGACTGACCATTTATTATAAAAAAAATGATTGAAGACTACATAAAGTATTTTCCATCGCATGGATAACTATGCAAACTAAACTAATGTATACCTAATTACATGAAATATATGTTATGCATGACAACATCCCCCAACTTAATGATGTTATGTGGTTAACATCACTAGTTTAGTTTCATTCATTCAAAAACTGATGTTTATGTCAGAGACTGTTTAAATAACTTGTTTCATCAATTAAAACATGACCGCACTGACCGTAATTTAACTAAAAACAGATTTTAATCAACGTTTTAAAAGCGTAAGAATATTTTTAACAAAAATCTAATTTACAAAATCAATATGTTTTAACATTTTTGATAAGTAGTGTTTTATATTTTAGGGTATTTAAAACCACATAATTAAATTATTTTTATTTATATTAAATATGAAAGTTATATAAGATATTATGCAATTTTATTTTTTTAATTATTTTAATCTGTTTTCTTATGAATTTTTAATAAAATTTCTGTAACTCGTTTGATTAATTGTGTGATATATACTTATTTGCTAAATTTTTAATTATAAAACTTATTTGACGTCAATTTATTAACTTTCACATTTTATTTTTTTAAAACTTATTTGATGTCAACTTAAACCAAACATAATATCGCATATATAATTATTAATTATATACTTTTAAGAATAAAAATAGTCTAAGAGTAAGAATCTAATATGAAAGTTTTACTAAGTTTAAATGAATGCAATTTTTGTTTATAAAAATATGATTCATTAATTTAATTAATTTATATCAAACAAATAAAATGTTCGAATCAGTAAATTGACATCAAATAAGTTTTATAATAAAAAAATGATCAAATTATAAGTATATATCACACAATTAATCAAATGAATTACATAAATTCTATTAAAAGTTAATAACAAAACAGAATAAATAATTAAAAAACAAAATTAAATAATATCTTATATAACTTTCATATTTAACATAAATAAAATAATATAATTATATAGTTTTCAAATACACTAAAATAAAAATGTTAAAGCACTACTTACCAAAATTTTATAAAACATATTGATTTTGTAAACTATATTTTGTAAAAAAAATTCTTACGTTTTTAAAATGCGGGTCAAAATCTAATTTTAGTTAAATTACTGTCAGGTACATCATATCTTAATTGATAAAGCGAGAGATTTAAGCGGTCTCTAACATCCACAACACTTCTTAGATGAATGAAATTAAACTTGTGATGTTAACTACATAACATCATTAAATTGAGGGATGTTGCCATGCATAACATATACTTCGTGTAGTTAGGTATACATTAATTTAGTTTGCATGGTTAGTCATGTGATGACCAATACTTCGTGTAGTCAGCAATCATTTTTCCTTTATTATAAGAATAAAAAAAAAACTTAAACACTAGAAATAAGAAAGACTAGAAGAGTTGCAGAAGTGATGGAGTTGTTGCTGAAGTGGCAGTGATGGACAGTAAACGATCTCTCATCATGCAATCAACCCCAACGATGGACGCAATTTCGGAAGATGGTGATTCCCTGAAAATGTGTTTCTCTCACGCCATAAGTATTGACTTAAAGAAGAAGTTTGAGCACTGTAGAAGATTTGGTTGAAGAGACAAAATGATTATGCTCCAAAATAACATAGAAAGAGAGTATAGATTCCGGCGAAACCGATAGTATTGCTAAGAAAAAGTGAGATGACCCCACAACAACATATGAATATTGTAAAACATGTGATCATGAGTTTTTAGATCTGAAGAGCATAATACACAACTCGAGGGAACGTTCATACCCCCTAAAGATAGATTGTCCCTCATGGGAAGTCTTCCAAGGACATCAAGCCATGAAATAAAAGAACACCATGGTATATCCTCTCTGAACCAGACAAGATTGTACCAAGACACTGTTTCTGATGGAACCCGGATCATGTCCCAAGTATCTCAAGTCAAAAAATTTGGAACAAAGTGTCTGGCACCGGTCCTCCATAAAAACTGATATGTACCACGTGAAACCAAAGGAAGAGACATAGTGGACAAGACGATGTGCAGAGTTTCAGCTTCATCAGACCTCACAGCCGGTAAAGACAAAGAATCTCCAATCGCAGACTCAAAAATTGATATTGACAGTGGGATGCACAGGTCTTTGGGATGCTGAGCGTGGGATGCGCAGGTCCATGTGACAAGTTGTCCCAAGAGCAGATAAGAGTCGCTGATCTACCATCTCCAATTGAACATTACCAAAATTAGTTCAATTGGTTCACCAATCATACCAAAAAAAGTCGCTGATCTACCATCTCCAATTGAACATTACCAAAATTCATGGACAGTAGGCTTTATAGAGATCATACCTCGAATTTTAGAAGAGAAACGTTGAGATTTTTTAACCTCCCAACCGCTTTTCGTTTGAAAAACATTATGCTGCACCCACTCAACCATAAGGACGAGCTTGGAGAGAAGAAGTTCCATACTCTCTCTCTTCAAATGAAAGCCTATTTGGAAGTTTTCAAGTTCCCGGATACCAAGTCTACCTTTCTTCTTCGGTTTATAAATGTTATGGTTCAATCATATAGAATTGAAAAAATAACTTAATTCGATCGAACCAACTTTGCAGTAAACCCTATACCTAAACACTAAACAATAAACAATGAACCATATATTTTTAGATTATACAACAAACTTGTACTATGATAATAATAGACCATAATAACCTAGCGAATTATGATTAGGATAACTATATGATTTATTTATCACTAACCGAGATTGAAAATGTGGTAGTTAAGAACGGTTTATTGAAGCTAATCTCGTATTAGTAATGTCAGCAAGTTTAGTGAATTTTTTCCTAAATGGCGTTGAATCATATTTGAATCATCAATACACGTTATTTTTGTCATGTTACATTTTAGATCTAATCAAACTATTGCATTTCACTTAAATATGTTCTCAATTAATAGTATGATTTCAAGAACTTGTTAAGAAAGCTAGTTTGTGAGAGAGTGAAAAGTTAAATGTCACTATCTCTAAGAGATTGTCAAGATACTTACCTTTTGAAAGGGTAAAAGAAAAGGAAAAATAAAAGGTATTATAAAAGGACACTGGATTCTGGGTAATATGCCCCTCAAAATGGTCATTTGGTTCAACAAAATATTTATCTACGAACTGTGTTGTGTCCATTAAGAGAAGAGAACATCTACAAGATGGCTTGTTTGAAGTAATTCTCATATATTTTAAATTGAAAATGGTATTTACTTTTTAATGTTAAGCTGAGTAGATCATCTCTAACGTGTTTTGATATTTTTTATGGTTTTATAATAGTTGTTGTTGTCCGTGTGTGGACATCGTTGTCGGCAAAATCATAAGATACCACATGCTTCTTGCTCTTAAGGGATTTTTATACGAGTATGTGCAGGTTACACCAACACATTTTATCGTAATTAGCTATATTACTATATTCCACTATTTTCATACTGTACATTTATCATATTGGCTATGTTATCCCTATGGATAATATACCGATAAATCTCCTTTAAATACTTACTTTAGTTAATTAATAATTTATTTATTTTTCTTCTTCTTCTTCTTTAACGTCTTCATGGCTTCCAAAATCTCTTTCTGATTTATCTTAATCTCCTTTTCTTCTGTTTTTTTTTCCTCTATTTCTGATTTATCTTAATCTCCTTTTCTTCAGAATAGAAATGAAATTGGTGATTTTTCCTGTAATTTTTTCATCAGGTTCTAATATAATTTCATTTCCCCCCGCATTTATGGTAAAAAATCTCAGGGTTCCTTTTCATAGATTTTGAACCAATTTCTTCAATTTTAATTAGTTTTTAATCTTCGCTGAAATTAATCTACCAAAATTTCTTTAATATCGAACCAGTTTTTTAATCCATAAAACCAGATAAGTACATTTTCTAATCAGCAATAGTTTTGTTGTTGTGTCTATGTAAGTTTTGTTTTTCCACCATTGATGTTAAAAAATATATTTGTTTTGATTCATAGTATTGTATAACATTTTTATTACAATACTGATTTGATATGTTTTCCCTTCTCTTATTATTTATGTTCTTCATTGTATTGACTGTATATTACATAGCTTTCTTTGATAGCTAGTATTGTAATCAGTTAATTATTTGGTTACACAAATGTTTAGCTAATCATTTCCATGGGACGACTTGTAAAATCTGCCAAAATATATAGAAACATAGTACCAGACTCGTTGTTGATAGTGATACATTTTTGTACAAGTTATCTAGATTGTTATACATATAAAAATTCACTTATCCGGTATTTAATATATTGTTTACATGATAATTGTTAAATTAACTGTATATTACATATAATTCCTTGTCAAGTAGTATTTTAACCAGCTAATCATTCGTTTAGTGGGTAACTCACATAATAACTACACTAACTATGAGGTCTCTTATTTGTTGTGTAACAAATTTTTTGTCCGATTAACATTATATTTACACATCTAAATAATTATTTCTAAATAACAAAAAAATTACCTTCTTGGCTATTGTCACTAATTGTCCCCTCCAGCGTTCCACATTCTGAAGTTTTGATTGAAATCTCAGAAAATTATCTTCTAAGCAGACTTTCCTGGAAACATAATCAACCAACCAGAGAAATTTGATAATCTGAAGTTAGATATAACCCCTGTTCGGAAACTCGCTACGCGTAACGCGTGCGGCTGACCCGGGCCTAGCGATTTTTTGAAAAATCGGAAAAAATCGGGGAGTACTCGGGGCCTAGTTTTTAATAATTTAATATTAATAATATTTATATTTGTGATATATCAAATTAATATGGATCAATCAAATAAATTTATGAATCGGTTATATAAAATTGCAAACGCCAAGTAACAGAGAAAGTAATTTGGTCTAGTGGTTTAGATATCATGTTCACGTGCAGTATTACGTCCCCACCAAGGTTCGAGGCTCCATTTTACCCAATATGCGTTTAATGAGTATCAAATTACGTTTCTCTCCTCGTCTCTTTCCTCTACAAATCTAAGCAGCCGCCTCTGATTTTTTTTTCTTCACCATTTTTGTCGATTTATCTTGTTTTCTTGTAGATTACAGATAGATTTGATCGTTTTATAACCCAAAATCAAGTTTTAGAATTTTATAGTTATAAAAACTGGATAAACTGAAGATTTTCAATTTTTAAACCTCATAACCGCACAAAAACATTTGCTATAACACGGCCGAGTTTCTTAAACCACGGTCTATGCGGTCAATACGCGTCTGGCCGCATAATGTCACCGCACCGGTGCAATTCGCCACGGTGAGGGTCCGTGGAGCGTTTTTCCAGACGATTAAGCGGCAGTTCGCCCGCGTTTTTGAACAAGGGATATAACCAAGAAATAAAATAACCAAGAGAGAGAAAGAGAAAAGGATCTTGAAAATTGGTGAGGTAGTATGAGGTGCAGAAATATCATGAGAGATGAAGAGAGATCATGATGAAAGTTTGTATGATTAGAGATGTTGAAATCTCACCCTTTATGAAGTTTCAAAATAGCTGCTCGTCACCCTTTATGAAATGTCAAAAAATAAATAAATAGATGCTCGTAGTGAATCTTAAGTGAATGGTAAAGGATGACCGAATGATTATGTATGTTGTAAATTTATATTGTTCAGTTTTGTTTGGAAACATAAGAATAAGAAAAGTAGAGGAATAAGATGGGTAAAGGAGACTATGACAATGTAAAGAAAGATAAGAAGAATTTTTTGTTTAATTATATGGGGTTTTATACTTTGACAAAATATTTTAAAGATTGCACATATCTAATAAAATCTTGGTCTATATATATATATATATATATATATATATATATATATATATATATATATATCATCGAATAGCCTACCATTTCCTTACGGAAAATATATTGTAAAGGCTTCCAATGTAATTTTGCATGCTCTTTTGTTACTGTAGCTTTTACAGATTTACTGTTTTAGGTACTTTGTAAATTTCTAACTCTTTTATGAATTTTTGGCTAATTGACTCTTTATAATGATTATGGACTTCAAAATTAAAGCTTTAAAGGCCCATTTTCCTTTAAGGGTTCAAATTAAAATAGTATAATATTTTCGCAGTCCATTTAATTAAATTGATCAAAAAAAAATTACAAAGTTGGTTCGAACAAGCAGCAAAATAAATAAAAAGTTGTGGTTAGGTTATAGGCTTATAGCTTAGAGAAAGAGAAAGCATCTCTTGAAAACAAGCAAATTGTTGATTTATGAGAATCATTATCGATTTTTCCAACGAGATATCTGTCTTGCTGTTTAGCAAACCATGATAACTAATTAACTACACCATGGATATGGAATCGATCGAAGTTCAAAAAGTGCAAACACATGAAATAGATGGTGGCTGACTTAACACCAAAAAACGTGTCTACACCATCAACGAAAAAATTATGACGGAAAAAGATGTTTCCATGAGAATGGAGAAGCTAGTGAAGAAAACTTTGGTTTTTACAGTGTAAAATAATAAAACTATTTTCATTTTAAAAAAAAAACAGTTTTACATCAAAAGCTTCATAATCTGATTTATACACAGTTCAATCTAGTTATTGAGTTTTCGAGAGAACCATGAGATGAGAACACTCTCATACAATTCTTGTTTTCTGTTTCACGGAAAACGCTTAGCCGATTTCGGATTGTCTTGTTGATGATCCATAGAGTGTACTAGTACTTGAAATGCATACTATAAGTAGTAGTAATGTGTGGTCGTCGAAGTCATGACAGACCATGGCCGTATCCATGGCCGTATATGCGTTTTTCATAACTCCTTTGATGAGGTATTTCTTTATCATACTTGAGTAGCTTCGTTAAAAGAAAAGATGGTCTTGTGGTTTCCTAAGCGATTTTGCATAAAAAACAAATAGTGTCGGTATTTTGATCACCTTTTCCATTGTGTCTCCAGTTGAGAGACGATCTTGCATCGCCATCTATGTAATGATCGCGAACTTTGGGGTAGTTTGGAAGAATCATACACTGGTAAACCAATTGCAAGGTTGTAAAAATAATAGTATTACTCCATGAGTTTGCTTTCCAACTTGTTAATTAAAAACCATATTTGAATACAAAATTTAGCAATTATAGAGAATGTTGTAGAATTACAATAACTTGAGGCCAAAAGCTAGAACCAGTGATATATGTGCACATCATGCGGTCTCAGATAACCCATACAACAATTGAAATGGATACATCTCTTATTATCTTATAAGTAAACAATCTCAAATTAAAGTATGTTTGAATCTCTCAATCTTTTTAGGGGAATAATCTTTTATAGGAACCAAAAGTTTTGGACTTTTTGGACAAGGTGGATTGGTGAAGAACATTGCCGGAAATGTCATAGTAGATGAACTTAGTTTGAGAGTGAGTGATGTGAAGAGACATGAAACCTTGCCCGTCGTAATAAAGTTTGAGTTCTTTTGGATCCCATGGCAAAATAACTCCTCTCCAGGCCTTTGATCCTCCTCCACTTGTCAGAAATTGAATCTCACTTCACCGATTTGAAACAATGAATTATTTAGCTTTTGTTTTAATAGTAAACATTTAAACTTAACCAAATGTTTGACCCAAAACTCAATTAAGTTCAAATAAACTGATTTAGTGTTTTTTTTCATACAATAATGTAAACCACCACCTCTTTTTGATTAAAAGAAGATGTAAATAGAGTTTTACCTGTCAGATCCAATGTGTTGCAAGCAATGATCATGTCCGTTTATATACAAGTCCACTTTATTCTCCTTCAATAGTAAATAAAAGACCACAACAAAGTACTAAATAGAGATATAAAAATAATAATAGTAATAATAATAAGAATAATAATAACAATAATAATAATAATAACAATAATAACATGCAATGATCTTTTTTTGAGCGTTAAACAATTTACCTCCAGAATAGGAAGAAGTTGATCGACTAGGTCTTGGGTCACGCCATGTTGACCTGCGGTTTTGATGCCATGATGCCCCACGACAAATTTCCATGTGGCACGCGACTTTTTCATCTCTAAATCTAAATCCTAATGTTTCAATAGCAAATGTTAGAATTACCAGACGATATCAAAATCAAGATGGAGATGTGTGATTATTAATCTTTCAGAAACAAAATGTATTACATGTAAGAGGTTGGAGATATATTTATCCCTGGGTAACACGTTGCTCCAGTCGTAAGTGTGATCTTCTGGATCTGTGAAATATTTTTCTACAAATGGATTTGTGTCCACGAAGAAAAACTCCACCATTCCTATAACCACCAAAACAATTATCAAATGGATTTTTGTACTCTACAAAGAGAAACAACCACAGGGAGCTAGCTTGTTCAATATTACTATAGCTCGAATTTCAAACTTAAATATGAGTTTAGACTTACCAAGGCAATGTATATTATGCAACAGTACATTTCTGTTTGAAGGCCAGTTTAAAAAAAAAAACAGTACATTTCTAAGTCAGAATCCAAGAAATCTTTTGTGTCTAATCCAACATTACCGTCATTAACCTAAATATAATGGATACATAAAAGGAAAAAGAAGAAGAAAAATGAACCTGAGCATAAGACAAAAGATCTGCGACAAAACCATCTCCAATCTTTTTGGGTAAGAACATGACTTAGTTGTGCTGAAACATTTCCTCTGTAATCATGGTTCCCCAAAACTGCAATAATATCAGAGTTTGAACCCACGTTTATTATTCAGAGATATCACAGATAAGTATTAGTCAATCATTAAAAGGATGTCTTTTTTTTTTGTGCGACTTCATTAAAAGGATGTCATATTACCAGAATACCACTGTTTTTGGAGACTAGGATGAGTGTAGATGTGAGAGAACGAGGCTTCAAAAGCAGGATCAGTGTCTCCTTTTAAACCGTCGTCATAGAAATTATCTCCTAGTGATATCACAAAATCTATGTCTAGTTGCTCTCCCACAATTCCCATCTGCCATTTTTCAAAAATCTATTATTATAAAAGAGTGTTTGCTTCACTCTCATGAAGCCACATAGAATGCCAGCTAGATAAGTTGGACTCTCTCGCTTCGACACGTGTCGCATAAGTATGAAACCCGGCGTTTCATTGCAGAAAAGAAACGAAGGTCGTCTCTTCCACTTCGTGCGATGGCGACTCGGCGCCGTTTGCGTTTCTTCCCACGATCTGAAACGTCTGAGTTAAGGCTTCGTGTTTAATCCCAGTGATTTACTCCCCCACATGTCGTCTTCAATACTTTGTTTCGATCTGAAAGGCGGTGTTTGTTCTGTATAAATATGTGTGAGTATTCATCTCCTTAATCTCATCTTATCTTCGTATCTCCTATATTTTTTGCCGGTGTGGACTTGCTCGGATCTCTCTTTGTCTGATGCCTCAGTGGTTCTGTGTTGGTACTCTATGCCCGTGGTGGAGGTTTTCTGGTCTGTTCTGGTATCTCTCTATGAACTTGGAAGCTTGAGCCTCTTCTCGCCTCTCTCGGTGGTGGTTTTGTGCCACCGAAGGTTTATTGCGGCGAGTAACCCTTGACGGTGGCTTATTCGTTTGTTTCTTTAAGGTTTTTGGTCGCTGGTTTACTCGTTGGACTTTGCCTCCACAGATCGTTCCTACTTTCTTTTTTTATTGATTATTTCATTATTCTCTTGAGTTCTTTTGTTTATCAATTTTAGCTAAACCTCTCTATGTTTTTTTGGTGTTTTATTTATTCTTACATGCAAGGACTGCAAATCTTCAACGGGTCAGAAGATTGTGAACTGAACCTGATCAACAAAAGCCAAGCTAATCACATGAGATATTTTGGTCAGGGTCAACAGCTGTGGCAAGTGGAATGTTTTTGCTTATAATTTCATCGTATATTTTTAAATTAAAACCTCAGATTGGAGACAAACTAAATTTATAAATGGAACTGTTCGTTTTGTCTTATCCTTGCAGGCTTGGATTGCAAACTTTTAAAAGAATGTTGTTCAAGCAGATGCGAAATAGAAGTATTCAGTCAGACATTTAGAGTTGTGTAGGAAGCATGTAGCTCACGATTTGTCTCACTTTTTAAAGGTAATTCTTTTGTCTTCTCTAATACATTGCAATATATGTCTCTAATTTGCTCTAGATTAATTATTATTTGGGTCTGATTAATATTTTATTTCTTAGATTTGGTGCAGTGCTCATGAATATGTAGAACCTAATGTGGTACTTGAGAGAGGACTCGAAAGCTTTCTTGATAAAGGTATTTTCCAGTTTCTTAGTTTAATGCTCAAAGCTTGACTTTTTTTTTTTTTTTTTTTGTAAACTGGCTACGGTGCAGAGACTTCATAGAAGAGTTATTGGCCAAAACAAAATTGTCATAGCTATTATCCTGGCGATCCTACGTCCATGTGTTGGGCTCGAGAACCCAAACCGCCAAATCCAATGTTATGAATTTCTTAAAAGTATTCTATGTACTTTATCTTTTGTGTAGTATTTCTTTTCATTCTACTTAATTCTACATATAAAATCACTTGGTTGTATTCGCTGAGAACATATTTGCAAACTGTGCATTTACATAATGTAGTTATCAGTTCTCATATTTTTCTTTTTTCCGGTGACAGTCAATAGTATTTCACCGTAATGCATTTAGATAATTCAGATTAGCCAAGTAAATAACTCTATGAAGCTAATTCTTCACAAGTTGAATAAATTTAACCCTAGATTTAATAACCAACAAAACGTTGGTAAGGGTTTCACAAGAGTATGGTTAGCCTCTACAAGGCATTCCAGGATTAATAAAATTAATAAATAACATCAGAATCATTCTATTAACAGTATTTTCAACAAAATGTTACTACCTAAACTTACCCAACAACAACTACATCATGCAACAACAACAAAAAATGAAAAATTGAGTTACTTCCCGCGGGAAGTATTTGGTATTTTCCGTTTCTTCGGATGATAAGATGGGTCAACTATTTGCTTCATTAGTTACAACAGTGGCACCTGCAGAATCCGCTATTGGATTAGCCATTTTTTTTATAACTTTCCGAGTCCAAGAGACTTTTGTTGTAAAATTTATTAATAGCATTCAAGGATAATATAAAATTATAGTAAAAAAAATGTTCTAACATGATATATATATGTATAGAGTAAATTATATTTTCGGTAAATCATAGTCTAATAAATCAGCAAAAATATCTTTTAAAAATACAGTAACTTTCTCTAACCATACAATAAATTAATTATATATAAGGAAGCCATTATTAAAACTATTCTAAATTTAATAAGTGAATTTTATTTTAGAAAACCTAATAAGTTATTGGGATAATATTTTTATTAAGTCCATAAATATAATAATATATAAAATATTCAGTCATATATTTATTTAAATATTGATAATTAAAATTATGTTTTGATTCTCTTTTTTAAACAAATAATTTTCAATTATGCTGAATTATATATTCATGTTCAATTATTAAAATATGTAAAATAAACAAAAAATACAGGTACATTCGATATATACAAAATATAAAATAAACAATGTTTTGAGTATTAAACTTTACCACAACAATAAAAACGCAAATCTACTTACTATATATAAAATTTTGAGCAAATATTTAGGAAAATGTATACCATTTTAATCATGAAAATCGTGTCATGCTAATATAAACTTTTAATTTCTAATAAGACTAATAAATAATAAATAATAAATAGGTTTAGTTTGATATATGCGAAGATGATATAAAATGTGTTCTCATTATAAAAACATTGCAAAAAAATAAAAATAATAACTAAAATAGTATAATGTCATAAAATATATTTGACAACAAATAAAAAAAACAAAAACAAGTTAGAAAAATAAACGAACATCAAACAAACGTTAAGTAAATAAATATAATACCTCTCATCACTTAAAATTTTCTACAAGACAAAAATCATTATTATACACATCTCTTGCAAATGAAAATCTAAAACACAAACCATAAAATCATACAAAAAATAAAAATCTAGATAACAAGTAAAATATATCCAGCCCGTAGGGCGGGCCAACCCTAGTTTATTATATAGATATTTTTTTGTAAGGACATTTGATCATGTTGAGGTTTTCTAGAATTTAACAATATCTGGCTGCACTAATTTTTTATATTAAATCTACAATAAAAGATAATATTGAATACCAAACAAAAGTCGTCGTAGTTAGGATATTTTAGATTTATTTATTTGTTTAGTTTTATTTTGAATCAGAACTTAAGCTTCTTTCTTTCTATCACTTAGGGAATATGCTTTGTAATGAAACGTATCAACTCTTCAATTACAAGGATATTTTCAGGAATATGTTGTTCAATTCCCCGAAAAAAATGATTTTTTAATCAATTCAATGTCTATGTATTGCGTAGAATGAATGACTTCCTTTTTCTTTTTTTGAGCAACGAATGAATTCCTATTATGAAGAATTGTACGCACCATACAAATAGCTGCCCAAAGGTTGAATGATTTAATGGAAAAAAACAAACAACCATACATATTAAAATAAAAACACGTTTCCACTAAAAATCAAACCTAATCATTTTGGTGGTATATACAGAACATAGTCCTGATATAAAATAGTGCATTTCTATCCTACAACCAAACATCAGAAACATCTATTGCATCCTTCAAGTTAATTTTAATCTTTTTTTCATTAACCATTCTGTTATTGTATTTGCAGCCTTGAACAGGCATGTATATGCTTTTACACTGTCGAACGTTGTAGTCGTGTTTTTCTTATATTACTGGTTACCTGATGAGCAACGAGAGATTGATTAAAACCTCCTTGTCGTCCCCAATCTCCGACGACCAGAATATTCAAAGAGCCATCGGATTTCGTCACCGGATGATCCAACCTTTCAAGCTTTGACAAAGAACCATTGAAGAAGATGCATAGAATAAGAAAAATCAAACGTACGCTGAACATCTTCATCTTAGTTCTTCTTAATTGTTTTCTCTGGTCTTAAGAAAATCAAGAAATCCAATGTTTATATTGAGAGAGAGAGAAGTCTAGGTGCCAATTAATATTAGATGAATTCGTAAGGAAATCATGGTCCATAAATTATTGAAGAAGTCATATAATCATTTTACTATGTAAATTAACAGGACTTTGAGTCTTTAAGGAAATTAAATACAATACAGCTTTTGCTTATGTAATATAATTATTTAAGGTCTGGGCGATGCTCGTGTATTTACGCGTTTACGTCAAAGTGTTTATCTTCCAGATTTTTTTCTATTCATTTCTAATTATGTACATATACTTTTCCCTATTCATGTATGATTGTATGGTATTATTCTTGGATATTTGATGCATGAATATAATCTTTGAGATTTTGAAATAACTAGTAAAATATCCTTGTGGCCATTTTAAAAATCACAAAAAATTAAATAATTTCAAATATCTAAATATAGTGGAATAATATACTACTAATAAATTATCCAAAATATTATACACACTTTAACCCAAAATCAAAAAGGCAGTGCGCCACGAGAACCATGCGTATCTGCTATGCATATAAGAAAATGAATGAAATAATAAACAAGTTAAGGGGATAGACATATGTCTTTAGTTTACATGTAAATTTCCCTGTCTCAAACTTTATTAGCTGGAATAGTCACACATCATAAAAAATGTTTATGTCACGTGAAAAACCACCACCAAATATAAAAACAATGAAATACTAATATGAATATTTGTTTCTCAACTTTTTGTAATCAGATCGTTTAGATATCCGTATAAATCCCCTTCTTATAAGTGTTCCATCGATGCAGAACGCGACCATATCCATCGTAAAAATCTACTCGCAGTTCTGCTTCCGATAGATAAACCGACATGAAACCTTGTCCATCGTAGTAAAACCTCATCTCTTGCGGGTTCCACTCATTCACATCCCCTTTCCACGCCTTTGACCCACCGCCACTTGTCATAAATTGTATTCCACTGGAGATAACACAAAACATGCGTACCGTTTTGTTTTTAACCTCTTACGTTACATATAGAATCCACAATTAATAGATGAATTGATTAATGCAAAGTATGAGTCACCTGTTAATGCTGCTTATGTGCTCCAAGCAATGATCATGCCCGTTTATGTACATATCCACTTCATTAGCCTAATTTTCAAGAAATCAAAGTCTTTCATGTTTAATATTACGCAGTTTGATTTTTATGATAGTAAAAGTTACCTCAAGGATAGGTAAAAGTTGCTTTTCAAGCTCTTTCGTGATACCGTGATGACCTGCACTTTTGATTGTGTGGTGACCTACCACTACTTTCCATTTCGCCACTGATTCATGAAATGACACATCGAGATCCTATAATTGTATATATCTTTGACAGAGTGATTATTTTTATCAATTTTTAATAAAAAAGATTTTAAAATAAGATAATGACTTAGAAATATCTATTAATACTATTTCAATATAGAATGTCAAAAAGCTAGGGTGTGAGAGAGTACAAAGTTGATTACCGCTAAGAGATTGTTAAGATACTTGTTTCTTGGTAATACGCCGCTCCAATCATAAACATGGTCCTTTGGTTCATCAAAATATTTATCTACGAACGGTGTTGTGTCTATGAAGAAAATATCGACGATATCTACAAAAAGGATAGTTTGAAGTAGTTATTATATATTTCAAAATGAAAATGATATTTACTTTCTGTTGTTAAGTTAATTACCGGCATTAACAACGTAAGATCTTAAACAAACCCATCGACAGTCCAAATCCTTCAGTATCGGGCTGAGTTGTGCATCGACGTTACCTCTATAATCATGATTTCCTAATACTGGTAGTAGATAGAAAAGAGTAAAAAAGTATTTGTAAAAACCTCGTTATAAAAAAGAAATATAAATGATATTTAGTTCAATTTGTTGTCTTAATTTCAGTTGGAAAATATAGCTTACTTACCATTATACCATGGCTTTTGTAAGCTGGGTGCTGTGTAAATATTGGTAAAAGAATCTTGAAATTGACAATCATATGGACTTGTTATTCCGTCATCGTAAAAGTTATCTCCAGTCGAAATCACGAAATCGATATTTAAATTCTTTCCTGTTTTTCCCATCTGAACAGAAAGAATTATATTTCCTCTGTTCTAAAATACTTAATGTTTTGGATGTACACGCAAAAATTAAAGTATACACTATTTTTTAAATAATAACACTAAAAATATAAATTAAAATTAATTCAGCCAATCCTTAAAAATAAGTATAAAACATCATTAATCACATAGTTTTCAATAAAACTAAAACTAATATAAACATATCAAACATAATCTCTTTTGAAACATCAAAAAATCTCCAAAACATCATCTATTTTGGAACGGAGGGAGTAGTAATCAATATTGATTAGTAAAGTAAATAAAAAAGGGTAATATATATGATATGAAAATAATAGAAAACAAAGATGACGTATACAAGTAGAAATAGAAGATGCAATGCAAATAATTTAAGATTATTAATTATCCCCGCAACATTTTATTTTTATGCAATTTTAGTGAATCCCATTAACACGCACAAAAGAAAAGTTGCGTAAATAACAAAAATATATAAAAACATCATTCTCCTCTCCAACCTGTTATTTAGACATCTAATTTTAAAATATCAAAATTTTAAATAAGACTGAAATTACGTTTTACATGCAATAGTCGGTTTATTAGTAATTGTTATTATTATTATCGGTTACTTCAATAGCCTGATCAGTAATTTACTCAAGAATGCATTAGACGTCAAGAAAACACAATATTACACGCTTCTCTCGCTTAAGATATCATATACTATTAACTATTATATGATTTATCTAATCATCTTCGTCTTTTCTTCTAATTCTTCTCAGTTCTCATATCAGTTCTAACCAGTAACCACGCCGTATAAAAGAACTTGAAATGAGCCAAATTAGAAACAAGGATGAAATATTGATTCTTGATAAGGCATACATATATATGTATATACCTATGTTTACGTACCTGAAGAGCTACTTGAGACTGATTGTAAGAACCTCTTCTTCCCCAGTCGCCGACAACGAGAAAACTGAGTGTACCATCGGATTTTGGTGGTTGCACCAACCGTCCTAGCTCCGCCCTGGAGTTATAGATCGATAATAAAATGATCAAACAGAAAACAGAAGATGAGAATTTTACGGGCTTATCTCTCATGGTCTCCATTGAGAGACGAGCTAGGGGGTGCTGGTGGTGGTGGATTTTTGTGTTGGTGTGGCTTTGTGTATTTATAGGACTTATGTGGACAGATTTTTAAAAAATTAATCAATGTAATGATTGTGAAGTTTGTACCTCATAAACGTGTATATGTTAGGTGTTTTTTTAAACTATATGTTAGGTATTTAAGAAAATTTATAGGATGTAATAGTCACTAGCTAAAAACGTTGATCAAATCTTTATTTCATAAACTCACTGCTTGATAGTTTTTTTTTTGTTTAACACTGATTGATAGTTTTACATAAAAAAAAGTTAAAAATCATCATGCTGCGAATGATGTAATAGTCACAAGTTATATATTTGTCTTTTTGTTTAGTGCTCGTCAAAACTTTATCATCATTCACCGCAAGATGTAATAGTCACAAGTTATGCCTCTCAATCGTCTAGATTATTCCTAATATTTTTTTAGAAATTATATATATAACGAATTTCCCTCAATATACTTTACAATAGAACTGCATAATTATTTGTAAATTACATTTAGATTAATATATCCACACATAGCTTTCTTTTGATTTCATAGAAGGCCAATTAAAAACATCATGATTGAAATTAAGGGCGTAAGTATGTTATTTATGTAGTTTTTATTTTTTATTTTTTGCTAGAATGTTAATATCATATAAAATGAACAAAGAACTTACAAAAGAGTTCTAGACAAAATGTTTCCAAGGCAAAAAAATAAAACAAGGAAAACATTACACACACCTAATAAGGTAAAATTAGAGAGATAACTGATCAGCTTAATCGCAGCCACAAAGATAGAAGCGCAGAGAACTCCTTTTTGTGTCGTCTGCCAAGAATGATGTTCATTATCTCACGATCAAGAGACTTGAAAACCGACGTCGCCGGGATGACGATATGGTTGTGCAGAGTATGGTTTCGCTGTCTCCATATATGGTATATAGTTGTTTGAGCTGCAATCTTCCTCATAAGAGCTGGAGCTCTGCTTGAGCTCTGTTTGATCCATGAGAGAAGCTCAGTCCAGTTCAAGAAACCAGTCTGCGAGGAAAAAAATCTGGATAGCACCAATCTCCAAATCTCTGCGCTGAAACCACAATGGAGCAAAATATGGTCCCTTGATTCATGTCCAAATAAACAAAGAGGACAAGCTGTTGGGATCGCCATGTTCCAAGAAGCTAGCCTTAGACGGGTGGGAAGACGATTTAACTGAGCAGTCCACATATGAAAGGCGTGTTTGGGGACACATCCTTTAAACCAGACCAATTTTGACCACTCTTTTTTAGATTCCATGGGTCTACATTCATTCCAAGTTTTTGCTGTTGAGAAAACCGTGTCCCTGAGTCCATTTGTTAACCAGTAAACCATGTCTGCAGAGGCGTTTTGAGTTGGCAAGGTAATGAGTGTGAGATGAGCATGGAGCAGGACCTCATTATCTGATCTTGGAGATGGGAGCAGCCAAGCATTTTTAGAACATGCATCAGGAACTGATGCGTTGAGAGGAAGCCGAAGCCTCCTAGTGGCGTGCTCTCCAAGGAACTTAATTAAAGGTCCTAAGGGTGTCCAAGTGTCGTACCAAAAACTGATCTTCAGACCATTCCCCACTTCCCAACTTATAAACCTTTCCGCAAGAGGCCGAAGCTTCAGCAAATCCTTCCAAGCCCATGAGTCTGAGTCTTAAGGTTGAATTGCCCAAAAAATTGTGTTCCTCAGGTTATAGAACCTGTGCCAGTCAGCCCAAAGAGACGGTTTATCCGAGAAGAGCAGCCAAATGAATCGCATGATGAGGATTATGTTCCAGTTAGAGATTTTTCTAAGACCAAGACCCCCTTCATCTTTTGGTAAGCAGATTGTATTCCAAGCCACTTTAGCAAGTCCATTTTTTCTATATCACCAGACCATTGAAATCTAGAGCATAGGGACTCTATCTTCCGAATGCATCCTTTAGGTAACCTGAAAGTTGAAATCCAGAAGTTAATCATACCAGCAATTACCGAGGCTAGTAATTGTTTCCTTCCTGCGAATGATAGAGATTTTACAGCCCATGATCTGAATCTTCTTACTAAAGCATCCAGGAGAGGTTCATACTCTGATATCTTCAACTTTCTAGACATAAGAGGTAATCCAAGATAGCGAATAGGTAGTGAACCTAACGTGAAGCCATAGCATGCCATTGCGTTAGCTTCAATTTGGTTCACCCCTGCGCAGAATAGCTGAGATTTCTTAGGGTTAATTCTTAGGCCAGACCAGGAGGCGAAATCATCCAGAGTTTCACTCACTCCATGCAATGAAGAGCTACCTCCATCAAAAAATATCATTACATCATCTGCGAACATCAGATGAGAGACCTTTAGTTCTGAGGTTCGAGGATGGTAGTGGATGTAACCAGTGTCGAATCTGGACTGGAGAAGACTAGAGAACACTTCCATAGATAACACGAAGAGATATGAGGATAGTGGGTCTCCCTGTCTCAGTCCCCTAGAGCTTGTGAAATGCCCTCCAGTACTACCATTGACTGAGATTGTGAAAGACGGAGTACCGATACATTCGTCGATCCAGTTAATAAACCTCTCGAGGATATCAAGAGCTCGGAGTGCTGCTAGAACAAAATCCCATCTAACAGAATCAAAATCTTTCCTAAGATCCACTTTCAGCATTGCCTTCGGTTCACTCACTTGTCTGTTATATCCCTGAACAATATCAGTCGCCAGCTAAACATTTTCATCAAGAAGTCTGTCTTGCAAGAACGCTGATTGGACTGGAGAAATAATTTGAGCGAGGATAAGCAAGAGTCTTGATGCCAAGATCTTAGAGATTACCTTATATATTGTGTTCAGGCAGGAGATCGGTCTGAAATCTGCTGCGGAGGAAGCGTTTGTGATCTTTGGGATGAGGACCATTGTGGTTTCATTCCACTGCTTTAGCATTGAACCAGATGAGAAAAATTCCTCTACATCATCACAGACCTCTGATCCAATAATATCCCAACAACCAAAGAAGAACTCCGCTGAAAACCCATCTGCTCCGCAAGTCTTATTTCTAGGGAGCGCAAAGAAAGTGTCCCTGATATCTGCTCTAGTAAACCTCATTGTCATAGCCATTTTCTGCTCATTGTTGCATTTAGTGGGAAGTAGGAGGTTGATATCGCCTTGGGTAAACATACATGGCTCAGACTGTCCAGTTAAAAAAGAGGAGAAGTAGTGAATACAATGGTTCATTATGCCAGCCTGAGTGTCAAAACGTTCACCTGATGTAGCGATGAGGTAATGGATATGATTTATTGCCCTGCGAGCATTTACCATCCGATGGAAGTAGGCTGTGTTACCATCTCCATTTACCAGCCATAGAACCCGTGATCTTTGCAAAAAGAAGTTCTCTTCTGCTTTGACCAAGATCTGCCATTTTCTCTGGGCCTCAATCTCCAGCGCTGCGTTTGATGGGGACGGGTCAGCCAGAGTTTCCGCTTGGAGGTTTATCAAAATCTCATGTGCTTCTTTCACTCTCATCTCAATCCCAGAATAATTTTCTCTGCTGAAAACTCTGATCTCCTTCTTAAGTAGTTTTAGCTTTCTCGCGAGACGGAGCATCGCAGATCCGACCACGTTGAAGGAAAACCAGTGATAGCAGACCATGTATTTAAATTCTTCATTTTGCAGTAGGAAGTTGTAGAATTTGAAAGGGGCTTTCGGTTTAGTTGATTCGAGCTGCAATGTTACTCCACAAGAAGCATGATCCGAGAAGTCATGCTCTCCAAACGTTGCAAAAGCAATGGGAAAAGTGGCTTCCCAAACTTCGATAACGAGGATACGGTCTAACTTCTTTGCAATGGGTTTTATGGGATTCTTGTTCCACCATGTAAACAGGTTCCCTCGGTATGTTAGATCGTCCAAGCCAGCAGTGAGAAGGCATTCTTTGAAATCTCTTGGCTTCCTATCAATGTTCTGACTTACAGCTAGGGAGTGTTCATCAGGGTGCCTGATTTGGTTAAAATCTCCTAAAACCATCCAAGGCGTAGCCAACGCTTCATTATACGCTGCGACTTCTTCAATCTCTTTCCATAACTCCTTACGAAGATCTTCAGAGTTAGACGCAAAAATTATTGATACTAAAATCCAAACTGAAGCATCTGGTAATAAAAGAACTTCACACGTTATCATCTGGAGTGATTTCCTTATGACAGCAACTTGCACACTAGGGTGCCAAACTACCCAAATATTTCTCAAGTCTGAGAACTCATAGTTATCTTCAAACAACCAACCAGGTAGCGTTTGAGCGATTAACTTGCAACTCTTTAGGCTGCTTAACATGAGTCTCGATGATCCCACCGAAAAGATTCATATTATTCTTTAACCAGTATTTAAATCCGCGTCGATGGCTTGATATATTGAAGCCTCTGACATTCCAGCAAAAAAGGTTTGTACACATAAAAAATTATTGAGATTTGGGGTCCTTGCCCCGCTTGCCCTTCTTGTTCTTTTTCTTTTGTTTTTTCTTTGAACCAGGTGTTTCGAAACTCGACTGCTTCTCTGTGATGCTTCTCTCCATCTCTGCCTCAGAAGAATCGATATTGGAAGAATCTGTTACTACTCCTGCTGATGCGTACTCCTTATGAGTAGCCAAAGTCCCATGGTTGTCACCTGTCGAGCTATGGATCTGCTTTCCACTACCTTCTGCCTTTTCAGTGATCTCCGACTTCCCTAGAGTGGATTCCGAGAAGGGGATTACTAAAGACTTGGATGTTCCAGCAGTAAGGATCGGGTCAGGCTTTAAGACATCTCTGCTTTTAGCTCTACCTCTTCTTGACTGAGATTGTTTGGTCTCTACTGTAGGAGGTTTTTGACAGGTTTCAGATGTGTGAGTCCTGGAGTTGCATCTATTACAAAGGATTGGTGCGGCCCTACAGTGTTTCAGACTGTGACCGATTTCCTTGCAGTGAGAGCATACCGGTGGCATCCATGGACTAGAAACCTTCACTCTTCTTACTTCACCTCATCGGAATTGAGCATTCACCGCTTCCGGCAGTGGGATACGAGGCTCTATCAGAGTCAAGACCTTTGCTACCTCTAAATATGTTTTGTTGGCGGTTGAGGGGTGTAGAAGTCTGGGGTGACCAACCAATCCCGCAATGTGCTCTAGAACTTCTTCATTGAAAAATTGCAAGGGAACACCCCTCAGTTCTAACCAGATAGGTGCGGAAGTTAGCTCTGGTTTATCAGGTGTAACCCCTGGTTCCCAATCAACTACAAACATTGTTTGTCCCTCTATCTGTCAAAGTCTTTGGTTTACCACTCTTTTTCTCGTCGCAGCGTGTGGGATGCGGAAAAGAAATGAGTTGCCTTCCATCTTTGAAACGCTGATGTCTCTGTATTTTTTTGCTCCAGATCCCATTTACAATATTGTGAATTGTGCCTTGAGATGGAGGCTCATGATAAAACTGACCCAGAATGAAGCATTCCCAGGCCTTCTTGTTTTTTTCTATGACTGAATTAGGGATGCGCACACAAGCTTCACCTGAGGGTAACTCGAAGGCTTGTCCCTTTCTCTGCAACGTTTTGACTGGTCCCTTGAAGAGGCCTGTCCATTTTTCTGTTGGAGAGGATTGCTTCTCTTCCACTTTCCCCGGAGTAACCGTAACTGCGGCTTTCACGGAGATTGTTGTTTCTGAGGGAGCATCAGCTTCCTCCAGTGTTTCGGAATCTGTCACTGGTTGCTCTGGAGTGGTTGAGGGATCAACTGTCACAGGAACAAGAGCTTCTATGGAATCAAATTTTGAGTCTTCTTGGAGCAGAGGTGGGTCCAACTCCATGGAAACTTCATCAATGAGAAGTTTTGGCGAGACAATCGCCTTTGGCTTCTCAGGGATAGGATTTTGTGTCGGGAATTTGGCTTCTCCTTCAGCCACTAGGTTGAGCGGAGGTATGATGTCGGGGGGATCTGACGGTTGCGAGCCTACCGAGGAGAGGGAGATGGGGCTGAGGGGCTTTTTCTTCTCCATGAGATGGGGATGGCCTGAGAGGTGGTGGGATTTAGGATTCCGACGTCTCAAACGACGCCGGAGAACGACGGAGAAAGCTGTCAGTGTGGCTGAGCAAGACCTAACCTGAGTCGCCTTTTTTTGCTTGCGCATAAGGCGCGTCACTTATCTTTACTTTTAGATACTATTTTTACTATAGTTATGTAGTTAGATCATGATTAACCCGGAGTTTTTAGGATGAGGTTATTAACGGAAGTTAAGAAACAACTTCCATTAAAAACCCCACTTTAAGAACTCTGGATTAATCATGGCCTAAGCCATGCATATAAAACTAAATGGACTTTAGGAAATTACGTGAAACATTTTTCGTTTAAACACGTACGTAACGAAAAGGCGCGGTAGACAGGGTTGGACACTTGGACCTATAAGAATATGTTCCACACACAGACACATGTGACGTGTGGCGTATGCTAACTTGGTCCTTATACGAATTCGACGGATACATGAGATATTTTGGTATTTGGAGAGTGGAATTATATATGAAAATATTGTAACGAGTATTTTTGTTGGTCATCATGGGATTTAAATAGTTCTATAAAATCAAGATAGTCAGATATCGATGTTTGCATCTCCACCATATGAATTGCCATACCGAGCCAAGCGGAATCTTGCGTCGACCCATACCACACCATTGTTGTCATGATATTCAATTATTGATATATTTTTGTTCATGTTTTTTTTTTCTTTTTCTCTTAATAAATAAAATCCAGCTAGACATCAATACAAAAATATAATAATCCAAAAGTCATGTGAGAGCCTGATGAAAACATCCAAAATTTCAATTATTTGTACATCCTCTACCTATACATATTAGTATACATCTAAGTACACATTAGATTGGGACCACGCCGTGATACGCAAATTAGTGATGTGCAAATTAAAAAAATATCAAACTAATGGATAATATATAATTATTATATGCATATTAATTAGGTTAAAATTATTTTTAAAATTATGATTTAATTTTTGATAAGAAATTAATTAAAATAAAATGAATTCTAAATACCATATTGCTTAAAGTTAAATATAACTGATGAAATAATTTGTTTTGATCAAATAACTGATGAAATAATTTTTTTTATGAATTTTACCAAAAAAAAGGATTTATAACCTTTAAAAACAAGTTTACATTAAAAGAAATCTTATAACGTCAACTATTTTAAATTTTTCTTAAAAGTATTTTTCTACATGTGTTAAAATAAACCATAAATTCTGTTTAGTTTGATTTCAAATTCTGTCACGTATTTGTGTTAATGAAAACGTGTTCTTCTTTTTTTCTTTTGACCATCAATTTTGTGGTAGTCAACCAGTGGCAGAGCTAGAAACAAAATATTGGGGGAAAGAAACAAATTTCAACGGGGCAACAACAGCTGAGTAATGAAACTTTGGTGATTTAACTAACAATTTTGATAAATATTAATTTTGTTGGGGGCAGCTGCCCCCCCCCCCCCC
>NC_027754.1:30362710-30387428 GCF_000695525.1 Brassica oleracea var. oleracea
GGCAGCTGCCCCCCCCCCCCTTCTCCACTAACAACTATATGCATCCAATTTTCGTTCAGTTGAATGATTTAGTTTATATTGCTTGTACTTTCCATGTTTGATTTCAGTAGTGCGATTTGAATACCAATAAATACAAAATTGAATCTCATCAATAAAACTCGCGATCACTGAAAAGAAAACCATCCATTGGGTCACTTAATGGGCCAAGGCCCACATCTAAGGTTCGTGTCGAAATCATGATACTAAAACTAAAAGTTTTCAGGACTCGGAGTTTCGGCGCCATTAAAGACGTTCAAAAGTTTCATCAGAGAGCTCTAAAATCAGAAGGGGGAGATGTCTACAGAGATCGCTCATCTGCGACGGAGGTTGGTCGAGTTCACGATTCAGTGTACTACTGTAAGTTAATCTTCTTCTCGATCAATACATATTATGTTAACTCTTCGTCTCTATTGATTTTGATTTTGCTGTGGATCTGATTTTGCACGATGAAAGCATCTCGAACTTCCTCCGATCGTTAAATACTCAGCACTATCGCTCTTCTTCGATCGGTTTCGTCCGTCTGTTGTCAGGTATTGCGATTTTTCTCCCTCAGATGCTTCTCGATTTGAGTTGTTATTAGTGATTTCGATTGATGTTTAGGGTCTAGTGACGAAAACGGTTAACAATCTAGGTCTACTTGCGATTCAGATACTCTAGATTTGGATTAGTGATCATTTCATCGTAGTTGCAAGCATGACTCGGTCTTGAGATTTTTGAGGCTTGAAAGAATAACGGATTGAGAGCTAAATGATCAATAACTATATTTCTCTTAATCAATATTGGGGTTGAATGATCTATACATATGAACCATTTAAATTTTGGGAACCGAGGCGAATAATTTGTCTCGTTATGATCATGACCGGCTTTGATTGTGAGATATCCTCTTCTGCATTTGGGCTTTAAGTCGCGTTGTATGATAACAGAGATTCAGTTTTCAGAGTATGGGGAAAATATAGGTATCATGTCATGTTTGTTATTCTCTTCTTCTATGGATGTCTCTTTGAAGCTTCTTGATCCCTTGGTAAAGCAGGTTCTTACAGAAGAAGAAGAAAGCAGAACACTGGCTATTGCAACCGTTGACTGAAAGCAATCTGCAGCTGTTTGTGTTAATCTCCATATGGATCTCGTGCAAAGTGTGTCTACCTTCTTTACTTCTGCTAGTGTTTGTGTGGGTGTGTTGTTGTCTTCTGTTGAATGTGACTAGAGCTGAATTGTTGCTGCTACAGATGCACTGTTCCCGAGGTTTATCGGTTCAAAGTCTGAAATCCTTGGGTGATAATATGATCACAGAGCAGCTCTTCACGGTTCGGGATTTCATGGAAGCAGTAAGATACTTTTGAAAACCTTGAAATTGTGACTGAATGTGTTAGATGATTTGAATTTTTTTCATTGAGTTATGTGGTTCGTTGGCAGGAACTAGTTTTTCTGAAGGTAACCATTGTACGCTTGGGGGTGTTGTTTACGCTATAGAAGCTCATCCCAACTTATTGTCTGCCTTCGTAATTTAACATGAGAAGCAGGTGATGAAATTCGAGATTGGCACTTTAAATATAGCTTATACACTGCTTGATGACCTTTTTATCCATTTCAAGTAAGTTGTTTTCATCCTTATCTAGTATCTAACTTCTTTAAGCTTCTACTTAAAACTAAAAGAATTGTGCTTGTTACTTGTTCTTAGTATCTAACTCCTAAACCATATTTGTCTACTAATAGGGAAGTTGCAAAGGTTGGAGAACTTTTGAACTTCGAAGCATGTATGGATATGATGGATCTTCTTTACGAGAAGGAGGAGACGTCCGTTCTTTATCATTCTTCCACATCTTTGGCTGCTTCCATTTTGGTTACTTAATTGCTCTATTTATTCCTTAATTGGTGAAATCATATAATATCAATCATGAAACGAAACTGTGTTTTCTCTTGACGACAGGTCTCTTCTTACATAATAACCGTGCCTAAACAACAGTGGGAGTTCCCTATTCTCCCATGGGGTAAGCATTCTTCTTTCTGCTATTTCCATCAAAAGCATTTATCGATGATAGATTTATCAAGTCATAGGGTATTGAACAAGTTAGAAATAAGTTATACCATATAGGATCGCTAAGGGCCAAATATTCACCTTTTTGACTACTCTGCATTTCAGCATCACGCAAAAGAAGAATACATTGTTGTTCCCACTTCAAGTCTTCTTCATCTTTCCCTTTAGACCCGGACATTGTATGATGTTCCTCAACTTAATACCTGTAATAATTATGATTATGAGCCATCAAGGTTGACTTACTGAGCTCTGACCACCGGCCATATACGGTTTACGGACCAGTCAAATCTTTGTGGCCCTTCAACTTTTTTGCTAAACCTAATGTATCTCTGGTCTGGGCCTCCCAAATATTGTACTGGACCGTATAGACTATAGATATAGATACAGTAAAGTCAGTAGTTCAATAGTCAGCATTTCCTTTTTCCCATTGAAAAAACAAACCTCATTCTCATGGAGTTATAGCTGTAATACACTCACACACACACACAAAAAGAAGAAAGAAGAAAAGTCTATTTTTAATTTATTTCATAGGGTCCCTCTCCAAAATTTATTTTTCTTCATTTATGGAGTCTACACCACATTGTCTGGAAATTTTCTTTCTCTATATTACCCTTTTTCAGTTTTCATGGTAACGAACATGATAACTTTCAACATACTACTAAATTCTTGAAGAGATGATTTATGTCTTAATCATTCACCTACTCATTTTTTTATATACACATGTACATGTAGATAGATCCATGTGGCCTGAGCCTTTACTATAAAGTTTAAAATGTTAGGCCTATCTTATTTGTAGGGACCATTTTAGGAAAACTAGAAAGAAGTAGAATGAGGTTTCTAAGGTTAGGAGACGGTAGGCACTAGACATGGTTTTGTTCTGCTTCTGTGTTATATGACTCTGTTATGTCTCTTGCTGACTATAATAGATAATAAGACAATACAAATTTAAGACTTGCAGGCAATGATGATCTTAATTATTATGATTAAGGGATATATAATTCTTCATTTCATTAATATTACAGGACCCTACTTGGATTTACCATTTTGTTTGTTTCTGGCAGTTAAAATGGTGACAAATAAGGAAGAAAGAGAGGTGGTGGAGCTTGTTGGATACATACTTTCCCATGTCCTTTACTCTCACCATTCCTAACACCTTAAACCCTACAGGTACACGCATCTCTGGTTCCTTCTTATCTACTTCGTTTTGTTAAAAACATATTTTTGAGCAACTGTAGATATAATCAAAATATGTGTATATATGACGATACAAAGACATGTAGGGTCTATCTATATACACACGTTATATAGTATATACGCATCATATAGGCATTTTCCTACTTTAGTTTTTAATTCTCTTATACATCGTTACAAAATTCCACTCACGTTTTTGGTCCAAACGTCTGACATTTCATTTCGTGGACTTGTAGAACTGTAAAAGAAATGATTAGTCGGAATAAAACTTTAATTGAAAAAAAACTGTAAATGAAAAGGCATTTAAATTGTTAATTAAAACACATTTTGATACAGTAAACCATCTTTACACTATTTTTTTATCCTAAAATAGAGTAACTCTATAATAGAATTTGAATTTACTCTAATTGTACTCTATTTTAAAGTAGAAAATAGAGTGATGAACAAAAAAAACAAGTTACTCTATACTTAGAGCATCTCCAATCCATCCCTATATTTGTCTCTATATGCTATAATAGAGTAAAATCTACTCCATCCCACGTCTATTTCTTCTTCTAAATTAGAGATTGCTATTTTCTCTTCTAAGAGCATCTCCAATGTACACCTCTATAATTTCCTTTAAAATAGAGATCTCTATTGTAGAGTTCTTCTATTTCAGAAGAAAATATAGAGGAAAATTATTTTTTTCTCTATATTTAGAGGTGAAAATAGAATATCTATATATTCTTTCCTATAAATAGAGGAACTCTATTATAAAGATCGTTAGAATATTATTCAAAGGAAATCGATGGACAAGGAACTTGTTGATTTTATTGCTGGTTGCTTCAAATATCAGATGGTGAAGATAACCGATTCCAAGAGTTTTTAAGTTGATTCAAAAATATCAAAGATAAAAAAAAATATCATTTCCCATTTCATAATGTATTAATTGATTATTTATGAGAAAAATATAATAATAATGATGGTTAGATAATGTCTACTTTGTTTTATTATTTTTGTTTAATGTTTTCTGTAATAAAATCTTTAAATGAAATAGTATTTCTTTATGAAAAATTTTCAAAAGATATAATGAATGAGTTAATTTTCAACATTTATAAGTTAAAGAGTGTTAATTGTAAAATTAAAAAAGAATCTTTTAAGAATATTCTTTTTAGAGGAGAAAATAGAGGAATACATTAGAGACAAACCCACCTCTATTAAAGAAGAAAAAATAGATAAACACATTTGAGATGGTCTTAGAGTAAACTTATTTTTCACTCTATTATAGAGTGAGAAATAGAGTACCATTAGAATATTTTTTACTTTAAATTTTATTTTAGAATGAAAAATAGAGTGAGGTTGGAGATGCTTTAATAATCTAATATAAATATGATTGGTTCCTGGCAAAAAAAAACTAGGAAAATATGGTAAAGAAGTTTCTATCACTCCTGTATTTTGTAACGTTTTATGAAATTAACTAGTATACTTCCCGTATTGCGTACGGATAAAAAATGATAAATGTTCCAGTTTCATTATACACTGGTGTAAAATATCAATTATGAATTGTTTGTTAAGATATTTTATTTTCTATTTATAAAAAGGAATTTGACTCTAGTTTCCCTATTTATACATATTTTAAAAACATGTTGATTTGGCAAATAAACAAAGAAATATGCATTTGTTATTCAAGTAGCTTTTTAACAGAATTCACAAAAAATAATGATATTATATAGGTGGTATCTTCGTAACTTTTATTTTATTAGTGCCAATAAATAAATAAATATCAATTAGAAACAAACCATGCAAAAATACGGTACTTAAAACTTCACTAAAAAGGTTAAGTAAAATAGAATACTTATACATATAATTTTTTTTTGATGATAGTTTTTCAGCGTGTGAGATTTGTTGCTCATTTTTAAGAATTGCATCAGTCAAATCATTAGCTCCTGGATACTATTTCTTCAATTATGCAAAGACTACAAAAAGATAAATAGAGATATTTGAACAATATATTAAGAGACAGGAAAATTTAGATATATCCATTTTGCCTCATCTCAGATTATAGAATTTTGAAAAAACTATAACTTTTAGACTGTCAATGCCTTTGTAGAGGTTTGATAAAT
Source organism: Brassica oleracea var. oleracea (assembly GCF_000695525.1). Taxonomy (NCBI): domain Eukaryota; kingdom Viridiplantae; phylum Streptophyta; class Magnoliopsida; order Brassicales; family Brassicaceae; genus Brassica; species Brassica oleracea. The sequence continues at coordinate 30,368,078 of NC_027754.1, forward strand.
AATAGTCGCAGTCAGGTTGGCAGCACTGCATGCTCTTATCAGGTTTGTGGATTAGGGAAGAGAGACTGCATCTTTTTATAAAGAAAAAAACATTAAACGTTCATAGAATTATCTCAGACAAATATAAATAGTTAAATAGAGGTTAGTTATTTTTAAAGTGCTGTTAATGGTGATTGTGGGTTGTTGAAAACTAACCGATGGAGAAGAAAATATTTACTTTTGGTAAATATTTAAAATCAAACGTAATGCATGAGGTTTGGTCTTTTCCTTTTTGATTTTGCTAAATGTTTTTTTTTTTTAATTATCTGGTAAAATATTATTGGTTAAGTGACTTGTGCTTTAGTATATAAGAAATAACATAAATACACGGATAGGTCGATCGTTATATATACTGATACTACCATGTGGATCTATGCTTCACAAGGCAATGACGGTTGCGATGCGACATACCAGGCATGTGAGTTACTACATATCCACTTCATTCCATATAAAATACTTATTTTCACCTGCATAAATGTGCTAATTTATTAACTCCTAAATGATATTGGTACTCTAACTCTGCATATTTGTACTTACTGTACCACATTAGATTTTGTCTTCTCCAAATATCCTCGAATAATTAGTAGTATCACTAACTGTTAAATTTCACCAACATAAAGGACAAGTAACTAATGATGACAAAAGAAAAGACACAAAACTGTGAAAATAAAGGGAGAGAGAGAGATTTCACTTGGCAATGTATAGATTTTTTTTGTTTGTGAGCCTCCTGAAGAGAATTCTAACTCCACGCTAATATGACACTGACCCAAAAGTGAGCTGTGTTATAGTATAACTTTAAATTAAAATAAAAAAAAATTTCTGTAATAACTATTTTTAAGTTTTTATCACAAAATAGTTTTTAACGAAGAAAATGATTAAGGGGGGGTGTATTGAATCTAAAATTTGAAGTAGTTTGATTTTTGATGAGTTTTCAAATGATTGTAGGAAAATCTGAGAATTTGGTGTGATTTTTGTTAAATAACTCTAGAATCTCATATAAAACACTTTAGAAACACTTAAAGCATTTTAAAATTTCTAACTTAAATTTTGTTCAATAACAGTTGATTTCGGAGTGTATTATAAAATAACAAGTTCAATAACACTGGATTTCAAAGTATTTTTTTAATCCATATTTGAATAACATTGGATTTGTCATTTTAATACAAATCACCTCAAACTCCAAATTGAATACACCCCCCTAAAATAAGTTTTATTAAAGAGTAAAAATGTATTTATGCCCTAGTATTAACTAATCTAGATTTAGGGTTTAGAATTAAGGGGTGGAGTTTTGGGTATATGGTTTTAAATTTTTTAAAAAAAATAATAATAATAATTTCAAAATAAAATGGCTATTTTGATTATTTTCTTTTTTGATAGTTATTTTTATGACAAAAAGTTAAAAAAGTTATTTGAGAGAATTGTCTTTAAAATAACTATTTGACCTTTTCGAATTTTTGAATTAGCGTTTATTTTGATTTTCAAACAACCAATAATTTAGGATCGTTGAGTTGTGAATTGGGTGTGCCACATTGATTATCATATCCAACGACTAGATAAGTATATGATTAGAAGTAATGATTAGATGCTTAATCCTAGTGGCATCCTGAGGGGTTTAGCATAATATTATATATAGTGATTTAATACCCCTTAACAATGTTAAGTTTCATCATCAATTTTAATAGTTTACTGCTTCTGTTTCATTATATATTTACTATGTATAATGAATCATGTGATTTGCTCAAAAACAAAAAAAAAAACAAAAAATGAATCATGTGATTAACTAATTAGCTACGTTTCTTTCTTTGATAAAAACCTTTTAAAGTGATAATATGTTTCTTCGTAATCGTATCACGACTGTATCCAGCACGACGTTGACTTTTCATACTCAGTTTCTCACACATGCGTATTAAATTGGGAGATACATAAACCGAAAAGAAGAAAAAAAATCAAATGTTCCAGTAAAGATTATGGATGTGGTTCTGTTTTCTTTTTTTTTTGACCAAATGTGGTTCTGTTTTTTAATAAAATAATTCAAAACATATTATTAAAGATACGTAGATGCTAACGGCGGAACACTATATTTTCTTCTATTTTTACACTAAAATATAATTACTCTATATATAATGAAATATTATGGATGTGGTTCTGTTTTTAATAAAATAATTCAAAACATATTATTGTTTTCTTACTCTAAATAAATAATGTTGTAAAAAAACTCTAAATAAATAGTGTTATATTAGAGATTATTCTATATTTCATTCTATTATAGAATAAGTCTATTATAGACTAAACCATTGGAGAAAATCCAACTCTATAATAAAGTTACTCTATTCTCTATTTTAGTGTAAAATATAGAGAAAAAAATAGTGTTCTATTCGAGATGGTCTTGCTACTATAAAATACTTAGTGATAAAAAAGAATGCTTCATGAGTTTCTTTTAATAGTTCTTACATATATTACTCCTATATTTGCTAAATGAAGTATAATATATACATACATATAACGCCAAGCATTTTGATTAGTTGGTATGGAGAGCAATAATAATGTTAGGATAGGAATGGGATAGGGAACTAACAAAAGTTGCTGATTAGCATTCGAAAAAGAACTTCGACTTTCTTGATGAAACTCATGGAGGAGAAGAGCGGCAATTAGCCATGGGACGGATCCAGATATCTGAAAAATTTATGGTATTCGGATTCGGATCCGGATCCGTTGGATCCGTGGATTTAATATCCGGATCCGGATTTCGGATATCCGTCTCTATATTCTATTACCCGCGGATATCAGAATTAATTTATGTAATATATAAGATATAAGTAGTAATGAAATTTAAAAATTTAATGGGTTTTAAAAATACGTATCCGGACTTAAAAATTAAGATATCCGGATCCAGATTCGGTTTGGACGGATCCAAGATTTTACTATTTGGATCCGGACACCCCGGATATCCGGATATCTTATTTTCGGAGCGGATCTAAGATTTAATAACTCTCAGGCCTAGCGGCAATGAGTGACCTGATTAGCATCTTTCTTGTTATGAAGGGGTTACTATAGACCACCCGTTTGATCAGACCTGATTAGCATCTTTCTTGTTATCAAGGGGGTACGTATAATATCATTATCATCTTTAATTAAACAAGAGTTAATATCCAATAGTAACAATAAACAGTGACACCTGTCCTCCTCGTCTTTTTTTTGTTTGGTTGTTTTTCTTTTGATTATTATTGTTTGGCCTTTATAAGGTTTATGCAAAATACCCTAGATAGGAACAGTTTTTTATCCGGAAACTATTTATGACACCCAAATATAATTACTACAACCAATTAGTAAAAGTTATCTAGAGTATGTATGTACTATTTGATTCCGAAGACAATGTGCAACATTCGAAATATGGATATCTAATCAATATTCTAAAAAGTTTGAGATATAATGTTTACATTAACAAACTAAATAACAGTATAATACTGACAACAAATCTCTGACTTAATTAGTTAGTGGTAGACCCTATCCAATATTGTCTAAACAAATTTTTAAACGCTGCTTTTATGCATGGAATATTAAATTGTACATTATATTATAACTTGTCTACTTTTATTTTTCTTTTTCTGTCAACAACTTGTCTACCTACTTTGCCAAAGGAATTAGCTACCCCAGATTCGTAAAAATATCATATTATAGAAAACATATTCAGTAAAGAATCGTATATTTTAAACATAAAACAAAATGTTATCGTAAAGAATAGACTTCACCGTCAAAACACAGCTACTTATGTCAGCGACTCTTCTTCTATCACCACTACACGACATAAATTCTAACTCACTCTTCACGTAACTCGCGTGACACTCACTCTTCAATTTTAATTGGAGCATATATTCCACGCGCAATTAATTAGTCACGCGCTTATCGTCTGGCGCCACACATCCGCACCGTACCCGTCGTCGGTCTTTACGCCAATCTAACGTATTTTGCCGCGAAAGAGAACAGTATATTATAAATATAACATTAATAAATAAATGAATAATGTCGAATAATGTAAAATTCGATTTAAAAAGAAGGTCATTATTGTTTTTTTCTTTTTGTTTTAAATCTTCTCTGTTACTTGCTACCTGTTCTTTCTCTCTATCTTCATTCTCCTTTTTGAGCTTAAATCAGCAAATTGTTATCTTTCTTTCTCTACTTTGCTTCTGTGAATTGGTTTTTCTTTCTTCTGGAAAGTAATGAGTGGCTTTTATAGTTCATAATGTTTCTCTCATCTTGAAAGCTTCAGATCTGGTTCTTGTGTCTGCAAAGTAGTTGTGTTCTGTTTTTTCTTTCTTCAGTTGAGCACCCATTTTTGTGAAATCAAAAAACTCTTTTGTGGTTGCTTCAAGATCCTGAAAATCTGGTGAAAAAAATGCTGGAAGTTGGAAATTTCAATGCCCTCTTTTTCCAAACAAACACTACTTGTAATAATCTTCTCCGAGAGCTTCAGGTTCCTTCTTCTTCCTCTTTATCCTTTCTGTTAATTTTTATTTTTTATTTTAGATTTTCTTGATGATGACGGTTTATGGAAAAGAATGTCACTGTTTGTTTTACATCCAAAAGGGGGTAAAGGATGAATCTTTTGGTCATAATGAGTTTTCAGTAGAGACAATTTTAATTTTTAACTGAACTAGTCTTTTTTTGTTTTCATCATCTTTTTCTTCTCTAGGTCAAAGGGTTCCTGTGAATTTTGACTAAACATGCCTCTTTGTTTCTTTAATTTGTAGTCACTATCCCGGTTTTACCGCAATTTTCTGGATTTTTTCATTACTCTACATGTAACTGTTGATGTTTTTATTTTAAGAGCTCTTGTAATATAATTTCTCTGTTAGTTGTCTTGTTTAGAGGCTAATTTCATGGGTTAAAAAAATAGTTTTTTGGGTGTACTATGAAACAGCAAATATGGGTTGAAATTGGTGAGAGTGAGGCAGAGAAAGACAAGATGCTGATGGAATTGGAGAAAGAATGTCTTCAAATCTATCAAAGAAAGGTTGACGAGGCTGCAAATTCTAAGGCACGGCTTCATCAGTCTGTTGCAGCTATAGAAGCTGAAGTTGCTTCTCTAATGGCTGCTCTTGGAGTCTTAAACATCAACTCACCGGTACCACCTATCTTCATGATAAATTTTGATTGTCCTTCCAACTATATTACCTCATTCCAATTGATCTTTGTGTTTTGATACTCAGACAAAAGTGGATAAAAGCTCAAAATCATTGAAAGAAAAGCTTGCAGCTGTGACCCCTCTAGTTGAGGAGTTGAGGATTCAGAAAGAGGAGAGGATGAAGCAGTTTTCTGACATAAAGGCCCAAATCGAGAAGATCAGTGGAGAGATTTCAGGATACAGTGAACATCTCAACAAGGGCATGATCAGTTCCTTGACTCTCGAAGAACAAGACTTGACTCTCAGAAAACTCAACGAGTATCAAACACATCTCCGCACGCTTCAAAAGGAAAAGGTGAACAGCTTTTATCACGTATTCATAACACCCAACGAACAACAAAGTTTCTTACAAACCCTGATCTATGTTCTTTTCATGCAGTCTGATCGCCTCAACAAAGTCTTGGGCTATGTCAACGAGGTGCACACTCTTTGCGGTGTTCTGGGAGTTGACTTTAGTCAGACGGTTTGTGAGGTTCATCCGAGCTTGCATAGGACAGACCACGAGCAGTCTACAAACATTAGTGATAACACACTTGAAGGACTAGACAACATGATTCAGAAGCTAAAAACCGAAAGAAGAGCTCGGTTTCAAAAGGTATGGCTTCTGCTTTATATACCTGTTTACACTATTATTATTCTTCATAAGTTGATTTCCTACTTCCAAATGTGCAGCTGAAGGATGTAGTGGCTTCGCTTTTCGAGCTATGGAATCTAATGGACACACCACAAGAAGAGAGAACTAAATTTGGAAGAGTTACTTATGTTGTGAGATCATCTGAATCTAATATCACTGAGCCAGGCATCCTTTCCACCGAGACAATTGAACAGGTTCTGTAGGATCACTTTTGTTATCCTACATTCACGTCTTTAGTCTCATTCTTGATCTGAGTCTGTGTTTTTACTTTTACAATAGGTGTCTGCGGAAGTGGAGAGTCTGAGTAAACTGAAAGCTAGCAAAATGAAGGAACTTGTGATGAAACGGAGGTCTGAGTTGGAGGATCTTTGCAGAATAACTCACATTCAACCTGATACAAGCACTTCAGCTGAGAAATCAAGTGCACTAATTGATTCTGGTACAAGAAAAGTGATTGAGCTTTTGGTTTTGAACCCTCTTTCAATTCCTTTTGTTCTAAGCCATGTTTCTTTCAGGGTTAGTGGACCCTTCGGAGCTTCTTGCAAACATCGAAATGCAGATAAACAAGATTAAAGACGAAGCACAGAGCCGTAAAGACATCATGGACAGAATTGACCGTTGGCTCTCTGCATGTGAAGAGGAAAACTGGTTGGAAGAATATAATCTGGTATGAGACTCTGAAAGCTTGAAACCCCCACAAAAAGAAAATGGATTCTTTGATGATGTATGTATTTTAAAGATTCTTTCTTTGGTTTCCAGGATGAGAACAGGTATAGCGCTGGAAGAGGTGGACATGTAAACCTCAAGCGTGCAGAACGAGCCAGGGTTACAATCAATAAGATCCCAGGTATTTTCTACCATTCGCATTATTTTGTGGAATGAATAATCTCTCATTCCTCTGTATGTTGTTATTCTGCAGCAATGGTTGACAATCTTATCAAGAAAACGCTAGTTTGGGAAGAGGAAACGCAGAAGTCATTTCTCTATGATGGTGTAAGTTACCACTCTTCTAAAGAACATTAACACAACTAAAGTCTTTTCTCTGATTCTTGTGATTACATTCTATAGGTTCGGTTGGTTAATATACTAGAAGACTATAAACTGACAAGGAAACAACAAGAAGAGGAAAAGAAAAGATACCGGGTTTGTCATTATAAAAACACTCTGAGAATTTTTCTAATTTGCTTGTCTGTGTAAAACAAAGTTTTATATGTCCTTGTGGCAGGACCAAAAGAAGAGGCAGGATCTCTTACTAACCCAAAGGGAATCCATATATGGATCAAAACCGAGTCCAAGAAGAAGCAGCAGCTTCAGAAAGCCCAATGGTTACAGCATTAGCAATGGTAATGGTTCAATGCCTCCCACGCCTCGCAGAAGCTCGGTAGGGACAACAACACCTGATCTTCTTCTGACACCGAGATCTTACTCTGGTCACCATCGCCAAAACGGGTATTTCAAAGAAGTTAGGAGACTCACTTCCACTCCATTAAACTATGTGGCCATTCAGAAGGAAGATACTGCTTCTACTACTTACACATCGATTTATAGCTCTGAGCCAGACTCACCTCTCCAAGGCTGACTTTGACTCTCCTTTCGCACTGGTAAGTAGAACAGATCAAAACTTGTTTAGCTCTTAACATGCTTTTATTAAAGTGATTTTTTAAAATTATTGTTAATGCAGAGATTGATGTTTAGAAGTTGGATATATGTGGTTAAGGATTTGTGGAGTAATCTTAATAATGATGTTACCGTAAAGAAGAAGTCAGTGATGGGGATGAAGATGCAGACTTGTGAATACAGATAAGGTGACTTGACTTGTTTAGGAGATATGGAGAGACAACGAATATAAATAAAATAAAACTGTATCTGTAACTCTTTTTAATCTTTCAGTGAGAAAAATACTATTTTTGCCGTGTGAAAGTGCGTGTGTGTGTGTACGTATTTGTGTATATAAAATATACGTATTTTTTTGAGATGTGAAGCTTTGTTTTTTTATTTGTGGGGTCTTAGTAGTGCTTTTCATACTGAATCATTGCGTTTTTGGATTATCTCGAATCTGTTGGATTGCAAGTGAATTGAGTTGTTAATTTTCTCTTTATTTTCTTAATATATATACTTATATTTTAAAATGTCAACAAAATAGTGAGTTAGAAAATACACGAAATACTGTATAAAATAATTGTATGCAACTCATTGTCGCTACACATACACAATTATCTTTCTTTCTTTTTTTAACTTTTGTGTAAACGATCAAGAATATAAAATTTTCTCCTTTATCCGTATAGACATCTACATGACAAATTATACTTTATTGTAACATTTTACACCGTTTTGTGATTTAACGATTTGTATAGATACTGGTTGCACTAGATGAACAGTTTTATTATCGCAAACCGATTTGATCAAGTTCCTGAAAACAAGTCCTGTGTGTTTTCACTCTTATTTACTTTTTTTAAAACAACTCTTATTTAGTTCTATGTATAGTTGTATACACTTTTATCAAACAACACCACCACCTTCTCTCCTCTTGGTCTTACTAACACAGAATTTTTCAAATTACCAGTCATATATTTTCCAAAGGCTGTGACAGAAACTAAAGTATGGCGCATTTAAACCCATATTTGGACTTCATACAACATGGGCCATTAGTATAATAGTGATTGAAACCGGAAAGCCCAAATTTAACATTCGGCCTCGCATTTACATACACGAAAATAGAAAATTTTATATCTTCGAACCGTACCTAACCGGGCCGGTTTACACCGAATAATAATATAAGACGTATACCGAAAACTTGGTATAACGACGATCTACGTTAAATTCAACTAAAACTTAAAGCAATCGCAGGCGAAAAAAGAAATCTTCACGATCCGCCACCGTGAAAACAACTCAAAGGTTTTTTCTTTTTTTCACGGCTCGAACTCGTGAACTTGTCGAAAAACACGGTAGATTGTTGTGGCAGTGGATCTTCGAGATGTGGTTTCTTCCTCATCGTGAGTCGATGTGGAGAACATAGATCTCGTGAAGAAACTGCTGTCTCCTTCGACAAACGAGTTGCGTCTCTTCCTTACGTTACGGACATGACGTGGAGGTGGATAAACCTGAGTTTCGCAGCTGGCTCTGTGTTTAACCCAGCCCGGTTTGGTTTTCTCCGTTGAATTCTTGACAGTAAAAATGAATTTTCACTATCAACTGAGAAACTTGGTTTAGTTTCAAGAGTAAGGGCTTTCAAAAGACAAAACTTACGTGGATGAGAGCAGATGAGATTGGTACGGGACATTTAACCGGACGATCTTCTTCTTCCGGTTCAACTGGATGCTCAACGGGACAAAACTCGGCTTCGAGTTGGTTGTTCTCTTCATCGTATTCCATCAACACTACCTCCTCCACACTTTCTGGTTTGACCTAACGAAACCAAAGAAAACAAGAGAAATTAACATTTCGTAAAATGATGAAAGCAAAGGGTTTGAGAGAGGAAGTAAAGCTTTGTTTAAGAAAAAAAAAACTCACTGGGGGAAGGAAGTCCATTAGCTTCGTGAGATGAAGGAGTTGAGAGAGGAGAGGCTTGTGAATGTGAGAGAGTTGGGTGTTTAAAAGGGTAAAAAAAAGAAGAGAAAGTGAGGAGGTAAAAATAGATAATTAAAAGTTGGTCTTGCATGAAAAGGAGGGATTTTTTAACCCCACAGTGAAAAAAGATGTGAGGCAGAAAAAGATTCCTTAACCTCCCACTATTTTTTCTTTGCTTTTTAGGTCCCATCTTCATGTAATTCAAATGGTGTATGGGTAATAAAACTTTCTGTAGATTGGTTTACTTATAGCAATCGGTGCCAAACTCTACGACATGAGATGTGTAAACCGAGTGTATAAAATAAATTATCAAATTTAAATTAAAAAATGAAAGTGTAATCCCAATTGTATTTATAAAATTATTTAGGTCACACTGACAATATTTGTCAAATAACAATCACAATATCCAAGAGTTAATTTAATATTATGTACATTTTTCTGTTAATGTTAAATATGCAATTCAACATTATGTATATGTTTCTGCACATCAAAACTAATGTCGTTTGATGTATTTATATAAATTACATCACTGCTATTATTTATTTGTTTCAAGGTCTAAAAAGAAGAATTCAAAGAACTACTATATATTATATACGCTTTCCTGCTTTTATAAAAAGGAGATGCTATCTTTCTTTGAAAATCTGAACAATATTTCGCTTTGTTTCATGTCTTACTTTTTTTTCTTCTTTCCCTTTTAGGGTGTGAAGAAGATTGGTGATGTAGAGAAAGCTATCGCTCGTATTCTGTTAAATTAAAATTATATACTAGCTTACACAGAAAATAGATAAAGCCGGCCGTTATGGGGAAAGCATGAGGTCGACCACTTTACTTTACTCAACAAGCCGTTTTCTGTATGGACATAGAAAAGCAATCTTACTAAAAATACACAACTCCAGTCTATGCAAATGACGATATATACGTACTTAAATTATTAGCGCGCGTAGTATAATCAGCCTTGTAGTTATAATAGAAAAAAATGGTAGAGAAATATGCTAACTTATAATGATTTTGATTTAATCAAATAGGCAACTTCTTTTTTGGACATCCACATACGACATTTATTGATATATACAACTTCATACGGTAAGGACACGTTTCATTTGAATAACTATACGAGCATAATAACAGTGAGGTTCATATTAAATCATTTACAGAAAAAATCATACTTACATTTAAATGGAATATTTATAGCTATTCGAAATAATAGAACTGCTATTCGAAATAAAATTGCTATTATTATTTCACTTATTATTAATGATAATACAAATACGTATGTAAAAAGATTTGTATAGAGTTTGTAGATTTCAGGACCGACCATGGTCATCACCTACTACCAAGTCGACATCATCAAATAGTTGAGTGATTGAATTATGGCTAATGTGTATTTTAATTGGTTTCTAGGATTAATAAAAAAACTTTTAAAATATGAAGTCTGTAAAGATTTTTGCGCCTGTGAGTGAACTCATGTTTGGATAGAGACCGCGATCCATTGCTGATATGTGAAATGACAATCTGTCCTTTGATATGTTGTTACCGGTTGTCCAGTTCTCAGGAAATGGGCCTAAAGCATAGTGGGCGAATTGCTGACATACAAGATTTCATTTAGATTAACCGAGTGATTAACATAAAAACTAGTTCTATGAACTGGTGAAATCGGTGTTCAAAAAAAAAAAAAATGAACTGGTGAAATCTAGAGAACAAAATGAAAAGGTATCTAGAGGTTACATACGAGTAAATTAGAAAATACAGGAGTTAGTTCCAAATAACGTAGGCAACTTTTAGCTTATGTAAATCCTTTATCCTTAGATTTATGTATTTCCGTAGAGTTCCCTCATTTGTAATTAGATGTATTATATTATTTGAAAATAATGAACAATTCTCTCAAATATTCTATTTTAAAGTTTTTATCACAAAAATAATTTTTAAAGAGAGAAACAATCAAAGACGTTTCATTAAAGAGACACAAGAATCTTTTATCTCTTGATTTATAAATATACAAATATAAATAAATAATAATAATAATAAAATTAATATGTTTTTCAAATTCAAAAATATTTTTTGAAAATATTTTTAAAATTTTAAACTCCACTCCTTATCTCTAAATCCTAAGTCTAAATTAGTTTTTAGAGGTATAAATGTATATTACTCTTTAATGAAAAATAAATTTGTCATTTTTTCTTCTTGGAGCTTTTTTGTGAAAATAAATTAGAAAAATAGCTATCATAGAAAATTTCTCAAAAATAAATGAACAATTAATAAGAAGAAAAAGATGAATTCAGTATATATAAGAAAAACTAAGGTTTTAATGAACTAGTGATAAATTTGTTTATCACAGAAGACTCCTACTGCATTATCCTTAACCTAACTTTTCCGATTCAAAGGATTCTAATAGTATAAGAGTATGATTATTGGGGGGTTTTTAGCAGAATATAAGAACCCGTCTCTTAACTTTTAACTAAAAGAAACTAAGAACCGACTCTTAGCTTTTTTAGTTAAAAGTTAAGAGACGAGTTATTATATTCTCCTAAGAACCTCCAATAATGATGCTCTACGACCATCTCCAATGATACACAAAAATTTACTATATATTTCACTCTAAAATAGAGTAACTCTATTATAGAGTTGAATTTGCTTCGATGGTTCACTCTATAATAGAGTTACTCTATAATAGAGTGAAATATAGAGTAATGTTGTTTTTTTATTCCATATAGAGTGAAAAAGCAATATTACTTTATAATTCACTCTATTATAGAGAAACTCTATTATAGAGAGTGAACCATTGGAGCAAATTCAATTCTATAATATAGTTTCTCTGTTTTAGTGCTAAATATAAATGAAATTTTTGTGTCCCTTTGGAGATCTCAGAAACAATTAACCGAACTGGTGGCGTGGAGCGAGACGTTATTATTCAGTTGATACGTCACAGATCTCATTTGATGACGTGTGACATCTCCTCATCCGAGGGTCGTCGATGATCTGTGGAAACAAAACCGTGGATTGGCCGTGGACAATAGAGCGTTTGTGGGGGACCCAAGTGAAGCGTAGTCTGTACGGTGGGTTTATGGTTACATAAACAATAATGTAATACGTCTTTCTTTAATAATTATTAGTTATAGCCTTCTTCTTCCCTCCTTCCTCTTTATATTATATACTATAGTACTATTATATAATAGGTTGTTCTAAGAACGGAGAAATCAAGCTCTTTCTTTCTCAAGTAATTTAACATCCATAGAGATAGAGAGACGATCCCTTTTTTTCTTTTCTTGGTGTCACTCACTTGCATATCTAACGAAAAAAAAAGAGAGAATATGGGAGAAGGTGCGTACTCCAAACCCACCTCTCTTGGCCGCTACATTGTTTTCTACGCTATACTCTTGTATTATGTTGCGTTTTGTTCAGTTTCCACCATCCACTTCGTCTTTCCCTTCACTCTCCGTGTCATGCACATTGGTTGGCTCATTTTTGTCGACAAACGATGGAACGTGCTCGCTATTCTTCTTTGTTTAGCCGCTTTTGTCCGCTACATCTTCTCCAAGAGCAACAAAGAGTACTCAACTGAGGCCGAAGATCTGCTATCTCAATATATGGCTTTCGAGCAGCCTTCGTATACGCCATTGTCTCCTCCTTCTTCTTTGCTATCTCCACCGTCGTCTCCGCCTTCTTCTTTTACGTATCCACGTTCATCTTTGTCGCCTTCATGGTCTTCTTTACAGTCATCTCCCCGTTCTTCTTTTTCTTTTTCTTCGCCGCCGCGGCCGCCTCCCCCTCCGCCGTTCAAAATGAGGCCATGTGAAAGCAAATACGTCAGGATGGGTAGCAATGCCAGTCTTAGCTCTGAAGAGTCCAGCGACAGCGACATAGATTCTAAAGCTGAAAAGTTTATCGCCCAGTTCAGAAGTCGACTCAAGTTTGAGAAAGAGAGACTGCACGAGTGCGCTAACAAATCTTGCGATCCTAATAATTAATTACTGCTTTGAATCTTAGAACGTTAGTTAATATATGATCACTTGTCAAGTCCTCACGGCAGTTAAACATATCGTTTGTTTTGCTTTTTGCACAAGAGTTAAACGTAACATAACTCTCGTAAAACAAGAATCAAGTTTTAAACATATTTTCTGTAGAAACAGGGCCGTCTCAAATTTTGTTTGGACCCTGTTCAAAAAATATTAACTTTATATTTAAAATATAATAAAATAGTTTAATAAATTAATAATTTTATTTATATATGTTTAACATTTTTTATAAATTCTAAATTCTAAATTAGTGAGTACTATATCTAAGTCTTGAAATTTTAGACCATAAATAGCATATATTGTCGAAAAATTCTAAAATTTTTATTTTTAATATTCGGACCCGGTTTGACTGCTCCAGTTGCACTAACAGCACGGCCTTGTGCAGAAATGCCAAGTCTAATCTCCAAGATTTCTTGTTGCCAAAAAGAAGAAGCAAAATCTAGATACGTGTGGAGTTTGAATCCATATTTACAAATTGAACAGGCTCATATATGAGCCATTTTATCACATGAAGGCCCAAACATTCACTCCATCATAACCTTAATTCGAAAATACGTCAGGTGGATTGACATATGGCCCAAAACTCTTTCCGTCTAATAAATAATCACATGTTTTTTTCTGCAACAAATCACATGTTAACAAAGCTTTTTGCTCACTGGAAATTTATTTTAACCTAATTAAATTTTGTTTTTAATATCATGTAATATCGGTTGTAATATCGTCTAACGTTTCTCATAATTTGTAATATCATAATTAACCAGTGTTAAAAGATATATTATGTAACCAATTTAATATACACATAAATTCATTTGTATTGTAGATCTTGTATTTTGTGGCAGCTCTTTTTTCTTAAAAAGAGTTAATGGGCATATGCCAAACGCGAGGATGAAGCCATGAGACCAAAATGTAAGCATGACTGATGAAATGGCCCCACGACAACATACTAAAGCCCAAGCTGATCCCATAGAATCAAGTCACCAACGGTCATCTCCCTCTCCAAATGTGCCTGCAAGTAAGACAAAGACCGTAGAGCTCCATAACAAGTTTGATGCTCTATTATCTATTGGTGAAGCTGAGATATTTACAGCTGTCACTAAGAACTGTCGTCATTCTAGATTGTACCTAAGATGACTATAAGAAGATGATGTATGTTTTTTGTAAACGTTAATGAGAAAAAAATTATTCAGTCAAAATCCTCTGTTTTACTCTGTTATTTACATGGTATCAGAGCCAGGTTATTTAAAGGGACTGCGTACACACTGGTGCGTGTTGCTGAGTCTGGTAGAGAGTGGAATCCAGACTCTGGTGCCTCTGTTCATGTTACATCATCACCTCACAACTTACAAACCTCACACCCATATGAAGGAGGTGATGCTGTAATGGTGGGTGATGGAGCTTACCTACCAGTCACTCATGTCGGAAATGCTTCTATCACTACCTCATCAGGTAATATCTCTCTCAACGAAGTGTTGGTTTGTCCTGAGATTAAGAAATCCTTGTTGTTTGTCTCCAAGCTGTGTGATGATTATCCCTGTGGAGTAAACTTTGGTGTTAACCATGTGTATGTGATTGACATTCCACATCAGAAAGTGATAGCAAAGGGACTCAGAAGTAGTGGATTATACAAGTTGAAGAGTACTGAGCTTTAATCTTTCTACTCAAGTCGGCAAGTGTCAGCATCTGAAGAAGTTTGGCATCACCGGCTTGCTCACACAAACCCTCAGACTCTTCAACACCTCCACAGTACCAAGGCGATATCGATCAATAAAAGCAAGGCTCTTCCTGTCTGTCAGCCGTGTCAAATGGGCAAAAGCAGTCGTCTGCAATTTTTTTCTTCAAGTTCTTTAGTCTCAGAATCTCTAGGATGTATCCACTGTGATCTCTGGGGTCCATCTCCTATTGTGTCGAACCAGGGGTTTAGATTTTATGATGTGTTTGTTGATGAACGCTCACGCTACTGTTGGTTCTACCCGCTAAATAATAAAGCAGAGTTTTTCTCAGTATTTGGGGGTTTTCAAAAGCTTGTCGAGAATCAGTACTCCAAGAAAATAAAAATCCTTCAGACATATGGTGGAGGAGAATTTATGAACAACAAACTAAGACAACATTTGGTTGATCATGGCATTCAACATCATGTCTCATGTCCCTATACACCCCAATAAAATGGGATTTCAGAGCGTAAGCACCGTCACTTGATTGAACTTGGACTGGCAATGATGTTCCAAAGCCACTTACCCCTTCAGCAGGGCCGGTCCTGGGCAAAGCCTAACGAAACATTGGCTTTAGGCCCCCAAAATTTTTGGAAAAAAATTACATAGAAAAAAGCCCCCAAAAATTTTTTTTTAGGCCCCCAAATTTATCAAAAAAATTTTTTAGCTGGGATTTTTTAAAAACCGCCTACGGCCCCGTAAATCTCAGGGCCGGCCCTGCCCTACAGTACTGGGTAGAAGCATTCTACACGGCTTCATATGTCACCAATCTTCTTCCTGCTGCATCTAGAAACAACAAGAGCCCATCAGAGATAATGCATGGAAGAGTTCCAGACTATGATCATTTACGTGTCTTTGGTTCAGCATGCTATCCATGTCTGCGTCTTGTTGCTGAGCATAAGTTCGAACCTCGATCCTTATTATGTGTCTTTCTTGGCTACAGTCCTCAGTTCAAAGGTTACCAGTGTTTATATCCTCCTACAGGGAAGGTTTATATCTCAAGACATGTTATCTTTGAAGAATCTTCCTTCTTATTCAAAGATCAGTATAAACATCTTGTACCTCAATATGAAACAAGTTTACTGAAGGCTTGGCAGAGAGCTACTTCTTGTGAGGAACCGGTAGTCACAGAGCAGATTGCTCGAGTACTTCCTGGTCCAGTTCAAGTGATTCCCCCAACAGCTCAAGCTCATGTGGCTCAAGGAGCCAATTAAGAAGCAAATCCTCCAGTTGAAGCTCCTGATATTGAAGCTCCAGTACAAGCAGAACTGCAGATGAACCAACATCCTATGATGACTCGAGCTAAATCATGCATTCAGAAGCCAAACACGAGATATGCTCTTTTGACATCAAAGTTCGATGCAAAGAAGCCAAGAAACATCAGGGAGGCAATGGCTCATCCAGTGTGGAACAATGTTGTCTTGAAGGAAATAACAAAGATTTATATGCTCCACATCTGGAGCTTGGTTCCAAAGACCCCTGATATGAATATTATCAGCAACACTTGGGTCTACACAGAAAAAATCAACCCTGACGGTACAAAAGGACCACCAAAGGCACGTCTGGTAGCTAAGGGATTTGAGCAAGAAGAGGGGATTGACTACCTTGAAACTTTCAGTCCAGTAGTGAGGACTGCAACTATAAGACTGATGCTGAACATAGCGGTAGCAAGAGACTGGCCAGTGCGACAATTGGATGTCTCAAGTGCGTTCCTTCATGGAGAATTGTCAGAACCTGTCTTTATGTATCAACCAGACAGCTTTGTGGATCCTCATAAGCCCGATCATGTTTGTCGGTTAACCAAAGCATTGTGTGGTTTAAAGCAGGCTCCTCAGGCGTGGTTCGACACATTCAACAACTTCCTCATTGACTTTGGCTTTACATGTAGCAAAGCTGATCTGTCGCTTTTCACTTACCATAAGGGAGACAAGACCTTGGTACTCTTGTTGTATGTCGATGACATATTACTCACTGGAAGCTGCGATGATCTATTAAAGAAGATGTTGTCTGCTCTGAATTCACGGTTTTCTATGAAAGATATGGGAACACCTTAGTATTTTCTTGGTGTGGAAATGCAACAGTACAACGATGGAATTTTTCTTCACCAACAAGCGTATGCAAGAGACATCTTACACCGAGCTTCTATGGCTGATTTTAACCCAATGCCAACACCTCTGCCTGTTACAATAGAAGACCACCCATCTGACTTGTTTGAAGAACCAACCTACTACATAAGCCTATCTGGAAAGCTGCAATATTTGACAATTACAAGACCAGATATTCAATACGCAGTCAACCGAGTTTGTCAAAGAATGCATCAGCCAACAGTGGCAGATTTTGGGTTGTTGAAGAGAGTGCTTCGCTACATCAAAGGTACTCTGCACTTGGGTCTTCACATCAATAAAGACAATGAACGGGAACTATCTGCATACTGTGATAGTGACTGGGGAAGCTGCAAGGAAACACGTCGTTCAACAATCGGTTTCTGCACTCTTCTTGGTCGTAATCTCATCTCATGGTCCGCAAAGACACATCCCACTGTGTCAAGATCATCAACGGAAGCTGCGTATAGAGCTCTTGGGTCTACAGCTCAAGAAATCACTTGGCTATCCTACTTACTACGTGATCTTGAAGTCTCACAACCGGATGCTGTGTTACTCTGTGATAACTTGTCAGCTGTGTATCTCCTTTAATGGACACGGGAGCAGACTATAACTGCATCCGAGAAGGAATTATACCAACTAAATATTATGAAAAAACAACTGAACGTTTAATTGGAGCTAACGGCACCACTTTAATGGACACGGGAGCAGACTATAACTGCATCCGAGAAGGAATTATACCAACTAAATATTATGAAAAAACAACTGAACGTTTAATTGGAGCTAACGGCACCACTTTAATGGACACGGGAGCAGACTATAACTGCATCCGAGAAGGAATTATACCAACTAAATATTATGAAAAAACAACTGAACGTTTAATTGGAGCTAACGGCACCACTTTAATGGACACGGGAGCAGACTATAACTGCATCCGAGAAGGAATTATACCAACTAAATATTATGAAAAAACAACTGAACGTTTAATTGGAGCTAACGGCACCACTTTAATGGACACGGGAGCAGACTATAACTGGTATCAGTTTTTACTTTACTTTCTTTGTGTTGATTTGTTTACAAAGTTCTTAATTTATTTTGATTTTATTTATTTGCTAGATTAACAACAAACTTATGATGACAAGATTGTGATTAATACTTACTTTTATTGATCTTGAGGTTACAAACTTTGATTACAGAGTTGCTGATAGAACTTAAAATTTTACAGAATTTTTAGAGAGAAGGGAGAGCGATTTTTAGAGTGAGAAAGACCCGTGCTTCGTTCTTCCTCATGAGTTCCTTTTATAGACGAAGCTTGCGTACTAATTAGTTGCCACATGTCGTCTTCTGATTGTGCCGGCACTCTGCTTGTTACGTGCCGTTAGCTCCACTTAAACGTTCAGTTGTTTTTTCATAATATTTAGTTGGTATAATTCCTTCTCGGATGCAATTATAGTCTGCTCCCGTGTCCATTAAAGTGGTGCCGTTAGCTCCAATTAAACGTTCAGTTGTTTTTTCATAATATTTAGTTGGTATAATTCCTTCTCGGATGCAGTTATAGTCTGCTCCCGTGTCCATTAAAGTGGTGCCGTTAGCTCCAATTAAACGTTCAGTTGTTTTTTCATAATATTTAGTTGGTATAATTCCTTCTCGGATGCAGTTATAGTCTGCTCCCGTGTCCATTAAAGTGGTGCCGTTAGCTCCAATTAAACGTTCAGTTGTTTTTTCATAATATTTAGTTGGTATAATTCCTTCTCGGATGCAGTTATAGTCTGCTCCCGTGTCCATTAAAGTGGTGCCGTTAGCTCCAATTAAACGTTCAGTTGTTTTTTCATAATATTTAGTTGGTATAATTCCTTCTCGGATGCAGTTATAGTCTGCTCCCGTGTCCATTAAAGTGGTGCCGTTAGCTCCAATTAAACGTTCAGTTGTTTTTTCATAATATTTAGTTGGTATAATTCCTTCTCGGATGCAGTTATAGTCTGCTCCCGTGTCCATTAAAGTGGTGCCGTTAGCTCCAATTAAACGTTCAGTTGTTTTTTCATAATATTTAGTTGGTATAATTCCTTCTCGGATGCAGTTATAGTCTGCTCCCGTGTCCATTAAAG
>NC_027754.1:30390206-30402491 GCF_000695525.1 Brassica oleracea var. oleracea
TGTCGTCTTCTGATTGTGCCGACACTTTGTTGGTACGTGTCAAGTCTTGGTTGGCTGATGGAGACCTTTGTCGTGTTGCTTCAAAGTCTCCAGGTGGGTCCCATGCTTGTCTCATGTAGGTCCCTTGATGATGATGTCTTGAATGTTTATACAGATATACTCTGTATAATTATTTTGTACCTGTTACAAATATAGAAAGTCGAAAAGAAAATAATTTACAGAGTCTATTAGGATATTTTTTAGAACAAAATTCAAAATTTAGGCTATGGACTCTTCAGAGCAATGCCAGTCTTAGCTCAAAAGAGTCCAGCGACAGCGACATAGATTCTAAAGCTGAAAAGTTTATCGCCCAGTTCAGAAGTCGACTCAAGTTTGAGAAAGAGAGACTGCACGAGTGCGCTAACAAATCTTGCGATCCTAATAATTAATTACTGCTTTGAATCTTAGAACGTTAGTTAATATATGATCACTTGTCAAGTCCTCACGGCAGTTAAACATATCGTTTGTTTTGCTTTTTGCACAAGAGTTAAACGTAACATAACTCTCGTAAAACAAGAATCAAGTTTTAAACATATTTTCTGTAGAAACAGGGCCGTCTCAAATTTTGTTTGGACCCTGTTCAAAAAATATTAACTTTATATTTAAAATATAATAAAATAGTTTAATAAATTAATAATTTTATTTATATATGTTTAACATTTTTTATAAATTATAAATTCTAAATTAGTGAGTAATATATCTAAGTCTTGAAATTTTAGACCATAAATAGCATATATTGTCGAAAAATTCTAAAATTTTTATTTTTAATATTCGGACCCGGTTTGACTGCTCCAGTTGCACTAACAGCACGGCCTTGTGCAGAAATGCCAAGTCTAATCTCCAAGATTTCTTGTTGCCAAAAAGAAGAAGCAAAATCTAGATACGTGTGGAGTTTGAATCCATATTTACAAATTGAACAGGCTCATATATGAGCCATTTTATCACATGAAGGCCCAAACATTCACTCCATCATAACCTTAATTCGAAAATACGTCAGGTGGATTGACATATGGCCCAAAACTCTTTCCGTCTAATAAATAATCACATGTTTTTTTCTGCAACAAATCACATGTTAACAAAGCTTTTTGCTCACTGGAAATTTATTTTAACCTAATTAAATTTTGTTTTTAATATCATGTAATATCGGTTGTAATATCGTCTAACGTTTCTCATAATTTGTAATATCATAATTAACCAGTGTTAAAAGATATATTATGTAACCAATTTAATATACACATAAATTCATTTGTATTGTAGATCTTGTATTTTGTGGCAGCTCTTTTTTCTTAAAAAGAGTTAATGGGCATATGCCAAACGCGAGGATGAAGCCATGAGACCAAAATGTAAGCATGACTGATGAAATGGCCCCACGACAACATACTAAAGCCCAAGCTGATCCCATAGAATCAAGTCACCAACGGTCATCTCCCTCTCCAAATGTGCCTGCAAGTAAGACAAAGACCGTAGAGCTCCATAACAAGTTTGATGCTCTATTATCTATTGGTGAAGCTGAGATATTTACAGCTGTCACTAAGAACTGTCGTCATTCTAGATTGTACCTAAGATGACTATAAGAAGATGATGTATGTTTTTTGTAAACGTTAATGAGAAAAAAATTATTCAGTCAAAATCCTCTGTTTTACTCTGTTATTTACATGGTATCAGAGCCAGGTTATTTAAAGGGACTGCGTACACACTGGTGCGTGTTGCTGAGTCTGGTAGAGAGTGGAATCCAGACTCTGGTGCCTCTGTTCATGTTACATCATCACCTCACAACTTACAAACCTCACACCCATATGAAGGAGGTGATGCTGTAATGGTGGGTGATGGAGCTTACCTACCAGTCACTCATGTCGGAAATGCTTCTATCACTACCTCATCAGGTAATATCTCTCTCAACGAAGTGTTGGTTTGTCCTGAGATTAAGAAATCCTTGTTGTTTGTCTCCAAGCTGTGTGATGATTATCCCTGTGGAGTAAACTTTGGTGTTAACCATGTGTATGTGATTGACATTCCACATCAGAAAGTGATAGCAAAGGGACTCAGAAGTAGTGGATTATACAAGTTGAAGAGTACTGAGCTTTAATCTTTCTACTCAAGTCGGCAAGTGTCAGCATCTGAAGAAGTTTGGCATCACCGGCTTGCTCACACAAACCCTCAGACTCTTCAACACCTCCACAGTACCAAGGCGATATCGATCAATAAAAGCAAGGCTCTTCCTGTCTGTCAGCCGTGTCAAATGGGCAAAAGCAGTCGTCTGCAATTTTTTTCTTCAAGTTCTTTAGTCTCAGAATCTCTAGGATGTATCCACTGTGATCTCTGGGGTCCATCTCCTATTGTGTCGAACCAGGGGTTTAGATTTTATGATGTGTTTGTTGATGAACGCTCACGCTACTGTTGGTTCTACCCGCTAAATAATAAAGCAGAGTTTTTCTCAGTATTTGGGGGTTTTCAAAAGCTTGTCGAGAATCAGTACTCCAAGAAAATAAAAATCCTTCAGACATATGGTGGAGGAGAATTTATGAACAACAAACTAAGACAACATTTGGTTGATCATGGCATTCAACATCATGTCTCATGTCCCTATACACCCCAATAAAATGGGATTTCAGAGCGTAAGCACCGTCACTTGATTGAACTTGGACTGGCAATGATGTTCCAAAGCCACTTACCCCTTCAGCAGGGCCGGTCCTGGGCAAAGCCTAACGAAACATTGGCTTTAGGCCCCCAAAATTTTTGGAAAAAAATTACATAGAAAAAAGCCCCCAAAAATTTTTTTTTAGGCCCCCAAATTTATCAAAAAAATTTTTTAGCTGGGATTTTTTAAAAACCGCCTACGGCCCCGTAAATCTCAGGGCCGGCCCTGCCCTACAGTACTGGGTAGAAGCATTCTACACGGCTTCATATGTCACCAATCTTCTTCCTGCTGCATCTAGAAACAACAAGAGCCCATCAGAGATAATGCATGGAAGAGTTCCAGACTATGATCATTTACGTGTCTTTGGTTCAGCATGCTATCCATGTCTGCGTCTTGTTGCTGAGCATAAGTTCGAACCTCGATCCTTATTATGTGTCTTTCTTGGCTACAGTCCTCAGTTCAAAGGTTACCAGTGTTTATATCCTCCTACAGGGAAGGTTTATATCTCAAGACATGTTATCTTTGAAGAATCTTCCTTCTTATTCAAAGATCAGTATAAACATCTTGTACCTCAATATGAAACAAGTTTACTGAAGGCTTGGCAGAGAGCTACTTCTTGTGAGGAACCGGTAGTCACAGAGCAGATTGCTCGAGTACTTCCTGGTCCAGTTCAAGTGATTCCCCCAACAGCTCAAGCTCATGTGGCTCAAGGAGCCAATTAAGAAGCAAATCCTCCAGTTGAAGCTCCTGATATTGAAGCTCCAGTACAAGCAGAACTGCAGATGAACCAACATCCTATGATGACTCGAGCTAAATCATGCATTCAGAAGCCAAACACGAGATATGCTCTTTTGACATCAAAGTTCGATGCAAAGAAGCCAAGAAACATCAGGGAGGCAATGGCTCATCCAGTGTGGAACAATGTTGTCTTGAAGGAAATAACAAAGATTTATATGCTCCACATCTGGAGCTTGGTTCCAAAGACCCCTGATATGAATATTATCAGCAACACTTGGGTCTACACAGAAAAAATCAACCCTGACGGTACAAAAGGACCACCAAAGGCACGTCTGGTAGCTAAGGGATTTGAGCAAGAAGAGGGGATTGACTACCTTGAAACTTTCAGTCCAGTAGTGAGGACTGCAACTATAAGACTGATGCTGAACATAGCGGTAGCAAGAGACTGGCCAGTGCGACAATTGGATGTCTCAAGTGCGTTCCTTCATGGAGAATTGTCAGAACCTGTCTTTATGTATCAACCAGACAGCTTTGTGGATCCTCATAAGCCCGATCATGTTTGTCGGTTAACCAAAGCTTTGTATGGTTTAAAGCAGGCTCCTAGGGCGTGGTTTGACACATTCAGCAACTTTCTCATCGACTTTGGCTTTACCTAGCAGAGCTGACCCGTCGCTTTTCACATATCATAAGAAGAACAAGACCTTGGTATTCTTGTTGTATGTCGATGACATATTACTCACTGGAAGCTGCGATGATCTATTAAAGAAGATGTTGTCTGCTCTGAATTCACGGTTTTCTATGAAAGATATGGGAACACCTTAGTATTTTCTTGGTGTGGAAATGCAACAGTACAACGATGGAATTTTTCTTCACCAACAAGCGTATGCAAGAGACATCTTACACCGAGCTTCTATGGCTGATTTTAACCCAATGCCAACACCTCTGCCTGTTACAATAGAAGACCACCCATCTGACTTGTTTGAAGAACCAACCTACTACATAAGCCTATCTGGAAAGCTGCAATATTTGACAATTACAAGACCAGATATTCAATACGCAGTCAACCGAGTTTGTCAAAGAATGCATCAGCCAACAGTGGCAGATTTTGGGTTGTTGAAGAGAGTGCTTCGCTACATCAAAGGTACTCTGCACTTGGGTCTTCACATCAATAAAGACAATGAACGGGAACTATCTGCATACTGTGATAGTGACTGGGGAAGCTGCAAGGAAACACGTCGTTCAACAATCGGTTTCTGCACTCTTCTTGGTCGTAATCTCATCTCATGGTCCGCAAAGACACATCCCACTGTGTCAAGATCATCAACGGAAGCTGCGTATAGAGCTCTTGGGTCTACAGCTCAAGAAATCACTTGGCTATCCTACTTACTACGTGATCTTGAAGTCTCACAACCGGATGCTGTGTTACTCTGTGATAACTTGTCAGCTGTGTATCTCAGTGAAAATCCGGGTCTCCACAACCGCTCCAAGCACTTTGACACAAACTATCATTACATCAGGGAACAAGTAGCTCTTGGACTCATTGAGACTCGTCATATTCCAGCAGCTCTACAGCTAGCGGATATCTTCACCAAACCCTGGGCCAAGAAACTGTTCTTTGACTTGCGTAGTAAACTTGGGGTTGGTGATCCTCCCACCCCAAGTTTGAGGGGGGGGGGATGTAAGCATAACTGATGAAATGGCCCAACGACAACACACTAAAGTCCAAGCTGAGCCCATAGGATCAAGTCACCAACGGTCATCTCCCTCTCCAAATGTACCTGTAAGTAAGACAAAGACCGTAGAGCTCCATAACAAGTTTGATGCTCTCTTATCCATTGGTGAAGCTGGGAGAACCTTTACAGCTGTCCGTATTAGCTGTCACTAAGAGTTGTCGTCATTCTAGATTATTCCTAAGATGACTATAAGAAGATGATGTATGTCTTTTGTAAAAGTTAATGAGAAAATGATTATTCAGTCAAAATCCTCTGTTTTATTCTGTTATTTACACAAATTATCCAAATAAAATGAATAATGATGATTTGAGAAGGTTTTTTTCCATATAAATAAAAATTGCTTTGTACAATTTTTCAAAAATAATTATATGTATAGATAAATGAATATAAGAAGAAAATATAAAGAGAATCACAGAGAGGAGTTGGGGGAGATGATGGCATTTCTTTGCTTTGTAAATTTGGGTCATGTGATTTGATATCTCTTTCCAACTCAATCTCATATTCATATTCAGTATTCTTGTTTTCTTTTCAGTTTACTATATGGTTATTCAATTTGTTTTATATTATAAACTCAGTATGTATATGCTAAGATTCTGAGCTTATATACGTCAATATCCGAAAGCCAATTCAAAGAGGGAGACTGTCTTTTAGCATATGTAACGGGAGCATTCAGATCAGTCTGATTCAGATTAACATTGTCCCAATATGAAAAATGGTAGAAAAACATAAATTATGGCTCATGATTTTCGAACAACAGACGTTTTAACTCATAACACACCACTACAGATTGATTCGCGCATCCGAGCGGTACTGATTCTTACATTTTAATACATTGATATTTATTTTTCATAATTAGTGTTATATATTTTAGATGGGTCATAATATAACTAATTGTATTCAAAAGACCTGAACCAAATTAGGTAATATGATTATTTTTGGTACAAATATCCGAACCCGTTTTAGATACATTTGTTATTTAGATATTTTTAGATTCTTATACATCAGAACCAAACTCATCCAGATACAGAAGAACCAAACTCAAAACTCACACATAAATATATAATATTCAAGCGGAGCCTAATTTCAAAAAAAAAGATACCCGAAAAGAACAATCCGTACCTAAATGGATAGTAAATATTCATGCCTACATGATTTTATAAACTAATAAAAATGACTATTTCTATGTGTTTAATAGAAAGAGTTATTTAGTAAAATAATTATATGGAGTGAAAAATTAAGTGACAGTAAATGTAATACATTTTTATTATTTTGATTTAAGTTTCTTTGAATTATTTTTTTTGCTACATAACTTTCCACCAATTGAAACTAAAAAAAAAAAAACTTTAGTAAAACAAACTAAACCGAACGTTTAATCATATGCAAAACCCAGTTATTTTACATTTTTAGTTTTATAATTGGCACAAAGTTAATGTTGATTAACTAATAAATCAAAATCTGCACATTATTATTATGGTATTATAATTAGTGATGTGATGTAGTGTTAAGATAATATAATTATTAAAAATTATTAAACTGAGTGAAATATGGAAAGAGAGTAAATGAAATTATATTAATGAAATTACTAAAAGGGCACTATACTTATATTCAATATTGTTATCTATGTTTCCAAACAGTTCTCATTTATACTGATATTCATGTTTTCAAACAATACCAAAAAGTATAACAGTCTTAATAATATATATACTAGATCTCGACCCGCGCAACCGTGTAGGTTTTTTTTTTCATTTATTTTTATATAAACACTTTGTTTTCAATTCTAAATGGGTATATATTATAATATATATGTGTCTATCAATTTTTACAACATAATAAGTTTACGGTATATTTTTTTCATTGAATAGAATGTTTCAAACTTTCACATGTATTTGTATCTTCTTCTATATATATATATATTTTTGGATTATTATTTCATTATTAAAATCGTAACTATATATATAAAGATTAGTAAAATAATGTTTTATTGTCATATTCAAAAATATTGTAACATTTAAAAAATTTAGAAAGTTTATAAAAAATTAAACTTTTCGCTACATAGATTTATATTATCGAGTAAATAATTAAACATTTAGTTTTTGTTTAATTTTTAAAATAAACTATATAGTTTAAAAAAAATTTTGATTGGTTTAAAGTAATAAAGATTAATCATTGTTAGATAATATGATTTTTGTTATTTAAAAAAAAATCTTTATAATTTTAAAAGTTAACATCGACAAATATTTAAATAATTAACATATGGAGGTATAGTATTACAACATTAAATTATATCTATTTAATTTATACTATCTATAAATCCAATGGATCATCTTTTGTTTTTTTTTTTGTGAATACTGGATCATCTACTGTTTAAATCCAATTATTGATAGCCCAATAAAAATTTCTGGTAGGCCTAAAATTTAAATAATAAGATTATATATTAAATGTAACAAGACTTTCTAGGAATAGGTCTATGTCCCATTTTAAAAAACTCACATGTGAATCAAGGTTTTGACTTATGTTTTAATATATAAGATATGTATGTTCTAGTAGGAAATTTGAACATATAAGGAGACGGTCCTGGAAAGAGTTACGACTTTTTTAATTCTATGTAAATTTCAACTTTTAATCTTTTTTTTGTCTAAATGTTAAGATTTATAACTATTTCCTGAGTTTTACATGTTATTACAAAATAGAGAGAGCAAAAGAGAGAAAATAAAAGAGAGAAAATAATTTTAGGGTAGCATTAATTATATGGGGAAACAAACCAAAAGTACAACTCAAGAAGGAAAGGAGAGGAGGCAGTCACCGCCGGAAGAGACAGCAACATATCCCGCATATAAAACGATCCACCATCTTGAAGAACTCCTTAGTCATCGTCACGTCTATGAAGATGCGAGTATTTCTTTCACGCCATAGGTTGTAGATAATAACTTGATTCAAAAGCTTCAACACTTCTACAGCCCAAGTAGCATGAGGTCCTTGTAGGTTCCGGCATAGGTCAGACCACTGCTGGAACAGAGGTAGGAAGAGACGCCAAGTACCTGCCATAAAACGATTCCAAACGACAGCAGCAAGGACCTGATGAGATTCATCAGAAACAGAACATAAAACACAACCTGGTGAAAGTGATAATCCCCAAGAAATCAACATGTCTCCAGTTGGAAGTCTTTTAAGAAAGGCAGTTCAACTTTTAATCTTCTATATAAATTTTACTTTTGGATCAAAGGTCACCCTAATTTTCTTTCTAAATCTATGCAGGCCTTATAAAAGTATTGAGATAGTTAACTAAAGTATTTTATTGGCGATAATATAATTTTTCCTAGATTAATAAAATTTGGTCACCAAAACCGATCTCTAATAGATATGTCTATAATAACATGTATTGTATATTTTTTTTTTAGAACTCTCATTGTAAAAACAATTTTTTTAATGAAATACTCTATAATTTAAGTTAAAAGATGTTAATTAGAAATTCAATCTAAAACCTCTTTAAACAATTGTCTGGGAATGTTCTAATCCCTTCATCTGTAATATATTAAATTAAATATTTTGTCAAAATAATATTTACTAGCTAATAAACCGCGCTATGAACAGAGTAAAATACTTTATTAGATTATTTATTGTATGTCGTACGAAGAGATTTGTTTTATAGTTTTTTTCTAAGGATGATCATTCATATATCCGTCGGATTCATTTAATCTATTCGGATTTTGAATTTTTATGGTTAGAAATTTAAATCGTATTCAGATATTTACAAATTTTGGTTTGAATTTGGTTCAAATCATTACAGGTTCGATTCAAATTTGAGTTCGGATACCCATTTTAATTATGTATTTTTAACAATAATCCAAATACACTTAATATTAAAATAAAATAATATAAAACATAAAAATTTGAGTAATGTAAGACTAAATATTGAAATTTACACAAAATTTAGTTCAATTTAAATATTTGGATGGAAAAAAATATATATTTTCAGTATTTTGAATATCTTCTGTTATTTTTAGATATTTACTTGTGACTATGTTGATAATTTTAGAAATTTTCATATTTTTGAATATCTAATAGATATAAAATTTAAAATAATTAAAATATTTAAATATATACTTGTGATTTAGATATTTTTGGTATCCAAAATATTTTAGTTTGGATCAGATTTGAGTCTGGTTATCTGAATATTAAAATTTTAGATCCATCCGATTAATTAATCAATTTTAGTTTGTGTTTGGTATTGTTTTCAAATCTAATTCAGTTCGGTTCTTTGGATCCAGATGTTTTACCCAGAATTACTTTCTTCTACTAATATAAAGCAAAATAAAATAAATGTAAAACAAACATTCTCGGTTTATTTAACATACATAATTATTGGACTATACTTTAAAAATATCAATAAAATAGTTGAGAACTGTGTCAATATTTATGGGCATGTTGCAAAATTGACGTAGTCTAAAATAATAACCTGTGTTTTCTTATTAATGTGATTTCTTTATCAAGAACATGAAATATGTTTTTCAATCGATTTCACAAGTTTTATTTTCTTTTTAATTTTTTTTTTATTTTTGAGTTTTTTCTTGCAATCTGATTATGTTTCTAATTTTTGGTCTGATATGAAAACTTCGTAAAGAAAAAAAAATTGGCTAAACTAATGATCCGACTTTGTGTGTGGTATTTTTTACCTAAATTTTATTAATTCATTACCAATCACAATTATTTATTGTCTTCGTGTACATGCCTCAACCATAGCTAAGTTCGGCAAGATAAAAAAATTTCAATTTCTAAAAACATTCTCATTCTATCATTTTAGTTGATGTGAATCTTAATCACTTTTTAATTTATTTCTTTCAAAATGATACTATTCAGTAGTTCTACAGAGAGAACTTCAGTTCACTAATACAAAGATTAAAAATGCAAGAACTAAAAATGAGCTGATTAAAAAAAGGGAAATTTGCCAATAAGGAACTAAATCTCTAAAGTATTGTCCCCTTAGAACTAAATTCTCTAACCTTGTCCGTATAGAATTAATTCTTGTCCCCTTAGAACTAATACTTTGTGAATCTATTGTTTTGTCCTTTTCCTTATAATATAATTAATAAAATTTTAAAAACTATATGGATTAAAAAGGAAATACTTAATTAAATAAAAATAGGGCAATTTTTTCCCAACACTCGGTCCCGTTCTCTCCGACTCTCTTTCCCAATCGAGAGACGATTTCTTTCTCGCCGGTGACACCTTCCGCCTCTAAGATTCTTGGTTCGTCGGAGAGCTTCAACGAGGAGTCACATCGCTTATCCCTCCTCCTTCTTGCGTATTTCCTCTGTTAGTGCCACCGGTTAGATTATCGTTCTTATCTCCGTCGCCACCGACGATCGAAGCTGCTCAAGCTTGGGAGTAGCTTCTCCTCCCCGATTAAGGACGATTAGTTTCACAGTTGTTTTCTTTTGCTCTTCCTTCATCTCGGTTCTGACAATTTGAAGGTTAGGCTTTGAAATCCCCGTTACGATTTTGCTTTTTTTTTTGTTTGTTCTTTATGTTTATTTGCATGTACTACAAATTGTACTAGATAGAGAGTTAGTTTAAAACACAAATCGAAACAAGTTTATGGTTTTCAGAGGCGGAATGTGGTTGAGTGGGGTGTGAGTTGATTGTGGCTTGTTGTTGAGGTGATTTTGAGTTCTATTTTGTTTGGTATCTGCTTTATTAAGGTTTAGAATTCCTAATAGATTTGAAAAGGCTAATGACTTTGACATGCTTTATACATCGATTTTACATAGTTGTTTGGGATCGGGTTTGTTATTTGAATTGAATTTGTCGATAGTGTGTAGTCTTTTGTTATTCATTTGGTGCGTAGCTTTGACTCTGTTTTATTTTAGAGGTAAACACATTTGCTAGTTGATTATATTTTGTTTCGATTTGTGTTTCTAAGTAGTTTTGAATTGTAAAAAACTAGTTAAATGTGAGATGGTTATATTTGGTTCGCTGTTAACTTATGGAATTCATGTTTTTTAGGAATGGCTCACCAGTTTCCTAAACGCATTCTTCAAGAAGGTGCTGAGACGCAAATGGATAAGATTAACAACACATGTAGAAGGACGCTTCTGAAGGCGGTAAAGGTGGCTCTGAAAGATGAGTATGAGGAAGTTTTGAAAGACCCTGTCTTCGGGCCTCTTCTGGCGATCATAGAGAACAACCTCATCTACTCAGGGAAGATTATTCACAGCTTCATGTGCAAGCAGCTCAGGGTTTCCAAGCTTCACGAGCTGTGGTTTATTTTTGCGAAGAGGCCTCTTAGGTTTTCTATGCAAGAATTTTATGCTGTGACTGGATTGAAGTACAAAGAGGAACCCGACGTAGACTTCATTAATTGGAAGAATGATAAGGGGTTCTAGGCTAATGCGCTGAAGACCAATGCGAAGATCAACTTATATACTATAAGGGATGAGCTCCTTAAGGTGTGTAATGAGTGGTCGTATGTGGACAGAGTGAGGTTAGTGTATCTATCCATTATACAATCATTCCTCATGGCTAAGGATTGGAAAGTGTATATCCCTCAAGAATACATCCGCTTGGTGATGGATTTTGAGAAATTGAGGATGTATCCTTGGGTCTTCGCGCTTATGATGAGCTGGTTGCATCAATACTCAGAGCAAGAGAAGATGTGCATACGAAGAACAGCTATGTGTTGGATGGATTCTCATATGCGTTTCAGATATGGATTATGGAGGCAATTCAAGACATTGGTTCTATGGTGGGTAAAAAATAAAAATAAAACGTGAAGAAAATGAGATGTAGGAATTGAAAAGGTAGTGGTAAAGTATCCTACCAAGATATCACCAGCCTAGAGTCCCACTTTGATAAGGTAACTGATATTTCTTCTTTAAATATTGAGTTCAATAAATGTTCAATGTAAGCTTAGTTTTTTGTTTGTTCTTGCAGGGAGAGCTGTTCACATTTATATCATCTACTGGTGATTTCGATGTGATTGCTGATACTGAGTTCCTTAGGGAAGATGAAAAGAAGGACGAAAGAGTTGGTCGTATTGTTGAATTGATCAATGCGAAACAAGACTGGACGCATTTCGATTGGGAAGTTGAGTCTTTGCCTGCACATATGGACCTTTCTGATTCAGAACAAGATGAACCG
>NC_027754.1:30404937-30406569 GCF_000695525.1 Brassica oleracea var. oleracea
TTTCATAGTCTCTGAAACATAACTTGCATAAATCAAGATGAATAAAGCTTGCGTAAACAGAACTTGCATAAAGTCTGAAACATAGTAACCAAAAAAAAACCGGAAACATAACTTGCATAAATCAACATAAACAAAGCTTGCATGAAACGAACTGAGTATCCTATATTGCTCGATCACATGTTCTCCTATCGTGCCCTCGAATCCCACATATGCTACATTTGCGACCTTTAGAGCCTTGATTTCCTTGTGACGAACGGATCTTATCTTCGGTTGTCTCGTATCTGCGTTTCTTTCTTCTACCTGCAGCTCGTCTAGACTCTGGAGGAAGGACTTTCGTCTGCTCCACATGAGATGGAACAGTCCAAGCATCTTCAGGGACACCAATAGGATTTATGCTTTCTTCATAAGCCGTGCGCCATGACGCAGTAGTGTATATGTCGTCTGTGAGTGTGTGTGCTTGTATTCCAACACTGAAGCCTGCTTTTATGGCGTGCCTGCATGGGATTTTCATCAGATCAAACTTCCCACAAGAACACGTGCGTCTGACCAAGTCAACCATGCAGTCAAAAGTGTCACCTTGAACCAAAAACCTGTCATCGCTAATCGGGAAGACCTTAAACTTTTTACCCTTCTCAATCCTTCTGTCTATCTTCTTCTCCACAGCAATGGTCAGTGGCTTCGAGTGCTTAGAACTTAAAGTTCTACGTTGGAAAAACCATCGAGTCATCATTTCCCTAATGCTGTCCATTAGAGGTATTACTGGAAACTCTCTAGGCGTACGCAAAGCAGAATTTATCGACTCCGCAGGGTTAGTAGTGTTGATATCATACCTGTAACCCGAGAATTGACAACGAGCCCACTTCCTCACATCGGCTTCTATTAGATAATTTCAAATTTCAGGACTAATAGAGTAAATAGCAGTGAATAGCTTACGAAAATCAGCAGCTCGATAAGCTTTAGAAGCCTTTGCAACCAAACCAGCCACACCTTTCCCACTAAAATATGTTACGACATTATTCAGCAAGTGGTGAATGCAAATTCCGTGATGAGCTTGCGGGTACACGTTAGCAATAGCTTTAGCAATCGAGGAATTCCTATCAGACACAAAAGCTAAACTATGCTCGTCAGCAATGACCGCATTAAGTTGTCTCATAAACCAGTTCCACGTAAGGTCATTCTCTGAGTCGACAACTCCAAATGCAATAGGATATAAATTAGAGTTTCCATCTAATGCAGTAGCAACCAGTAATACCCCTTTGTATTTTCTCTTCAAGAACGCCCCATCCACAACAATAACTTTCTGAATTGCAACATAGAAACCGCGAAGACTCTGACCAAAGGAGATGAAGAGGAATCTGAATCGCCCTTCAGAATCCCTTTCATAAGACGTGTGTGACCCTGGATTAGCTTCCCTCATCATGTGCAAGTATTTGGGAATTTTTTCATAGCCTTCCTCTGGAAGGCCTTTCACTTTGTTGATTGCATACTCACGTGCATCCCATGCCAAAGAATAGGATATCTCAAGTCCATGTTCTGAACGCATATACTGGACTATATCATTAGATCTCGGCCCTTCTTTAGCAGTTTCATACATATGCATAACCAGAGTACCAATTGTTTTTGCTGAAGCTG
>NC_027754.1:30407630-30418575 GCF_000695525.1 Brassica oleracea var. oleracea
TGATTAAAAGAAGAAGACTAAGAAAATAAAAAGCCTCAGTTACGATGAATTGTTATTTAATTATATTTTAAGTGTTTTTAAAATTATGATTCTTTATTACTATAAAAATATGGTAATAATTACTAACAAAAAAATAACTTATATAACAAATATATTTTTCATGTGACGATATAAAATATGTACATATTTACATGTTCTTACTTTTGATCGGTTTTGTTCGGTTTATTCAGATTAATCGGTTATAAACCAAACCATATCCAAATCCTACGGTTTTAATAAAATCATATCCATTCGGTTTATATGGTATATACCAAAACCATACCATATTGTCTATTTCGGTTCGGTATGGTTCGGTTTTACCATATTGGACATGCCTAACTATAGTAGATATAAAGACATGTTGTAGATTGTATTTTCTTGCGTGGTTTATAATAAGGAAGGATTTAGATTTTATTTTCTAGCGCGGTTGATGAGATGACATTGTTTAGTGTTTTAAATCTACCAGAAATATAGAGCATAGAGGAAATCGTGAACTTCATATTCTGCGTTACTAGTTGTATACAGCCTACATGCCTTAGAACATTGTGTTTCTTTCAGATTACGTATTCTAAACCACCTTAGATGGCAGATATGGTTAACTAGCACATTTAGCCAATTTTTCAAATTATTATGTAAACATCTTTTGATGTCAAAAATATTTTTCTCATATGCACATGCTTATCTACATTAAGTTAACTATTTTTCCATATTTTTTTTCCTTTGTAAAAAAAATCTTATGAATTTTTATATACAAAAAGGGTAGTCACTGTCCAAATGTGTGAAAAGTTAATTTAGTTCTAAGGAGACAATACTTTTGAGATTTAGTTCCATATTGGCAAATTTCCCTTAAAAAATAGTGTGAACACATTAAATTATCTGCGATAGAATTAAAAAAATTAATATGTGAACGCATTAAATGTTAAATAATTATGTGGTCGACACGTCAATATACTCAAATTGAAATCGATGTGAAGTTGACACGTATCCAATATAGTTTTAATGTATTAAATGACAATGTTTCTCTTTTAATATATAGGAGATTATCATAGATCATAAAAACGATAAAAAAAATACATCTTTTAAATGAGTTTTAACACTAAAATTCATATATAATTTCATACTGTTTCGTTGTAAAATAAAATTTCCCCTCATTTTTAGATCTGTTAATAAAACCTACCTCTAGTAACAGAGAGTTCCCTCCCTTCTCTCTTAAGTTCATTTTCTCCTCCGGTTGAATCGTGGTGGTTCCGGCGGTGGCGCGCCCTCAGCGTCGCCGTCGGAGCAGTCTGTATCTTTCTAGTCGTTAGTTGTTGTCGTTCCTTTCTACTCAACCTTGCATCTCCTTTTGTGTGTTCTCTCGTTGGTTCATGATGGCATGTATATGCTATTGTTAACCTCGATTAAGGCTCTTTGATGACAGATCTGTGGTCTGTATGCAGATTTGTTATTAATTCCTTTGTAGATCTGGGTTTCTTGATTTTGCAGATTTGTTCTAGTTTTCAAATTTGTTTTTTTAGGGTTCCAGATCCGCCCGTGTGTTGTCCACAGTGGTTGTGAGAGCTCTTCAGTTCCGTTCTGTTGTCCCTCCATCTGCTCTCTTCAGTTCCGTTCCTTTGTCCCTCCATCTGCTGTGTGTACCTCTGGCCAAGGGATTGAGATCCTGTTAATATCTCATGGTTTTTGAGCTTGTCTTAGTTGGTCTTTGATTCGGCAACGGTGTTGCAGTAACGTGGTGATGCGTCGTGAGCAGTTGTTGGTTGTGGTTCTTGAGAAATAGGTTGTTTCTGAACATCTATTAGTCTCTGTGGTTTGAAGGAGACTGTCTCCCGCCCTTTGCAATAGTGTTTTTTCTGGGTCTTCCTTTGGTCTTTGTCTTCCTCGTGGCTTTGTTTGGTTGAAGCAATATAAAGAGGTTGAGGCATGGAGGCTTCCAGCTTATGGTGCGGTTGAGTAAGTGCTCGGTGGGTGTTGTTTCATCCTGGTTGTTGTCTTGAGTTTGTCGAAGAGGTTCGTTGTTGTCATCGTGAACAGGTGGTTCAGATGAGGTTTCTGCTCTGATTGAAGTTGTCATATGTGTTGCGTTGCAAGAATTCCGGCTAATCATAGACTATTAAGTCTCTGTTCTTTATCTATGGTAGTTTGCTTATGGGTTTCTCAAAAGGAATCTAGGTTTTTTAATTTAAGTCTCTGTTGCCCGTTGTTTGGGTTCTTGTTTCCCTGTATGGGCTTAGCTTCCGGGGATGTTCCTATTATTCCGCCGGCTCGGTAATTCACCTTTGTATCTTTCAAAGTTTTTAATGAAACCAGATGGAAAAAAAAAAAAAAAAAAACCTACCTCTAAGGAAATGACTAAGGAGAAAGGCAAAAGCCTAAAAGGAAACGACAATGGAGGGTGGAGAAAAAGGTCACGTGAGTAAGACGTAATGTCACGTGCAAGATCGAATAATTTATTTTATATATTTTCTGTGAGGTCCAGTAGAGTTTATATTGATAGAGTAGTATATAATAAATTAATTTACTTTCATATTTATTCTTGGCGTCAATTATTATGCTATGCATGTATTTAGATTTATCGAGCGCCTGTCTTTTACTATATACTACTATTTTTAAAGAAAATCTCTTTTTATTCTTTTTTTTTTTTGACCAAATCTCTTTTTATTCTTCCCTTAACTAGTTAACTATATGGGCCATGTACATCCAATATATAAGCCGAATAGAAAATAATCGTTTTGTCTAAATAATTGAAAGTTATAGAGTTTGGTTTTTGATTCAATTATTCAATTATCCTTGTATTATTCACAAGAACCATACACATTTTCCCTCTCCTTTGTTTCCAAGTGTAATTTGAAAAGAATCTTAACATGTAGTCATTTCGTTGTGGACCAACCTTTGAAAAATGATGACATATCATTTCAACAATGACAAAATTGGTTAGATCCTATTGGACTGCTTTAACAACGATGGAACGCAAAGATGTATAAGTGATGTATAATCACACTATTTAAAGGACTTGAGAGTGACCGTCAAAAAACTAATCAGGCTACATATTATAAATATGCTAACCTTTTTTTAAAACCAATTATGGTAACCTAGTTATTTAGTTGTTTCATCTATAAGAGCATCTCCAAAAAGACTCTATTATAGAGTTTTGCAAACTCTATATTTGAAGTTTAAATGTGTTTTTCTCCAAAAGCAAAATTTCAAATTTAACTCCCAAATTATTTAGAATTTACACTATACTCCTTATATTTGTCATAATTAATATAAATCCATAAAATTTTTGTAGATAAATAGCACATATATAAAATATTATAGTAATATTAATTAATAAAATATTACACTAAAATATAAAATTATAAATAGAAATACATAATTAAATATTAAACTACAAGAAAAATACCACATTATTACATAAAATTATTTTAAAATGCTCCATTTTCGGTTATACAAAATTTGTTTGGAAAATATTTTAAAAGTTCTGAAGAAAATTTACTAGACTATTAGTGTTGATGTAATATTTAAATTTGTGTAATAATTATGTCTTCATGTATATATCTTCTTAAAAAAAATTATTAAGTTTCTTTTGTAATATTCTTGTTGTCTAATTCTACTTTTAAAATATTATAAATCTTATTTTGATTTAAAAAAACTTCTATATGTAAGATTTTAATTTATAGAAATAAATTTGAAATATTTAAAGTATACAAAAGTTTTAAAGATTAAAATTATGGATGAGAAAATACTTAAGAATCATAAATGTGATGTATAATTAATTATAAGGACCAAAATGAAAATAAAAGGATGAAACTTCAAATTTAGAGTTTTAAGAAGTGAAACTTCAAATATTTAAAAACTCTATATTTGAAGTTTTGAAATTTTTTTTTGGAGAGCAAAAAACTCTATATTTGAAGTTATAGAGTTTCTTTTGGAGATAGTGAACGCCATATATATCAATATAAAATATTTCTCATTATTTGCAAATAAGAATTAAGAAAGACTCCTGATATATATGTGTATATATATAACCTGCACTAAAGTTGGTAATCCTAAATTCGATACAAATTTATATCGGAATAGATAGCCGCTTAGTTACTGAGTCCACCATTAATGGAAATATAAATTCCATACAAAATTATAGTAGCCTAATGAAAACAATATATGAATGGTGATCAAAAGAACGATAAAGAATAATACATTCTTTAATGTTCCTAAAAAAATCACTATTCATAAGGAATAATTTTTTCTTCTCATTCGTCACTACTTCTTTTTTTTTTTGCAGAGAAATAAAGAACAAAATTATTTTTTGTCAAATTTGAGATGGAACAACCATTTTTTTTTGTTTCTGTAGTTTTATTCCTTTATGTTCATTTCGTATTTGTTCCTCTTGTTTCCATAATGGTCACCGGTCCTCTTGTTTCTAGAATTGTCACCGGTCGGACCATATTTATTTAAATTGTTTTTTCATACGTCAGGTAATTTGTGAAAACAACGATATATTTACAATGATTATAATAATTAATGAAGGTTCAAGGAAATCAGACAAATTCATCAATCAGACAAGATATGGGTCCAAGCCAAAAATCATTATATGAAACATACTCTAAGAAACAAAGTCTTAAATATAAATACAAAATAACAAAAATAAAAATCCAAATGTAAATCTTAATAAACACAATCCTCTCTCTATCCTCTCCAACAGTGTGTGTAATGATGGAACAGTGCAATGAGCTTTATAAGCAGAGGCAATATAGGCATCAAAGCCCCATAACTTGCTCCAAACTCTCAAGTGTATGAGAGAGAAAGGTTAATGATTCGAAATAGATAAGAGTGAACTAGAGTGAGAAAGAGAGAGACCCAAGAAAAAGCTTTCATCATAATATATAACATAAGCGAACTTTGAAGTGTCTAAGAAAAAGTTTTGAAAAGCTTTTGATGCAGAAAGCTTAAAAGAACTTTTCTCCCCTATCTCTTCCTCTCTCTTTATTACTCCTTACTCTTATTTGTAAAAGCTGAACCTCCCACTATCTTCAAAATCCCTTCTTATTCTTATTTTTGTTTTTGTCTCTGGGTCTTGTTTCATCAAATCAATCTCTACAATCCAAATACAATAAAGTCAAAAAGAAAGAGAGAAAGAAAAGAAGCGACTGATGAAAACAGATCAAGGAGCAGTGGTGATGTTGGATGATGCTGCTTCCAAGAAGAACACTACTAACACACGTTGTGTGGTTTTTTCTTCTTCTGATATTTTACTCCCTTCTTCAGAAAATGGGGTCACCACCACAAAGACATCCACCCAAAAGAGGAAAAGAAGACCTGCAGGAACACCAGGTAATAATGAAGTCGCACTATAAATTTAGTTTTAAGTTTCAATCTTTTCTGAATTTATTTCTTTATGTCCAAATTCACTCATGGGCATCATTGGTACTTTTATCTGGTTTTCTCTTAAACTCCACCAAAACACACATTTTGTTAATGTTTAACCAAATACATTCTTTTGATGGTTAGAATTTAAGTTAAACCCCATTAAAAGTTTTTGTTTAATCAAAGATATGTTTTGTGATGGGTTTTATTTTAAAGTTTCATTATGTTTCATATTACCAATTTCAAATTTATGGGGGTATTAATGGGCTCTTAAACCCCCTAATTTAAACTATTTAAAATAAAAAGTGAAAAATCTCAAAGTATTAATGTTTTAATAGGTTTTGTTTCTTCTCTTTAGATCCAGATGCAGAAGTTGTGTCACTATCACCAAGAACTCTTCTTGAATCAGACAGATACATATGTGAAATCTGTAACCAAGGGGTTCAAAGAGATCAAAATCTCCAGATGCATCGAAGACGTCACAAGGTTCCATGGAAGCTTCTGAGGAGAGACAACAACATAGAGGTGAAGAAACGAGTCTATGTTTGCCCTGAACCCACTTGTCTTCACCATGATCCTTGTCATGCTCTTGGAGATCTTGTCGGGATAAAAAAACATTTCAGACGAAAACACAGCAACCATAAGCAATGGGTTTGTGAGAAATGCTCTAAAGGTTATGCTGTTCAATCAGATTACAAAGCTCATCTCAAAACTTGTGGCACTAGAGGCCATTCTTGTGACTGTGGTCGCGTCTTCTCCAGGTAAACTTCTTGTTCTTCTCACTATAATTCGATTTTTAATCAGAAAATATTCCAACTTTTTGAATTTTGGACCGTTTTTATCAGTTATTGGTATTATACAATTATTCATGAAAGATGCCAACTTTTGGACAAATTTGATAAAAAAAATTTGCTTAATATACAAGAAACTGGATTTGATAAATTATGTCTTTTTTTTGGAAAAAAATAAAATTGCTCTAGCGACCCAAAACCAAGATTCATATTTGTGGACTAAATAGCCTTGTTTGATTTGACCATCTCTCAAGAATTTTACTAACTATGTGTATTGATATGTATGCAATCAGTCTCTTAAGATTTCTATTTGACTGTTTTGTTTGGTTTATGACATGAAAAGAAATTTAATTATTTATTGACCGGAAAAAGAAACTTATAATAAATTAGGTTAATGACATTGACTCCCATTCTCTATAGAAATTGCATACTTTAAGCTTTTTAGTGGACTTAAACTCGTGTTAATATAGGATTTAGGCTATAGAGCATGTTTAATGGGGGTTCTTATAGTGGGGTTCTTACCGGAATATAAGAATCCGTCTCTTAACTTTTAACTAAAAAAGCTAAGAACCGGTTCTTAAATACTCTTAAATAATATCTAAGAACCGGTTCTTACCTTTTTTTTAGTTAAAAGTTAAGAGACGGATTCTTATATTCCGCTAAGAACCCCCACCCTAAAAACCCCCATTAAACATGATCATAAGCCTAAACAGGGGAACTCATTATTAAATTATAGGTTTGCCAATATATAATCACTTTGACAGTTCATAACCCTAATATCTTATGAAATCATTTAATAAGTTTCTTTTCTTTTATTTTAGGGTGGAGAGTTTTATTGAACATCAAGATAACTGTTCCGTACGGAATGTTCACCATGAACCGCCGCCACCGCCACAAACCGCCGCCATTATCACGGCCTGCTCCTCTAGAACCGCCTCAACTGCAAGCACTCCATCTAGCGAAACGAATTACGGTGGTGCGGTTACGGCTGCGACTCCTCTACCTCTAGAAGGACGTCCAATTCATATCAGAAGCTCATCTTTAACGCCTTTAGTTCTCAACAACTCATCAAATCTCAACCTCGAACTTCAGCTCCTTCCATTGACGCCAAATCTAAACCCTAATCAAGAATACCAACAACACAAAGTTAAAGAACCATCTCTTCATCATCATCATCATAATCATGATACCACAAACTTAAACCTCTCCATTGCTCCATCATCATCATCATATCATCATTACAACAACTTTGATCGCATAAAAGAACTAATGGCGAGTGAACAGATCATGAAGGAGAAAGCTTATGCGGAGGAAGCTAAAAGAGAAGCAAAGATACAACGAGAGATAGCGGAAAATGAGTTTGCGAATGCGAAGAAGATAAGGCAGCAAGCACAAACTGAGCTTAAGAGAGCTAAGCTTTTAAAGGAACAATCTATGAAGAAGATAAGCTCAACGATTATGCAAGTTACTTGTCAAACTTGTAAAGGACAGTTTCAAGCGACGGAAGAGACATCTCTTGTGGTGAGTTACATGTCGTCAGCGAATACGGACGGAGAGGGATCATAGAGTTTGAAAAGGGTTTTTATATATCGAAACTAAGAAAAACTAAACATTTTATCTGATATTTTTGTTTATTAAATTACGTGGTTTTCCTAGTATTCCTCTTACCATATTTTTACGTGATGGTTAAACATTGTAATCGCTACAAAATAAAAATTCCATGTCTCATAGAACCGTTTGCAGTATCATTTTAATTACCATTTACCATTTTAAGACTTTTTAACTGGCTATTTGTATAAATAACGTGGTTTTTAGCCTACGTCCACATATGAAAACTTGGTCAAATCTATAACTTTCGTGTATATTGAGTTATTTGTGCTTGTATGTCTACAATATTTTTCGTGAAGCTTAAACTGAGATAGTTCAAACATTTTACTGATGAAAGCAATCAAAGTAACAGGCTCCTTGACAAAAAAAAAAGTAACAGGCTAATAAAATCTATATGTAGCCAATAATTTATTGTTAGGTTTGGAAAAGGTTTTCACTTAAATTCTAAATTAAATACAAAATGTGTAAGCTAATTGCTTGGCATGAGTTTATATATACTGAGAGATGGAAAAAGTATTATGATGTCGTTTAAGGTCCGTGACCGTTACACTCATCGAGGTGCATAAACAAACATCGTTTCATCATTCGTTAGATTCGGACAAAAAGTGTTGATCTAATCATCTAATTCATGATAAAACAGTCCGACCTATTTTCGCTTATTGTTATTACACATTTTAGCAAATTTTCTATCTACTCATTTTCTTACAAATATACTCATTTATTGTCTCTTATTTTTCCACATATATTCCTAAAAATTCATTTCAGTTCAAATAAGAAAAAAATAAATAAAATAGGTTATTGTTATAAAAATAATGGAAAAATCTATCTATATTCATAACATAGAAGGTTCCTTATATAGGAGATTACACCGTCATAGATAAATGAAAAGATTACAAATCATAATCTTTTGATTATGAGTCATCCACAATCTGGTTCATAACACTCCCGCTTGGATGCCATAACCATTTAGAGCTTGTAATGTGCTTTAATGTTGTCTCATTAAAACCTTACCAGGAAAGCCCGATCGAGACAAAACTATGGTGAAGGAAAAAGAGTACAACACACATTATTCCCCCTGATTTGGAC
Source organism: Brassica oleracea var. oleracea (assembly GCF_000695525.1). Taxonomy (NCBI): domain Eukaryota; kingdom Viridiplantae; phylum Streptophyta; class Magnoliopsida; order Brassicales; family Brassicaceae; genus Brassica; species Brassica oleracea. The sequence continues at coordinate 30,416,516 of NC_027754.1, forward strand.
ATTACTAAAGGTCCCTTGGACCTCTCCAATTTTATGCAATCTGTGGGTGATGAAGATCTCAGAATATGTTTCGTCCTCGAACATGATAGTTGGTTTTTCTTTACCATCGGTCATGCCACAATCTGATCGAACATATTGAGTCATCGACCTCAAATACACACACACGAAATCTTGGATGATGTTGCTGTAATATGCGTGTACCACCATGTGTAAAACATAACATGTCTCAAAAACAAATCAACAAAACTAAATAACCCCTCTTTGGGCTGGTTAGTATAAAATAAACCAAAATCAAAGGCTTCTTCATCGTCCTTCTTATGGACCAAACAGATCAATATCTAAAACAAGACTTCTGCATCATCCATCTCAGGACTAAATGGACTTCTTTATCGTCCACCTTTGGACTGAATGGATCAGTGTCCAAAACAAGTGATCTCACGCCCATGTACTAGATAATGGGTGAGACGGGTCCATATTAAATCTCTCGAGTACCTTTTTTTCATTCTTTTTCGGGTCAGCAAATGTGTATGTCATTTGATTAGCTAGCTTTGTAAATGTATAATCTTTGGATGTCTATTTCACATTCTTTAGTCCGAGGATCTTGCCAAGACATTGATGGTTGATTTCATTCTATTTCTTTTACCATTCTTTTACCTGCTTTATTATTTTTCTCCTCCTGGTCTTAAAATAATTCGTGTACCTGGCCTCAAATATAATCACCCATAGTTGGCTCAAAATACTTTATTATTGTGGGAGAATCATATCCAACATATATCCTCATCCTCCTTTTGAGGCCCCATCTTAGTTCTCTGTGGTGGAGCAATTAGTACATAGACAGCACATCCTAATGTCTTATGATGGGGTATGTCTGGCTCTTGACCCGTTAATAATTATGATAGGGGATATCTATGCTCACTAAATGGTATGATGCGTATTAACTTCGGTGCATGTAAATTTCGTGGGGCCCAAGCTGTGAATGGGAGTTTTGACCTCATAAGTTATGGTCTATCAATCAGTTATTTGCGTTTTAAAAGATTTTGGCCAAGCCGTTCTTGGTACAATCATATCCAACATATATCCTCATCCTCCTTTTGAGGCCCCATCTTAGTTCTCTGTGGTGGAGCAATTAGTACATAGACAGCACATCCTAATGTCTTATGATGGGGTATGTCTGGCTCTTGACCCGTTAATAATTATGATAGGGGATATCTATGCTCACTAAATGGTATGATGCGTATTAACTTCGGTGCATGTAAATTTCGTGGGGCCCAAGCTGTGAATGGGAGTTTTGACCTCATAAGTTATGGTCTATCAATCAGTTATTTGCGTTTTAAAAGATTTTGGCCAAGCCGTTCTTGGTACAGACATGTATCACAGAATTGTCCACACTTACCCCCCATGGACATACCATAATCATTTAAACGCTTGGAACATGTATTCACCAGTATTATCTAGACATATAGTCTTTATTTATGAAAAATGGGCTCGCATCCGTTTTACTGGTGATGGCCTAATGAGTTTCCCTTGTGTACATGCTACACACGTGAGATTCTTTGGGATAACTCTTCTTATTTTTTAATGTGTACCTTTTGAATATCAATTTTCGCATCATGTTTGGACCAGGATGGCCAATCCGGTTGTGCCATAAAGTGTATATTTTCGCAGGCTTTTAGCCTTCTATCATACTGATCTATGCATAGTCTAGGTCAGTAGAGAATGCAGATATAGTCTTTAGGACTTATTATGGTCTTGGGCGATTTTATACATATATCTGAAGGAACTCTTTGTTTCCTTCGCTCATTGTTTCAATATGGAAACCATTCATTCTTATATCTTTAAAACTCAATAGGCTGCTCTTGCTCTTAGAGCTGGGTGAATATAAGGCATCACTGATTTCTAGATGCATACCCTTAGGCAATAATATATTAGCCTAGCCATAGTCTTCTTTCAGACTGGCAATACCTTCTTTAGTACTTATATTGGCGTTTTTCAGTGTACTCATATAGAAAAATCATTCATTCATTTAATCTAAGCAGACAATGTAATAGAAATAAATTCAA
>NC_027754.1:30418945-30419242 GCF_000695525.1 Brassica oleracea var. oleracea
TAATTATCTCCAGAGAGATTTAGGGCAGCAAAATCCAGGTTGATTTTCGACATCTCAAATCATATATCACTCAATATTTAGGTATAATTTTCATGCGGCCTTACTCCTAAAAACAATCAATTCGGTTTTCAATCTTGTGATGACAATGAGACTATCAATCTTAAATGCATTTAATCAATCAGTCAATTTCTAGCAAGTCTCAGCAATACTATTTCTATGTGCTCATAATATTATGGTTTATCAAGACTAGCAAAAACATATTCAATTAATCATGCAATTAGGGTTTAACAATCAATG
>NC_027754.1:30420217-30435568 GCF_000695525.1 Brassica oleracea var. oleracea
CGGACGTCCTTTGTTGCTTGATCGGGAACGCCTTAATCGTCGGACGCGAGCTGTTTGATGCTATCTCGAACAAGGAAGAGGTCGCGTGCTGGAGCTGCTCTCGGGTCGCGAACGTCTGAGCTAGGATCAGGAACGCCTTGGGCTGAAGCTGATCGGGGACGCGAGCTAGAACAGATGCGGGAACAAGAGACGCGGGAACAAGAGACACGATCGGGGTTTAGGGTTTGTCGGATCGCCGGCTAGGTTAGGGTTTTAGGGTTTTTCGATTTGGGTATTAGCTTAGGGATTTAGAGTTCCGTGCTGATAACGTGTTATAAAAGTAATGGAAAAATCTATCTATATTCATAACATAGAGGTTCCTTATATAAGAGATTACACCGTCATAGATAACTGAAAAGATTACAAATCATAATCTTTTGGTTATGAGCCATCCACAATCTGGTTCATAACAGTTATATATTTTTTTTGGAACAAAAACAGTATATGTACATATACATATAAGTATAGTGTTCATACAACACACGAAAAATACTAAAAATATAATCCACAACAGATTTTGTAGGATTATACACGGGAGTTTCTAAATATTTAGACTATAAAAACGTATACGTTTTATGCTATTATATATATATAGTCGTGTATTGTCTATCTATGGGTGATAGATCAAATTATTTGTTTTGTCATTAGTTGGTTTAAAAAGATTCAATTCATAGCCAATTCTACAACGCGGAAAAACATGATTGAGTGGAGTCAAACTCGGGTGGAAAAATCGTGACATTTAATATTCACTTTCTCACATTTGGAAGAGATCAATTAAATTGGTAAATCACTGCATTTATATATAGAAATTCAAAACTATATCTTAAAAGGTGCATGAGCGGAAACCCACACAAAAATTAGACATGTTTCAAGACCATTTGACTACTTGTAAATTGTAATACCTACATTTCAAATTTCTTAATTGATGCTCCTTCTATTTCAAACTAATCCATGTTTTAGGTTTTTCATAATTATTAAGAAAACATATCAAATTTTAATTACTAATGCATTATTTTCTGTTATCAACTATTTTTCACAACTTTTAACCAATAAAATCTTTATAAACACCATTATGTTTTTGAAGTTTACAATTTGTAATTAATTATGCATTGAAAATGTAAAACATATACTCCCTCCGTTTTTTAATATAAATCGTTTTAGAGAATTTTTATGTTCCAAATTATATGACGTTTTCGGTTTTCTATATAAAATTTATTAACACTTAATGTTATATGACCAATGATAATATATCTTTTAACCAATAAAATCTTTATAAACATCATTATGTTAATGATGTTTTTGTTTAGAAATTATAAAAATTTAATGATTTCTTAATCTATGTGCACAATTCTAAAACGACTTATATTAAAAACGGAGAGAGTATCTATTTGAAACAATTTTTTTCTAAAATATGGATCTTTTTTGAACGGAGAGAGTACCTTACCGTGATGATTCATATTTGCAACCAAACATTTATAGATTGGACAGGTCTATGATGTATAAACAAGCATATTAAATGAATGTCGATACGTGAAAAGAGAATTAAAGAGGTTGGTTGAAGCAAGTCTATATATAAAAATAACAAAAAAGTACAAAATATCAAAAGAAGACGATCATTTGCGTATGAGATGAAACACTACAGAAATGTAAAATCTGAGGTGGGTTAGGTTTTTGTATCTTTTGGGACCAACTTTGATGCAGAATTAGGAGGATTTTTTTTTTCAGAAACAGCAGAATTAGGAGGATATAAAGACTTTTTTTACTGAGCACTTGGAGAAATAAATGAGAAACGACATGAATGTATGTCTGAGAAAACCAAGGAAGTGGGTTAAGTAAATAAGAGAGTGACAAATACCTGCTCGTTTCTCCGTTCTAACTCTAAGGCACTGAAAATCATGGCGTTTATTTCCTCTTTGAATTTAAAGTGCAATCAATTGCATTGAAAGCGACTATTTCTGCTTTCATCATTTGTGTCAACACGCAGGGAGGTTTACAGGTTCTGCAGCTATGTTTGTCACATATAGAAGGTAGAGAGAGACAGAGAGAGGAAATTAGGCTTTCTCTATACCAATGGCCAAACACATGTTGCATACTTGCATGAATATATATAAAACTCGTTAATTTGAAACAATGCATGTAATAATGTCTAACCATGTGTATCAAATGATGGATTCACTTTCGAAGATTTATTTAACACGGTTCTTTTTTGTCAATAAATACATATGTATGTGTAGCTATTCATTATAGATACAGTAGAACATCTATAAATTAATACTCGATAAATTAATAATCTCTATAAATTAATAAATTTTTGTAGTCCCAAATTGGATCGGTTCAAAATTTGACACAAATCGATAAAATAATAAGATAATAATATTTTAGAAAATTATATGTAAATATATGGTCCCATTAAAATTATAAATTAATAATTTATATGTATACATACTTTATATAAGTAAGAACCTATCATTATATTGTTTGTTTTATATTCACAATGAAATTATCTTTATATTTTTTTAACATTTAATATATTTTTGATAAGATTTAGTAATATTATATCTAAAACCACATTTAAGTTCTATGCAATATATATTATATACACGAAATAATATAATAAAATTAACATAAATGTCAAATTTAAAAAAATAACAATTAATTTTTATACACTAAAATTAAATATTTTTCTTATCTTAAAATAAATATATCTTAAAATAATAAATCTAAATAAGGAAAATTTTGTAAATTAATATCTCTATAAATTAATAAAATTTCAAAGTCCCAACGTTATTAATTTATAGATGTTTTACTGTATATACATGTATATATATGCATGTAATTAGCGGCTTTGAGATTTATAAATTATAATTGCATTCACCAAAAATAGGGACCTATGAATAGAACTGGATTGTCTATAATACTAAGTTGGTGCTGGAGTTATAAATCGAATGAAAATAAAAAGGAAGAACAATGGAACGCTCAACATGAAAAGAGTTTAGCTTTTTATCTCTTAAGATATGCATTTTTTTAAAGGAGCATGTCTGCATGTGCATATTTGCTTCTACTCCCCCAACTTTCAAATGCTTATCTTTCTCAATCCTAGAGACCTGTTGTTATTGTAGCCACTTCTCTACTACTCCACGAGAATTATCTCATAATTTGTCCCCAAAAACTTCAACTATCTTATAACCCTAAAATCCAATTCGTATAAAATACCTAATATCAATTTATACCATAGCGATGACAAAAAAACAATTTATACCATAGCTACTTTGTCAATGATATCAAAAACAAAAGCTTATATGAATATTTAGTTGTTAGATTTGGTTATACCAAAGCTAATATTAAAGTCTGCCAATATTAGTTGTTGGATTTAGAAGTGGCTTAGCATGAAAATCTCCGATCACATGGAATTGTCTCATACTTCCCACAAAGAAACAACCATATACTTAACTTTCACGTCATGACAAATATACCCTCACTTCCTTGATGGGATTCATGAGTCGACGACATCCTTATCATGTTACCCATGGGTAGTTCTGTCATAAGAATGTTTAATCACTACCTTGTTCCAAAATCATTTCGCTTTGCTTTGTTGTTTTTATGGGTAAGAAAAACAGAAGTATAAGGTTCAATTAATTTTGTTATATTTACAGAAGTTTGAAATGGACTTTTCAAGGGTCATAATTCAAATCATGTAGTATTTAAAATGTCAATCCATTTTTAAGTATTTTGATGCAAAGAGAATGCAGGTTCAAACTTAATCTAAATGCATTCAGTTCGATGAAGTGGTTTGATTAAACTAACAAGGTTCTAACACAACTAAACAACAACTTGCAATCAAATGGATAAAAGAGGAATCATGGGCATAAGATTTTTATTTCAGATGACTAAGATTAAATCTAAAATGACAAGGTTTCAATCAACACATTTTCCTAAGTCTAGATAGCAATTCTAAACAAGTTCTTTCTCAAGACAAATGCTCATTTACTTCTATTGATCAAACATCAAATCTCTTTGGTTTGTGTCAATAAAGCAATCATTAGGAACAGATCATTCAACTATCTAAACTCCCCTAACATCAAATCTCTTTGGTAGGGTAAGTTTAGAGCTTGTTGAGTTGGCTCAGACATTTCATCGAACACCTTTCGGGCAATGAAATGTCTAGAGTTCTAAACTAGAATGGCCAACTCTAGATAGCATTAAGATCACTTAATCAAGCAAAGAAACATATTAATCTATTCTAAACATTCTAGATCATCACTTAATCATCCTAACCATCCTAACCCATGAATCCAAAGATGACTACTCACTCATTGTCATGGTAGACACTAAATCATTATTTGATCCAAGTCTAAACATGATTAATGATCAAAGTAATCAAGCAAAGATAAGAAATTATGATCAAGATTAGATCTTTCACCCAAAAGTGGCTTTTGATTAGATAGAAAACAAGATAAAATTAACTTTGGGGTTACAAGAGTATTTATATGATCCTTGGAAAATCTAATAGCTTCCTTTAAAAAGTGTAAAATACCCTTAAAAAGTGTCTAAAATCGACCAAGGAAATATGCGGAGCTAGTTGGTGAAGTCGCTGCGAGAGGTCGCTCCAGCAGCTTGCCTGTTAGGTTTGGGAACCCGAGCTAGGGTCGCTCGTCGCTCCAGTTGGTGGCTTAGACCTTGCTTCAGTCTTCGAACCCGAGCGGCTGCGACACCCAGCTCCGGCTTGGTCGCTCTACTTCCCACGTTTGAGCCGAGCGGGTGAGCAGGGTCGCTTCAGCTTGGTCGCTCTACACTTCACTCGTCTAGAGCGGGTGCATCAAGTTGCTCCAGCACCTCGCTTCAATTCTCATTTTGCCAAGATGATCAATTTAAGCTCCCTAAGAGCCCAAATATTTCCATATATCTCCAAGAACCACAAAGGATGCTCCAACACCTAATAAAGACTTATGTATGCAATATGGAACCTAAAGGATGCCTAGATTTAATCTAAACCATCAAAATGTCAAGAATAAATGACTAAAACAATGCAAATATGCAAGATATCAAAGTTCGATCATGACATTTTGGTTTTTGGTTACGTTCAACTTCAAGCAATAAGTCACATAGTCCATATTTAAAAATACACTAGATTCTTATCCGCGCACCCGCGCGGATATATTAGAAATTTTATTGTTTAAAATTTATCATATATTATTGATTGTATATATTTTTACCACCTACCAATATTTATGATTTCGTTTAATATGCATGAATTTTATCAATTGTTTTAAATGTCAATTATTTTAAACGTTTATATATTTTTGAGGAAAGTACAAAAAAGAAGGAAATCCTAGCTAATTAATTGTTAAATGTTATTAACACATCTTTCACGTATATTATAGTTAGCAGGGGCATTGTCTCCGCGCAAGCACGGGGTTGTGGATATAGTTCTTGTTTCATCTCAATATTTGTTAGGATTATTGTAGCTGTGAATTTTTGCGTTTTGGGTTGATCATTGTTTTTCAAGTTTTTTATTGTTATAGGATTAGAGTTGTGATGATGAACTGCGTATGCACTGTTCTCCACTCATGATGGACTAAACTGTGTTAGTAATGTTATTGATATAGTTTGTGGTGTTGTTTGCTGTGTCACTAAGACTTATTGTTTGTTTGTCTTTTTAATTTGTTACTTATACTGTTGAGATTACATAAATTATATTAAGGTTGTTGAGAGTACCTTTTGTTTCTGAATATTTTTTCTCCAGTTTAGTTGTGTAAGTTGTGTGTATTAAGTAATAATATTTTTTAATTCTTATTATGTTGGTTATAGGTTTTTATTTTATTTTTAAACTTGTTGCTTTTACCAGACATTTAAAACAAATACATGAAGACCTGTAGAAATAACTATAAAATAAGTGACAATTAGTATTTCGGCCTTAATGAATTTTAAACGAATATATTTATTTCTCATAAGAAAACAATAGCATTGGCATGTTGACATTAAACATGTAAACAAAAATCATTGTTAGTTGTATTTATCAGAGTTTGTAAGTTACTCTGCTTTTTTGTTTAGGTAATTTCCAAGGTTTTGAAAACCAGACCGGCCGGTCAAACCGGTCCGACCATGACTCGTTAAAAAAGCCGAGTTCGGTTCGGTTTAAAACCCGGATTTGAGAAAAACCGGTGAAAAGACTAAACCGGTAAAACCGGTGACCCGGTTCAACTTCAAAACCCGGTTCTACAGAAATCATCATATAATTAATGTATTTTCAGTTGTTATTAAAATATAATATTTCATAATTAATGTTTAACTTTTACTATTTAATTAGTTTTCTCTTGATTCTATTTTTAAGAAAAACGTTTAAAAAATCTCTTTTTGACTCTCATATTTTATTCTCATTTTTCTATATCCATAAAATTTAAGACTTTTAGTTGTAAAAATAAATAAATATGTAATTTGAACAGTCATTCATTTATTTATTTTATCCATTTTAGTTGATATAGTATTCGATTGTATATATAACTAAACTTATGGTTATTGTTTATTATCTAGTTAATAAAAGAGAACATAGAACATATTATATGTATAACTACATTTTAGATCTATATAGTGTAAATATATGATTATTTAGATTTATTTATTTTTAAATAGAAAACCCGGTTGAACCGGTCTGACCACTTAACCAGTAGCTTTACCGAGTCGGTATTCGGTCCGGTTTTAAAAACATTGGTAATTTCACTAATCTTGGTTGTCGTCTCCGTCTTCTTCGTAAGCATATGCGAAAGCAAGTTTGTAAATTGTTAAATAGTTGGCCGTGTAGTTTGTATTTGTTTAGCTGGCTCAATGTATGTGTCGTTGACTTTTAGTTGAGTTGATTGATTTGGTATATTTATTTTGAAGTTTATTTGTAAGATTAGACAAAAAGAGAGGTGATCATTAATGATTCGTCTTTTTTAGGATTCTAATTTTTGGTGTTTTGATTGTTAGGGTTATTGTGGTTTCTTTTAAGCTGTAAAATAAAGATTTATGTACAATTAGATTGATAAGTAAGGGATATAAATAGACCACAAATCTTGGGTAGGAAATATTTTTGATTATTGTTGTCAGCATAATATAGACAGTAATATAAAGGGAATTATGTGTTGATTGTTTCTTACGGTTCAATTAGGAGACGGATAACGACTCGAGTTGTTTCTTTGGTGAGGTCAGAGCCCTGGACAGAACGGATTTTCCCAACCACATCTATGAGTTTAAATATCAGTTATGATATCAAAACATAATATAAACCCAGATGCAATATGATAATATACCTAGGACTTCTAGGTTTGTGTTCGCAATCATTTGGAGATTATCGAACAGTCTAATCTTGACTGGAGATTGATCTCAGGAGCACCTGTGATGACTTCATCAATAGTGGTTAGTGAGATGAAACGAAAGAGGAATGAATGATCAGTTATCTTGTACTTGCTTGAGCACCTAGTAACCGCAAAACAATCGACTTTCACAATGGAACCTGCTTTCAAAGATGGCATGTAATGATTAGCACGTCCGACGGGAGTAAACTCATGAATCATGGAATCTGCAAATAATATTATTCAACAAAGTATCAGAAAATCAATTAAAACATTTATGTTAAATAAGTGTGATAGATCGAAGATTAACTTATCTTTCCATCAAGGAAGAGAACCGTGATTCCCACAAACTCCTTGTCTTTCTTGAAGTTCAGGGAATCCCAGAAGCGTGGAAGCCAGAGGCTATGCTCTGACTACTACAACCAAGACGGAGAGACTCGAAGGTTGAGTGACGGATGCCGGGACATCGGTTTGACGAACTGGAGAGGCAGAGAGAAACATTCTCTAGAAGATGGTTAAATCTAAGAGGAATCAATGAGTTTTGTAGAGATGTAGATTGAGTTCATCAAAGATGAGAATCATATATATAGGATTTTGTAGAGGGGCTATAAATTAGGAACATTTATGATCAAGCAATTTAAGATGTGGACATGAAGAATTCACCGGTGAAAAATAGATTACTAACGGACACACGACGCAACTCTGCAACTCAGACTTGTTTGAGACAATGATGAAAAGAACCCAAACTCATGTTAAACGACAACAGTTTACAATATGAGAAAACTATAATTGTTGCAAACTTGATATTTTTTCATATAACGTGATGAGTCCCATTTTAAAATGAAACCCATAATACACTTGTAGGCCCGACTCTCAGAAGAAACCGAAGAAACAAGAGCTTCCGACCTTCATAAATATATATTAGGTTCGACCATCAATGTACAAAGTATTATTTAGCTTAGTGGTATAAATGTTGGTGTTTATATCTCAATAAGTTCGAGCCGTGGACTTGACATTTTCACATTTTTTAAAAGTGGAACCCACAAAACGCTGACGTGGCGCGATGAGGAGTTAGCAAAAACTTATCTATTATAATATAGATTAATAACCATTACTTTTAGTTTAAATAGCTTAACTTATTTGGTTAGTTGCAATTAAAATTTTAGATTTGTAACTTTATAAAGATTTAGGATGAGGATTGTGGTATAATTAAAAGAATATTCGTATAATTTGATTTTCATATATGGGCTTAGTTCCTTATAAATAAGTATGTGGAAAATGGTTTTAAAGAAAACTTGAGATAATGAAAAGATTGATACATTTCCAATTTACGTGATAATAGGGAAGAAATATTCGATGCATTAGTTAAATGCAGATTTTTATTTTGAAAGCTTGAAATTTTATTAGGAACTGTGATAGCTTAAAAATAGGAGAGTTCAAATTATTGTATTAAGTAAATCTATTTAGGATAGTTTAGTTATGTAGTTAAATGGTTATTTTACCCAAAAAAATGTAGTTAAATGACAAAAAATACCAATGGCATAAACTATAATATTTAAAAAGAACTAAGGGTTAATTCCAACTTGTACTTCAGATTAGATTCTTAAATAAAACATCATGAAATATGTTTTACGTCAAATAAGTAATATAAATTATTTAAGCAAAAAAAAAAAGTAATATAAATTATGTATATTCGCTGGCCAAAATTGCAATATATTTATCTAACTATTATAAAAAGGAATCTGATGCGGTTTGTCTTTATTTGCTTAAATCATTTAAATATTACTACTATTTAGTGTCCCTCAATTATGTTTGATGGACCCTCTCCTGCGATATCTGTGTGTTTGCACTGAAACCTGAAGCATGTTTTTGGTATTTTTCACTTTTGTTCTTATATTTGCTCTAGTAAATTTGATTTTTTCCATTTGATTTTGTCATTTAATTCCAAATATATTTAAATCTTCCAAGATTCTCCGTCTTCCTTTGTATTTGTACTTAGATAATGTTTGCCCGTGTCGCAATTTGTTCTTTGTTGTTTTCCCACTTAGCCATTTTCCATTGTTTCCTCTAATAATTCAAATATCATATTAACATAAACCTTTTCAAACACTTAAAAAAAAAAAAACCTTTTCAAACAAAACATGCAATACAGAAAATCATCTGCATGTCAAATCAAACCTATAAATTTATATGAATATTCAAACTGTTATGCTAGTTTCAGCAGTCTATAATCACTAGGAAAAATGATTGCTGACTATACGAAGTACTGGCCATCACATGGCTAACCATGCAAACTAAACTAATGTATACGTAGCTACACGAAGTATATGTTATGCATGGAAACATCCCTCAACTTAATGATGTTATGTAGTTAACATCATGAGTTTAATTTCATTCATACAAAAAGTGATGTGGATGTCAGAGACCGTTTAAATTTTTTCGTTTTTATCAATTAAAATATGATGTACCTGATGGTAATTTAACTAAAATTAGATTTTGATCCGCGTTTGAAAAGTGTAAGAATACTTTTAACAAAATCTGATTTAAAAAATCAATATGTTATACAAAATTTTGATAAGTAGTGTTTTAACATTTTTATTTAGTGTATTTGAAAACTATATAATTATATTATTTTTATTTATATTAAATATGAAAGTTATATAAGATATTTTAATTTTGTTTTTAATTATTTTAATATGTTTTGTAATTAACTTTTTAATAAAATTACTGTAATTCATTTAATTAATTGTATAATATATACTTATTTGATCAATTTTTTATTATAAAGCTTAACTGATGTCAATTTAGTGACTCTAAATTTTTATTTGTTTAATATAAAATAAAAAAATTATTTTATTTATATTTTCATTAAAAATTGCATTCATTTAAACTTAGTAAAACTTTCATATTAGATTCTTATTCTTAGATTAGTTTTATTCTTAAAAGTATATAATTAATAATTATGTACGCGAGAATATGTTTGGTTTGAATTGACATACAATAAGTTTTAAACAAATAAAATTTTAAAGTCAATAAATTGACATCAAATAAGTTTTATAACTAAAAATTATCAAATAAGTATATATCACACAATTAATCAAATGAATTACGGAAATTTTGTTAAAAATTAATAAGAAAACAGATTAAAATAATTAAATAATATCTTATATAAATTTCATATTTAATATAAATAAAAGTAATACAATTATATTGTTTTCAAATACAGTAAAATAAAAATGTTAAAACACTTCATATAAAAATGTTAAAATATATTGATTTTGTATAAAAAATTCTTACGCTTTTAAAACGTGGATTAAAATCTTATTTTGGTTAAATTACGGTCGGGTAGTTCATATTTTAATTGGTGAAACGAGATATTTAAACGGTCTCTGACATTTACATCGGTTTTTAGATGAATGAAATTAAACTCGTGATGTTAGCTAAATAACATCATTAAGTTGAGGGATGTTGTCTTGCATAACATATACTCCGTGTAAATAGGTATACATTAATTTAGTTTACATGGTTAGCCATGTGATCGCCAATACTTCACGTAGTCAACGATCATTTTTCTTAATTACTAATATATGGGTATTATATATTCTATGATATTATTGTAAATGTAGTATTTGTTTACTTCCATTTAACTTATATATATTATATTCAAGTTACAGTTTCCCTTATTGTTATTGTACGAAATAATTTACGTTTAGTGATACGAACAAAATTTGTCTCCCACACAAATGAGATATATAAGGCCGTAAGAAAGTGTCAGGCACACAGGAAAGGAAACATGCATTCTGGCATTGTTATCTATAAGAAACAAAATACAAAATTGCCACATATAAAAACAAAACATCAAATATATTCTTTTGAGGATATTTTACCGAAATATAAGAGCAGGATTAAAGGGGTATGCAAGGTGGGTTTTTAAGGGGAAAAGGTGGTGTGGGCCCCACCAAAAGTGTTGAGACCGTGTCTTCTGTCCCGAAATAAGGGACGTTTTTTGTACTGTTTCGTGGGCCTCACTGACACGTGGCGGCCCGCGATTGATTCATTTTTTTTTTTTTAAATCAGCAAAAAAAAAAGAAAAAAAAGAAACTCAAGTTGGTTATTTGGGTCGAGGGTGCTCTAATGCTTTCGAGGATTTAGTATATTATGATTTATGATTTATCCATCATTTATCAATTACAGTGAGGACCTTGAGGGATGTTTTTCCCAGGGAAAGATTATAAAAAGGACGATATAAAGTAATAATTAACAGTAAAAAGGTCAAGTAAGACAAATTTATTTGAGTTGAGTTACAGAGGAAAGAGAAACTGTCTGAGTTGTATATCTGGAGTATATGCAGAGACAAATATACTCCGGGCTTGCAACATCTCTTTCTCAGTTTTGTAGCTTACCAAAGTACCCTTTAAAATGAGACCAATAGGGCTGTCAACTGGGGCTGTCAACCAACACCAAAAATGAATGTATCAGTTAGGGCATATATTTTTCTAGATCCAAAACACCAACACCCATATTTAATCCACACCCAATAACATCTAAACCCAACTTCATCCATCATCCAATTGGACAGCTCAAACCCGCCCAATTATAACTAAACCTGTTTAAACTCAAATCTAAGTCCAATTTTAATGTCTTTGAAAAATTATAAATATAAATGTGATGTAAAATAAATTCAATAGACTTCAATTTTTGATAACTGTGTTTTATGTAAAAAAAATTATAACTCTCTGTTTTAGTTAAAAAAAATTATAACTCTCTGTTTTATGTAAAAAAATTATAACTCTGTTTTATATAAGGAAAATACCCTAGGATAGCAATAAAAAGTTTATGTCATAAATATAGACTCTAAAGATCAAAATGACCAAAATATTTCATTAAAGAGGTAAATATACATTTATAAATTTTTTTAAGAGAAAAAGACAAAAATAGCACTAAATCAAGTTTTTGTTCCCAAACTAGCACTGGAGGTCAAAAGTCACAAAAATAGCACTTAATGTTTTATCAAAAGTCACAAACTTAGGGTTTAGAGTTAAAGGGTGGGGTTTAGGGTTTAGGGTTTAGGATTTAGGGTTTAGAGTTTAGGGTTTAGGGTTTAGGGTTTAGGGTTTAGGGTTTAGGGTTTAGGGTTTAGAGTTTAGGGTTTAGGGTTTAGAGTTGAGAAATGAAGTTTTGGGGATAAGATTTCAAATTTTGAAAAATAAAAAAAATTAAAATTTTCAAAAGATAAAACGTTATTTTGGTCATTTTAGTTTTTGAGTGTTATTTTTGTGATATAAACTTAGAAATGTGCTATTTTGGAGATTTGCCCTTTTTTAATTTTTAATTTTGTTTTTAAATTTTTTTATATATCTAGAGTATTAGAGTCTTTTTACTTATTAAATGAAACATTTTGGTCATTTTCCTTCTTGTGGTTTATTTTTGTGATCAAAACTTGAAAATAGTCTATTTAGGAGAATTACCCTTTATATAACGGAGAAATCTGGTTCAAGCCGGAGAAATCAAGTCACAAAATCGCAGATGAATCGTATAATTGATTTTTTAATTTTCCTCCACTATTAAAAAACCTTTTTTATGTAGTAGATTAATCCATTATGCAATTGGATTGACCCAACTTGTCCATGAACAAATTTGGTGTTCAGTCTGACTGGACCTTGAAATACATGGAATTACCCATTACCCATCCAACACAGTCTGGACTGGACCACACCCGTGGATACCCAACCAATTGAGAGCCCTACCCACCAATATGTCTTGTCACACGTGAATAGAGTAAGTTATTATTATAATTTATCTGTTTCTTTTATTTTGTAGTAAAATAATACGCATAGTTATACACTTATATGGTAACTATTGATGTCCGCAAAATCATCCGCTATACATTCTCACAGCAGAAAGACACTGCTGCTTCACCAAAACGAAATTAGAGATTTGTATGATTCGATCAACATCCAGTAATGTATTTTTAATATCCATGCTAGCTTTCAAATACTTTGATAAAAGTTGAGAGATTGGCAGTTAAGTATTTGTTGGGCTTGGAATATCAGAATATGTCCAAAGAAGCTTATGTCTAGCCAATGCTCATTCTCACTACTGACATGACTGATGACACCAAAGCTAAACTGAAAGAACCCCACTTCAGGGCAATTCGGCAAGTTTTTGTAGTCCAAGAGAGTGAGATTGTTTATTCGAGGACCATGATCTCAATCCTCTGAATCAGCTGACTCATGTTATCTATCTATCACTACCTGAGAGGAATGCTCGAGAAACAATTTAGAAATGATAACACATTAATTCTCTAAAAAATGATAACACATGATATATCTCGAAAATGAATCTCGAAATTTTGAAATTTTGTATAAACAAAGTGAATCTCGAATTGTGGTGGTATTATAACTGGGAAAAATTTATATTTCAAATTGGTCTTTTTCTGTCATAAGTTTCCTTCACGATTTTGTTCTAGTGCATATTTCGTTATGAATTAAATATATTTTTTTAAACCTATATAAACTTTTGAAATTGTGGATAATATATATTGGCTATAGTCAAGTGATTAATTATACGATATCGTTTAAAATGATGTCAGCTATTATTTTAAAAAGAATAAGATTTGGTCATTTCTGAAAATCAAACCAGCATAAAAAAATTCACACTAAAATATTTTAAAGACTCAATAAAAAACTAAAAATTATATTAATATTTTATATCGTTTGTGCCAATGAAAGTACCAGTTTTTCTCGTAGATAAATTTATTTATTTTCTTCCATTGAAACCTACAACTTCGAGTTCATAATTTGTATTCTTCCACTGAAAACTCAATTTCAGATATTTCAATAAAAAAATGTGTCCGAAAGAGAAGAAAGCATTCTATTTAACATAAACTATATGATACATTAAAATAATATTTTATTTTTATTACAACTAAAATGTTTGGTTAGTCTAGTAATTTAATTATTGTTGACTGAATTTTTTTTTTTTTTTGAATTTGAGTGTCACCTGAGACAAAAAAAAAATTCAAAATACATTTTTATTATTTAAATTTTATTTTATACTATCGATTTGATTAAAGTGTTTTGTTGGCCAAGTAGTTTAGGTATATTGGTCTAAGGATTCTTTGGTGCGGAGTTTGATTTTCTTAAAAAGTTTGCTAACCACGTTGTTTTATATGGTGACACTGACACTACATTAGATGTAGAGTCAGCCCATTGACTATAGTCAATATACATTTAAACACAACTTCAAAATTTTATATAGTTTTTTTTTAATTTATTTCCAGTTCGTGATAAATATGCACTATTACAAAGTTCGCGAAAAAATGGACAACAAAAAAAGTTAGGTTTGAAATATACATGTTTTCCTATTGTGACTAGTTGTAGTTAAGTTTCTTTCTATTGTGTTTTTGGTTCAGTTTTTGTAGGGATTAGGTGGTGTTACAATATTATCTATCGTACTAGGATAAGACCCGCGCCTTGCGCGGAATTAAGTTATTATTTTTATTATATTTTGGAGAATGAAACAATAGTTTGGCTTCATTTGGATTAGGGGTGTTCAATCCAGATATCGGGTTGGTTTCGATTCGGTTCGGTTTTTTTCGGTATTTTGGTTAGTAAAATATAACTACTATTCTAAATCCATATTTACTTTGACTTTAGTCTTTCACATACTTTTGAAAGATTTCAACTGGACAACTAAATTGATCAGCCAATCTTGTTGCTTTAAATCATTAGTATATATATATATATATTATTTAGTTTGAATATTTATAAAATAAAAATTCATATGCGTTATATTTTATGATCATTTGTAACTTATTATAACAAAAAAAATAATCTATTGATCACAAAATTTTCAGAGTGAGAATCTTCAAATTTCTAATAATATATAGACGTTTTTAAAAATTCAAAATATAACATATAAGAAAAAATATAAATGTTTTTATTATATATTTAATGTGATTTTTTAATATCTTTTAATA
>NC_027754.1:30438208-30444699 GCF_000695525.1 Brassica oleracea var. oleracea
TCATTAATTGTCATATATATATTAGTCATTTATGGTAATTCCGTAGGTTTGATTTAAGGAAAGAAAATAACATATCATATCATTATATCATATAGTTTGACCAACTTATGTATCTAACAACATATAAAAATCGAATGTGGACCTACTTATTTTTCAATTGAATGTAATTGACTACCTAATTGAGTGCCACCTATGCATTGGGACCTATTTTAATTAATACAAAATTGAGGTTACATCTTTTTAAATGTTTCTCAATTAATATATAGGGGATAGTCTGGAGCCCGTGGTGACTAGTCTTCATTTCACAGACTGAAGTTTTTCTATTAAACATATTAAATTTATTACCATTTTTGAATTTTTGATAGACGATACAAAAGAATCTAGGAACAGAGAAATTAAAATCGGTAAGCTAACTACAATCAAAATTAAATCCAAGAATAACAGTACTAGTAGAATGGAAGTAGCTAACCCGATGAGGAACAAACTAACCCCTTTAGACTCCAAAAGCGTTGAACCAACCACGGAAGAGACGTACCGCTGAATTTTTTTAGTTGTCACAAGCCCAGTGAAAAGGCCATTCCAAAACCATACCAGCACCTACAACGTTTTTTTGGCTACCACTGCTAATGCAAAAAAAACTGCAAATCAAAGCAAACAACAACAAATTAAAAACCCAACTAAATGCATAAGGAACAGAAGGCTCGACCCAGTGAAAAGTGAAAGACCCCAGATAAAGATACAATCGTGTGTTGCGATTGCACCAAATTATCCGGAATATTTGCAGCACGGATAGCGACTCCACACCACCGCATAAAAACCGTTCATTCGCTAAATCACTCGCTGATCACAAGAGCCGCTGCACCCAAAGCTTTCGAATGAAAATCTACTATCTGAAAAGAAAGGCCAACAAAACAACCACTGTCAAACAAGGTTCTTATTGCGCTGGGCGAGCACAAAACGGTGGAAAAGGAAACCATGAAAAAAACAGAACCGTCATAACGATCTAAAAAGATCTAGAGAACTATTAACCAATGAAACAAAATATGACTAGCATTGCGGTTGAAATGGAGACATTGTCAAGGAAAAAAACCAGTTACAAGATATTATTATTCTAAGGATTTTTAACGTTAAAACCCCTCAACTAATTTTGTTTTGGGTAAAAAACCCTCAAACTAAGTATTTAATAAAAAAACCCTTCAAACTAATGTTATTTAAATAATTAAACCCTACCAAATCATAATTACCATTATTACCGGTAAATTTTTAATTTAGGGGTTTCTACATTAAGTAAACATAGTTGAGGGGTTTTACCATTAAATTTTTTTAAAAAAAATCAAAATTTTATAATATTATTTAAAAATTAGTAACTTGTTTTTGACAACATAAGCGAGAACTAAGTAACTGGACCGCGCGATTCAAAAAGCCAAACCGAAAGTATTGAATCGACATATAACATAGCTGAAGGAGAACTCCTCGCACCACTTACAAGCTTGTCCACCATAGTATTTTGTGCTCTTGGAATATGTCTGATCCGGAAGTTATGGAAGAAAAGTCTTACTGCGTCTAAATTCTTTATATAATTTTTGTTATATTTCTCGGTTTTTAAATTTTTAATTTATACATATATAATGTTGATGTTAAAAACACATCAAACTCATATATTTATAAAAAAAAATTAAAAATGCTAATTTTAAAAATTTAAGTTACTAATTTTTAGATAATATTATAAAATTTTGATTTTTAATGGTAAAACCCCTCAACTATGTTTACTTAATGTAGAAACCCCTAAACTAAAGATTTAACGGTAGTATTGGTAATTATGACATGTTAGGGTTTACTTCATTAAATAAAATTAGTTTGGGGACTCTTACGTTAAATACTTAGTTTGAAGTTTTTTACCCAAAACAAACATAGTTGAGGGGTTTTAATGTTAAAAATCTTTATTCTAATTCTGTAAATCATTCATCTTGTTATAAAGCAACCAATTTTTTTACTTTAATTTAGACATTGTTTCAGCAGCGAATACTTGAAACTCAACTATCTTAATCAATCAAATTGACATGTTCGTTAATATTGGTGCTAAATCCTCATGGGGCTGAAGTATAAAAGCCATCATGGATCTGATGCTTCTAAGGAGTTCCTTTTGCTGTTTTCCATGAGTCCATGACCCAAGTATATGTATGTTGATGCTGCTTTAGCCCAACCCAACTTGTATCTAGCAAATATCATTTTCATTAGACCTTCTTTTTTTTTTTTTGTAAAAATCGACTCATTTCATTAATAAAGGGAATCCCAAAAACAAAGGTTGGATACAGAATAATATATAATTTTTTTGTTAATCATTGATCCACACATACATTCTCACAAAATAAAATAAAACAGAACAAATTTATGAAAGACCAAGAAGAAGAAAAAAAACTGATCATCATGTTCATGTCTTTACGAGCTGTTACTGTGACTGTTATCTTCACTCCCACGAAGCTCCCTCAACAGAGCAACCACTTGTAACATATTAGGCCGCTTTGACGGAAAATCATCAACGCACCGTAAAGCTATCTCCAAATACCTCAACATTTCTTTCACAATCACTCCTCCATAACCTTCTCGAGTCTCCGAACCTTCTTTAGCACTCAGAAGGTCTTCATCAATCACATCCATATGCTTCCCTTCTCTCGCCTTCATCTTCGACCAACCGACCAAATTCGTATCACCAAACTCATCTTTATCGGTCGGTCTTTTCCCGCTCAATATCTCAAGCATCACTACTCCTATTGAGTACACATCACCTTTAGAAGTGCATCTAAAACTCTGGTAATACTCCGGTGGCACGTAACCTGGCGTGCCTGCCAAGGTACTCACACTCAAATGCGTGTCTAAGGCGCTGATCAGCCTCGCCATTCCAAAATCTGAAACCCTAGCTTCCATCTCGTGGTCGAGAAGCACGTTGCTTGATTTCATATCACGGTGGATTATATGAGGTATACAATTATGATGCAAAAAGCATAGTCCCTTGGCTGCTCCTTTCGCAATCTTTTTACGCTCTTCCCAACTCAAGATCCTTCTCTTTTCGCCCGTTCTTGGCCCGTGAAGCACCTCCTCGAGGCTACCGTATTGCATAAACTCGTACACGAGCAGTCTCTCTTCACCGATCTTACAGTATCCCAAGAGCGGTACGAGGTTTCGGTGTTTGATCTTCCCCAGGGTTTCCATCTCCGCCATAAACTCTCTATCTCCTTGACAACTTAACCTAATCAGTTTCTTGATTGCCACGGAAGTTCCATCTTTAAGCGTGGCCTTGAAAACCTCACCAAACCCGCCGTGTCCGATCATGCTCGCGGCCGAGAAGCCGTTAGTCGCCTCGATAAGCTGCGAAAACTTAAGCTTCCTCAGCTGTCTTTGAAACGTAGCGACGTTAATACTCAACGGCTCTTTCTCCTTCTCAATCTTCCAAGTTGTGGCCGAGTTTACGGCTTGCAAACTGTGAAGCATCTTCGCATCTTCCGCGTCTCGCTTCCTCGCACGAACCGCGATAGCCCAAACTATCAGAATACAAACCGACGCAGCGGAAATCAACACTCCAAGAACAATGCTGTTCGCCCAAGAAGCCGCCGTTGTTCCGTGCTTCGCACGTTTCTCTTCCTCCGGTCCCGCGGGGAGCTGATTGTTCCCGTTTTTACATTCCGGTAAAGGAACACCGCATAGTCCCGGATTATCCGCGTACTGGCTCGCCGGAAGCGTGCTAAGCTGCCCTCTCTGTGGGATCGGACCGGTTAACTCGTTGTTAGACAAGTCAATCTGCACCAAGAAAGACAAATTCGAGAAAGATTCAGGGATTTGACCCTGCAAGCGATTATCCGAGGCATCGAACACGCCGAGGTTCTTGAGCTGACCAATCGTGAAAGGAATCTCGCCGGAGAGTTGGTTATGAGAAAGCTCAAGGACTTGAAGAGCGATCATCTCTCCGATCTCATCAGGGATCTTCCCTCGGAGCTGGTTATAAGAGAGATCAAGATACTCAATGGTTTGGTATCTTGTGAAGAGACTCAAGATCGGACCTGAATACATTCTCGTGAAGTCACAGCTCTTAAGAGACGGAATCTGAAGAAGCCTCTCTGGTCTAATCCCTGAGAACTCTACCAAACCTCCAACACCTTTACATGAGTTCCCAACGTTTCTAACAAAGGCCATTGTGTTGCCTGAGAGTAAACCGGAAAGAGCTTTTGAACCGGGTTGACGACCTAACCGGGGAGGGATCTCTCCGGTTAAGTGGTTTGTGTTGAGATCAAGCCAGACAAGTGTTGTGCACTTCCCTAGCTCTGAAGGGATTTTTCCGGTGAAGTTGTTGTTTCC
Organism: Brassica oleracea var. oleracea; assembly: GCF_000695525.1. Classification (NCBI taxonomy): domain Eukaryota; kingdom Viridiplantae; phylum Streptophyta; class Magnoliopsida; order Brassicales; family Brassicaceae; genus Brassica; species Brassica oleracea. The sequence goes on from NC_027754.1 coordinate 30,442,559, forward strand.
GAGCTGAAGAACAGCTAACCGGGAAAGGACCCCGAAGTCTCTAGGGACTTCTCCGGTTAACCGGTTGCTTGTAAAAGAGACCCATTCGACGTTGCTGCAGTTGAAAAACTCCGGTGGGATCTCTCCGGTGAGTTGATTGTTGTTGAGGATGAGATCTTTGAGGTTCTGTAATTTTCCGATCTCCGGCGGGATTTTTCCGGCGAGGTTGTTGTACCATGCGATGAACTGCTCGAGCTTCTGGAGGTCTCCGATCTCCGGCGGGATTGTTCCGTTGAGATAGTTGAGACTGAGATCAATCGTCCGAAGCTCCGAGCACTGAGATATCGCCGGAGGAATCTCTCCGGTGACGAGGTTATCCGGGATTCTTAGCTCCTCTAACGAACCTGCTCCGGGACATAAGTCCGGCGGAATCACGCCGGAGAATCGGTTCGAACTGAAGTCAACGATTCTGAGGCTCTTACAAGAAGAGAGTGTTGCCGGAAACTCGCCGGATATGAAGTTGTTGCTGAGAAGCAAGATTTGAAGAGATCCGAAGCTCCGGAGGATCTTGTCCGGGAATGGACCGGAGATGTTGTTGCTGGAGAGGTCAAGAGTCTGTAGCCAAGAACATGCAGACAAGGAATCAGGGATCACACCGGTGACGTTGTTGTAAGAAATCCTGAGGTTTTGTAACGACCCGCAAGCGTCTCCGATCTCCGGCGGGATCCAACCGGTGAGTCGGTTATGGGAAAGATCCAAACTTTGTAAGCTTTTTAGCTCGCCGAGGGACTTTGGAATCTGCCCGTCGAAGTTGTTGTGAGAAAGGTTCAAGCTTTTGAGGTTGGTGCAGTTGGTAAGCGAGACAGGGACGTAGCCGGAGATACTGTTACCGGATAAGTCGAGAGACGACAAGGAGGCGCAAGAGGAGAGAGGGATTGTTAAACCGGAGATTGAACCGGTTATGTTGTTGTAAGAAAGATCAAGGGTTTGGAGTTTCTTGCTTCCTAAGAAAAGATCTTCTGGTAACTTCCCGGTGAAGTTGTTGTAAGAGAGAGTGATGGAGATAAGGTTTGGGTATTTGGAGAAGAAGTTTTCAGGGAGGATTCCGATTAAACCGGAGGAGGAGAGTTCGAGGTTGGTTAAGCTCAAGGGAAGGAGAAGAAGAGAGGTTGAGTTTAGAACGAAGAAGTTCTCAGAGAGTTTAAGAACAGAGAGAGCATCAAGAGAGGTGAAAGCGTTGAAAGAAACGGTCCCGGAGAGACCACTACCGGAGAGGTTAATCTCGGAGACTCTTCCGGCGAGACAAGTGACGCCAGAGAATTGACAAGGGGACTTTCTAGGGGTCCAAGTTGAGAGAATGTTGTTTGGATCGTCTTGTATCATTGCTTTGAAGGAGAGGAGAGACACTGCATCGGTTTTGATAGAAGATTGGTCGGAGGAAGAAGATAGAGAGACATGTGTAAGGAGTAAGATGAAGGAGATTTGGATTTGGATCCAAACCCTGTTTGGTGGATTCGTCATTTGGAGTTTGAATGGAGAAGGAGAAGTAAGTGAAGAATGTTATAGATATAAAGACTTCTTTATCGAATAACATTTTTTAAAAACTTTATATCAATGTTAAAAGCAATGGAAGGGGTAGAAAAGGGAATTTTCAAAGAAAAGAAAAAGCTGCTTTTAATTTTAAATTTGTTTTATAATTGATGCTTATAATCTTTATATCAATTCTGAGAATGACTAACCTCTTTATCGAATAACGTTTTTTTACATGTGGTGTTTTTCTGAGAAAATTAGTTTAAGAAAAAATTAGCATATATTGACTTTAAAATAATACATTAGAAGATAAAATGTCATGTGTTAGGTTTGGAACGGTAACTTTGTTTCCTTAAAAATGCTTTGTTTTAGTTGTTAGTATTAGATTCTAGAGCTAGATGAATTTAAAATCGAAATTGATTTTTTATAAACACTATGAAAACTAGAGGCTCATGCTTTGTATTAAAGGTCCGCATTAGCCAAAAATAAATTGAAAATATGACCACTTGTTAGAAATATGAGAGAAGTGTTGTTGTGAAAGTTGTGTCTTTCTCATTAGCTCTCACTATCAATATATAGTGGAGGTTCCAAGGGTTTACAACAAAGGAGAGTATCTACACATTTATTACATA
>NC_027754.1:30449232-30451232 GCF_000695525.1 Brassica oleracea var. oleracea
TGTTAGAAATATGAGAGAAGTGTTGTTGTGAAAGTTGTGTCTTTCTCATTAGCTCTCACTATCAATATATAGTGGAGGTTCCAAGGGTTTACAACAAAGGAGAGTATCTACACATTTATTACATATTGACCACAAATATCTAGACTTGGTCAAAGCTCATAAATGCTCCGGTTGAATGAGTCTTCATCTTGACTAGTCTTGGACGGATGAGACAAACCGGAGACGGGTGTAGACGGACCGGATAGTCGGGTCAGATGTAAACCTCCTTGATGGTTAATGGCAATCCACATATCCATATCATGGATTTATAACACCACTACTGAATATCAAAATAAAAACGAATAATATATTCAATACAATTTCTATCTGGATATTGGGTAAAACACTTTGCATTTTGGGAAGAACTATTGCAGCTCAAAACTTGGTTATTGATAAGGTAACACACTATTAAAACGATTATATTAGAAACTTTAGTCTATAATCAGTTAAGTTTTGTAATTTTGAATGGTTGCAAACCAAAGGCTAGAGCACTCTATTTCATATGGAGAGTTGTATGGTCAAAATAAATGGGACCAGCATAATCATCATATGCATCGCATACGAAATGTGTTTTTATTTTCTTTTGTGAGATTTGTAATTGTTTCATCCAGGGCTCCCTGTCGAGGCAGAGGCGTGGGGGAATGAACAGAGAGATGTGACTTTTACAAATTACAATAACAAACTTTATGGTGTAACCATTATGCTGCTCACTTATTTGTACATTTTATATGCTTTCTCTTAGTTTAGTATCATATTATATGCCATAAATGTAGCCTTTATATAATGTTCCAAGTCACACACTCCATCCTTTTTAATTTTTATCATTACATCTCCATCTCCCACCAAGATTATGTGAGGAGTTTTACAAACTAAGCATAATATAAGGTTGAATATTTGATATCCACCTATGAAAGGATAATTTGGTAGACAACAATCGTCACAAGAAAAGACTTTTTATAGTTATTCTTCAAAAGGATAATTTTACAATCTTGTGAAGTAGTTAGTAGAAAATGTATTATGTTCATAAGTACAGTTTAGTTACATCTAGTAGTTTTTTGCAATAATATTTTTATATAATATTGTTTTTTGAATGACTGATTGTGGATCGTGGTAGTTATTCTACAATAGTATAAGTCATTGTCTTCTTATGAAAAAAATATACATGTTATTTACTACACTGATATATTAATATAACTTTGTTGTTTTGATATATATGTACTACATTACTGATTCTCCAAGAAAAAATAAAATTATAGGAAAAAAATTCCAAGAAAATCAAATGTTATATTATTGATAAATATTTATATTTCTAAATACTCCAGTTGGTTATTAATCTAGCTACTATTCCGTTGCACAAGAGAAGATTTCTCTAAGATCACTAGTTTTCTAGTAAGGAATAATTGTTCTTACAACTTTTACCATTACAATAAATATAGTGCAAATCTTATCACCATTATATGGTGTGATTTATGATTTAGCATATTTCACATTATTGATGACTATGGAGTATATATTATCGATTCTATTTATTTTTTAATAAATAAATAAAAAGGACCGAATAGTGGAGAGTAATCGTGGAAAAGGCCCACAAAAGGAACAACATCAATTAGCTCGTGGTTTAGTGCCATGAGAGGTTATGATTCCTTTGCCCCCAATATTGTTTAAATACTTCTTTACTCAATTTCTCTTTTCAGTTTTCAGTAGCACTAATGCTTATATATGTGTTTATATAGATATGAATTTTGTTCAATGTTTTCTCTTGAACATTTGTGTATTTGACCGCTCTAGCTGACAAACTATATATGTAGATAGATATTTTCGATATAGTATGAGACTTTTTGGGATTTGGATTTCTATACTATAGAGGGTTACTTGTCCTCGTAAATATGATTTTAATTTTACAAAAAACATGATTTTAACAAAAAGAAAAAGAATGAACCTGAACTATATATCCTTGTATG
>NC_027754.1:30451414-30474420 GCF_000695525.1 Brassica oleracea var. oleracea
CCTCAAGAAGAAAACAAATTGTAAATTGTACATGTATGTAAATGCAAAGAAGGCATCATCTAATATGCATGTATAAATAATAATTTATACGCACACGACCAAAAGTACTAATTTCTCTTTACAAATATCTTCTATTGACCATATCTTAAGAGGCGCATTTACACGTCGAGCTATTACAAATAATTGAACGATATATTGTTCTTTTTGAAAATATTTAAATCTAAAAACATGCTATCGTCTCGGTGGTGCAATTTGCATCATTGGCGTATAATATAATCTTAAACTTTCATTGCGTCTTAAGAGTAAAATCGCCAACCAGAGTGGCTTGCTTAAGACTTAGCTAAAAAATCCAATACTAAACAAAGCACAATTTGGATCTAACTTTGCACCCAAAAAAATAACTTTGATCTATTATGTGATATTACCAAGACTTTTATATTAACTATACATTATAATACATCGCCTAACAATTTAATTATTCAATTAATTTAATTAAATATTCAAATATTTTCTTAAAAAAATAACAAAAAGTTATTTATACAGATTTTTCTAAGATTGCAATCTAATAACACTTATCATATCTTTAAAATATATATAAATATACAGTTTAATAAAAATAACATTAAAATTTGATAAATAATATAAAATTAAAATCAATGATAACTAATTATTGTTTATAAAATAAATTAGATTTAGTTATTAAAATTAGATAAATAAGATAGATAATTCGGTAAAGTTGGAGATGCAAAAAGTGTCTCTGAAAGATATATATTATAGTACATCAGTGGAATATAAGCTACATATGGTATTTTATAAATATATTTTTTGATGGATTATTTCATCAATAATACTACATTAATCAAATACGAGATGGTTTTAAAAAACATATCAACTCATTTAATATTGAAATTTTATAAAACCAAATTTTGATAAGTGCAAGACAGGTCAAAAGATGTATTAACTCATTTTTATTTTATTTGTTAAGAAAACTAAAACAAATTCGAAACATGCTATGTGAAAAATTATTCTATTTTGAATCTTTAACTACTATAAATTTATATTTATATAAAATTTAATTTGACTATAGAAAATTTAAACAATAATATTTTTTTTATAAAGATATGTTATCATAAAATATTTGAAATCAATAAAATACATATTAAACTTACGAGGATTAATTAATATAATAACTATAATTTATTTCTGTTACAATTTACTGTTAAAATTTTTATATGACTATATTAACATTTCAAATTATCGTTTTTGCTTTATTTTATAAGTTTAAAATTGAAATCTAAACTTATACACATGTAATAAACCAAAAAAAAAAGAAACTTCTTATAATTATGTCATCTATTTTAAAAATATTTAAATTAAAAAAATCATTATGGTATAGTTTATAATGTTTCTTGAAATTTAAAATTAATTTTTAAAAATAATTAATTAAAAATAATTGACATAAGTTTTAACAAATAATATAAAAATTAAAATTGAAACAAATATGGATACAATTATAATTTATATGAAAATTGTAAAAAAAAGAAAAAAACTATGCTTTGAAAATGTGGATCAAAATCTAATATTCTTTTAAGTTTTAAAATCAAAACAAATTTCAATATTTAATATATTAAATAGATTAAAATAAAATACTAAATTATATAAACCATATACAAATTGTTTACTAATTGACGGCTCTTGTCACTAGCCTGATGTGTAGTGTCTTTTGTATGATAAATAGATGTATATATAGCTTATAAAATACCTTATCTTAATTGTAATAGTTCTCTGGGCTGGTGGTTTTCAGCTAACCTTACTAAATAGGCATGAAACGTCAAACTGCCTAATGTATGATGAAAATATGTGATAAGACCAAATATATTGAATATTGTAATAAATAAAAAATTCTAAACGAATGACAATAACATTGGAGTCCATTTCGCTCATACTTGTATAATTTTTGTTTTTGTTTCAGTTTCTTTCTAATATGTCATTTGCCTTATGACTATTTATACGTTGTGACCATGCTCAAACTAACCTGTGAATGAGAAAAAAACAATAACACTAAACAAAATTAAGCAGCTCATTTTACTCGTAATAAATTTTAAATGTAGATGTAGTGGCGAAATTGTTATTTTTAAATGGGTAAAAGTCAATGGTCAACCAAGCATGACTTGAAGTTCAAATGATTAAAAAACTATTTGAAGAATCAATAGTGTTTTAAATCATAGGTTAATAATAATTGGATAATACCTTTGAGAACGGAGACACAATAATTCTATGTATGATGTGCACTATGTCACAAGTCAAAGGAAATGCTGTATATCATGTAGATAATCGTTCGAATATAATTACCCGAACGAATTCAATACAATCAAAGAACCAAATCTATACAATATAATAAGGAAAATATAAATACAACAAGAGCGATTTTTAAGCCTTTGGTAGAAAAAACAAGAGAGATTTTTATATCAATGCATGTGATGTGCTGCGAAGAAATATTGGGTTTGAGATCAATTTATATTGCATTACTACGAAATTTACTGCCTAATCATAAAAGTAATATAAAATTTTGATATCAAAATCGGTAATTTCAAGTTTTCTATACGGTATAGACTATACCGTTATCTTTCATTGTTTTATTATTCATGTATCAGTTACTAGCTAGATACTCTTTATTATCGTTTACTGCTTTCTACCGCTAATCCGATGCGATGAGTTTTTCAGGTTATCTACAGTTAAAATGGGTGAAAGAAGAACACCGGCAAATCTATGCATGAAATAAAATATTAAACGTTTTTATTTTTATTATATACATAATTTTGTAATATTTTTTACTTAATCACGCCTCGCTCGAGAGGGACCAAAGATGTCGTGAATGGCACGCGTTTTCTTTTCTTGTTGTTTCTTACTGTGTTCAAATGATTGGTGAGTACTCTGTTTCGGTTTCCTGTTAAATCCTTGTCAATAACATTCAGCTTCTTAAACTTTTCGTACCAAACAGTCAACACACACTCTGTCTCTCTTTTTGCCAACGTGGCGTAGATTTTTACCGCGGCATCAGGCATGCAATGATGCAAGCCACTTTTTATTAAGCCATTTTTTTGCCATTGTTAGTTTGAATATGTAACGTCTATATATGGTATTATCTGTTTCTTCGAGATCCATAAGAACTAGATGTTTTTTTATCATCACAATGTATAGATTTGAAAAAGTATCGAGAACCATGAATTGTGTGAAAAAAAAACGTTCGTGTATTGTGTCCATATTAGAGAATGCTTTAACCAAGTGTGAAAAGCACTTTAGGCTTTAGTCCGTCAAAGCAATATCATGATTAATACCATAGATCCAAAGATAAAAGTGGTTTTAAAATAACATAAAGTTTGGAAATGAAGCGGAGAAATGATGATTTAGATCATCCCTATGAAACAGGCACGCCTATCTTTTGTTTAGTCTTCTAACTCCATCACGACGCCAGATTATTGTTCAATGGGCTTAAACAGCTCAATAACATTCTGACCAAGTTAACAAGTAAAACCGGAAACGGAGAAATTAGGCCCTTTAACGGGGTTCAAAGGCCATTTATTTAGAAGTAGAAAAATACAATCGCATTAATCTATTAAAAAAAAAAATCTGGCGTTCCAGTAATTTGTTAATTCTTTTGCTCTATTTGTTAGGGAAGTTTGTTATTATCTGTACTTTTTTTCTTCTAAAATTAAAAAAAAGATCTTTGATAAAGATGAAATTTATTCTAACGTATGCCAAAATAACATTCATCTATGTATAAAAAACATTCATCTATGTTTTACCTTAAATATAAAAAAATGTTATTTTGAGAGAGGAAAAAATAAAATAAAAATATTTTAGAACAAATAAAAGTGAGTAGGAGTAAATTTTCTTTAAAATGCTATTATAGTAAAAACATATGTAATTAAGTGGGTAGGAGATGATCTAAAGAATCTGATTATTTATAACATACAAAAATCAAATGTCCTTGGTGCATGCTCCAACAATGAGGTCACAAATCCACAAGTCGTGGAATCTAGTCGCCAGCATCTTCTTTCCGATCATCACTCTCCTCTTCTCCGCTCCTCTACTCGGCCACGCCTTGCATCTCTTCATCATGCATAACAACCACACGTACGACAACGCACCTGACTACCACAATTACCACACGAGGCCACGTGTCCAGACCCTAATCAGCCTCTCTCTCTCCTTGCCGTGTTCCTCCTCAGCAACGCCGCTACGTTTCTTAGGCCACGACGGCTCGGCTTCCCCAAGTACTTTCTAGTTATTGGTTTCATCATCTGCGTGGCTTACGCCGGGTTGAACGATCTGCGGTACAACCGATTGTTTTCTCCAGTACCAAAGTGTTTCAAGGCAGAATATCCTTCCGGACAACGCAAATGGGAACAATATCAAATGGTTAAGATAGAACAAAGTCAACGGTGTTTGCAAAGAGTTCAGTTACGTTTTGTCAGCAGCTAACTTCAGTGGGGGATGTAGAACTATTATTAATAGGGGGCACAAAATTCTAATCAACTCATTTAAAATATAAAAAAAAGTTTCATTACTAAAAAATTCCTTACAAAATTATCTTAGGAAATTTCATATTTTGGATATCCATTTATTCTTTTCTTATTTCCTGAATCACCAGATAAACTCTTTAAATCATCTCTAGAGTCTCTTTTTTTTTTGGAGAAGACATATCATCTTCGGAGTTTTCATACGTAAATGCAAATTTTTTTCTAGGTTTGATATATTTTCCATTAAATTTTTTTATGAAAAAAAATTAGTACATTACTATAGTTTCTACACTCTCATAATTTCTTATTACTTAAATCACACAAATCAAAATTTTATTTAGTTTTACGGTAAAAACCTTTACCTTTTAGTTTCTCTTTTGAACTTGTTAGACCATCTCCAATAGTTTACTCTAATTTTTACTCTAAAATATAGTAATTCTATAATAGATTTGAAGTTTGCTCTAATTGTATTCTATTTTACAGTAAAAAATAGAGTGACTAACAAAAAATAAACAATTTACTCTATATTTGGAGTAAACCTATTTTTACTCTATTATAGAATAAGAAATAAAATAATATTAGAATATTTTTACTCAAAACTCTATTTTAGAGTGAAAAATAAAGTAAGATTGGAAATGCCCTTAGGCACAATCTTTTTGTCTTCGGCGTTTAGATTTTTGTGATTAGGGAGAAGACAATGAAAAACGTGGATATAGCGTAATTAGGTAAATTTCAACTTCCATTATTATTTTCTTTACCATTTGATTGAGCTTTTTAAAACTGAACTTATATTTATTTTGGGCTACAATAGATCTGTCATATAATAATGTGTTATAGATTGTTTTAAGTTGAAAATATAAAGCTTTGTTTCTCGACCAATTACATAATTATATTTAATTAATATACATATAATTTTTTTTTTAAAGTAGTAGGGGGCATGTGCCCCCATAGTCACCTTATGTACATCCGCTCCTGACTAACTTACGACCCCTCGATAGAAGGGTGTTACCTTGCATCAAGTTACTTACGAATATTACTCAGTTTTTTTGTTAATTCTCTCGAATAAACATTTTTAAGTTTTTGTCATAAAAATAGTCTTCAAAAAAAGAAAATGACCAAAATGGCTTTTTTTATTTTGAAATTTTTAATATTTATTTTTTAAAATTTGAAACCATATCACCAAAACTTCATCCCTTACCTCTAAATCTTAAGTCTAGATTAGTTAACCATAGGGTAAAAATACATTTTTACTCTTTTATAAAACTTATTTTGGTCATTTTCTTCGTTGAAATCTGTTTTTGTGATAAAAACTTAAAAAAAACTATCTGAATTTCTCCTTTTTATTCTATAACCAAATTTAATATATACTCCTAGATATCAAAGTTTGACACGGTTTAAAATCGGCTTCAGATTTTGTTTGAATAGGTCGTTGTTGTTATTATTATTTTAAAATTTTTGGTTGGTTTTTATCCTCTCCGTTTGGTTTTTATCTTTCTTATAAAAAAATTACAGTATGAAGGCAATTTTGATACTTCGCATGTTTCAAACCACCTAAATGCTTCCTATGTTTCTGGATAATCCTTTATATGATTAACTATTTATAACAAACCAATGATCATCCAATGAATTCAACAGTTTTGAAACTTTGAAGTAAATATTGGAAAATATTGGAAACAAAATATCATATATGTTCAGTTGCCAAAAAAAACATATCATATATGTTTCTAACAGACCCAGAAAGCTACTCAATTTACCAGTCAAGTTAATTTTATGTGTTTTCCATCATTCAATGTTTATACTATTTCCGTTTCATTTTATTTGTCATTTCAGATTTGGATACACAAAATAAGAAAACATTTAATTTTGTATATTACTAAATAAAAACATCATTACCAATACACATAACCACGTTTCAACCAATAGAAAAATACATTAAAATATAAAGTCAATAAATTTTGCATCAAAATTATAAAACAACACTTATTTTAAACAAAAATTTTACTCTACAGGCGACGACTAAAATAAAACGGAGGGAATAATATTTTGTAAAACCTAAATGCATAATTCACAACAATTCTCCGTTTCTTTTGTACATAATTATTTTAAAACTGATAGTGTAATTATATGCAAGGCTTAATATATGGAAAATATGTTTTTACTTGATTTTTGCTGTTCTTTTGGTTAGACTGGATGCTGCATGCGACCGGGAAAATGCGAACTTGAGAGGGTGAACGCAACGTTGGGGATTATAAGAAACCGTGAAGGACCACCGTTGGATACGGCGGTGATATACGGTCGCCACGGTGGTGAGGCAACGATAAGAGATTATTACGATATGTGGAGGAACGAGTTAAGCGTGTTGTACTATGATTATATGACGTGTCAGCTCAAGATTATCAAATCTCCAATGCTGCGTAAATGGTGGCAGCTCGGTGTCTTCTTCTCGTCTATCACATGTCTGCTTAATTAGATCTCTATTCTGACATGATATTTTTAAGGAAAAATGATTGCCAGCTACCCGAAGTATCGGCCACTACATGAGTAACCATGCCAACTTTAAAAATGCACACTCAACTACACGAAGTATATGGATTGCATGCGAACATCCCTGGACTATATGTTGTTATGTTACTAACATCATTATCCTAATTTAATCTGTCGGAACCAGTCACGTGGACGTCAGAGATGGTAACGGCGTGTGATTTGCCGTTTGGTCAATTGAAACCCGACCCGACCCAATTAAAAAGAAAACCCGACCCAACCCAATTAAAAAAAACCGATTCAATTGCTTCTTCCTCATCCTTTTTGTCGAAGAAAAACTCATCCTCTTTGTAGCAGAAACCCAGAGGCCAGATCTAGAGGCCAAAATCAGCAGATATTAAAGTGAAGCGACAACATTGAACAGAGCTAAACAGGTAAGATTCTTAGAACTCAAATGCTCGATGTGATATGAGATTTGAGTGGTTGAATGGTTGTTCGATAGATGGATCTAAAATCAGGGTCATCAAGCAACAGTAGGAACATAGGTTATGGTGGTCGCAAATTGTGTGTTTGTCGGTTGCCAGCAAAGATTCTCACGGCTTGGACAGACAAGAATCCTGGCCGAAAGTTCTTTGGGTGTGAATTGTACAAGGTGAAAATCGAAAAAATGATTCTTGGATGTTTTAGTAGCAATGGGATGGGTTATAACATATTTTGTTGTGTCATTAGGAAGGAGGGAATGACCCTTGTTCTTACTTTGAGTGGTTTGATAAAGAAGAAGTCTATGGTTGGCCAAAGAGGGCTTTGATTGAAGCAAGAGATGAAATTCGTGAGAAGAAAAAACGGATAAGTGAACAAACTGCCACTGTCAATTTTCTTCGTATGGAGTTAGAGAAGCAGAAGCCGGAGAAACCAGGCTGTAGTAATGGAGATGAAGAGAGCATTTGTAATGAATTTGTGAAGTTGTTGAGCAAAGGTAATATCCATTGAGATATAATGTATTGAATCTTTCTAGTTGAAGTTTCTTTCTTTATCTATCATATGTAATTTATTAATGTATTTCCTTGAATCAATGAAGTTGAAGTTATGGATCATATGTAATGTATTGAATCTTTCTAGTTGAAGTTTTTTTCTTTATCTTATATCTTCTTCATGCATATTCAACCAAAAGGAGACTTAATGTTATAAAGATGGAAGGTTTAAAATCATACAACCCAATGTCAGTGAATGTTAAGTCATAGAGACTACTTCACACATTTAATCCAAGACATCACACATTTAATCCAAAAAGAACCTAATACCCGAGAGTTGAAACATTTTAAAACCTTCAAACACACAAAAAGACATGATACCCGAGACTTGAAACATTTTAAAACAAGATCAACCAAACAACAATGAAGCCAAGCGACTGCTTCTACGGAGCACTTGAGTTGGTTGTGGTGCATTTGAAGAAACATCTTGAACTTCAGCCTCCTCGTGTGCTTCGTCTCCTCCTAACTGAGCCATGAAATCAGCTTCCATCTCAGCCTCTTCTTGTGCTTCATCATTTGCTTCCTCTTGAGCTTGTAGTTGAGCTTGAACTTCTCCCTCCAACTGAGCTTCCTCATTAATACGCCTTCTCTTCGCCCTGTCCTCCTGAGACTGCGATAACATAAATGTTACTGCGAGAACGTAGATGTTACATCAACTTGGGATTGAAAAGGAACAAGATAATACCTCATGTGGACACTTCCTTGAGTTATGTCCCTTACCACCACATAGACTGCAATGTCCTTCTCTTCCTTGACGGCCAACCTTCTTCTTAGAAGGTGATTCATGGACACCCTTGATCCTCGCTTTACCTTTTGGTCTACCTGGTGGTCGCTTATAAGGGGGTGCAAAGATGCGTCCTCCTCCAGTTTCTTCCCAAAACTTAGGACCATTAACCGGCTTCAGACCTCTACGATATGTCTCTTTCCACTTGTCAGTCAAATAGTAATCTGAGATGTAGTCCTCAACTAAGCCGGTGTTCTCTCGAATTGCACAAACAGCATGGCGACAAGGGATACCTGTCAAGTCCCATTTTCTGCATACACAGGTGCGCCTATTGAGATGAACTGAGTAGCCATTTGTCCCCTCCACAATCTCATATTTCCCTCCAGTACTTGAGACAGAGTAACAGTGTTGCGCTTCATCACAAGACTTCTCTATCTCCTTTCTTGCTTTCTTTGTGTGTCTTCCGATCTCCTTACAAGCTATTAGGTACCTATTCGATATTCTTTGCATCACATCTCTCCTAATCAGCTCCAGCATCTGCACAAATGGCTTCTTCCTTGCAGCCTTCAAAGTCCTATTGAAAGACTCTGTCAGATTGTTGTGAGTATCAGCACAACAACAACCGGTCCTAAAAAAAGCTATGCACCAAGTACGGTGATCTTTCTTCAGCAGATCGTCACACGCCTGCGGATCAAATTCTCTGAAAGTTTTAAGGCTTGCTTTGAAATCACCTTCGTTATAACTACTTGCAACTCTCCAAAAGAGGGGTTTCAAAGTGTCAGACTTATGCAATTTCTTCAGATTGGCGTAGATGTGTCTAGCACATGCTCGATGCTCAGCCTTGGGCAACTCCGTAACAACATCATGAATCAAACTCCTATGCATGTCAGATATAATCGAAATGTTGTCACCTTCACCCAAATCAAGTCAAGCTTCAACTTGTGAATGAACCATTCCCAGTTATCATTGTTCTCAGCCGACACTACTGCCCAAGCTATGGGATATATCTGATTATTCGGATCTCTTCCTATTGCTGTGAGAATCATCCCCTGGACAGGGTGTTTTAAGAACGTACCATCTAAGCCGATGATGGGTCTGCAGTTCTGTTTCCATGACCTCTTTAGCTTCTCAAAACAAATATAGATTTCCGAGAACATTTCCTCTCCATCCTCTCTTCTGATAGTGTTAATCTCCACGGTGGTGTTTTTATTTGTCCTGAAAAATACAGTGCAAACTGCTCGTTAGTTTATGCTAGGATTTTATGAACATTTAAGGTAAGAGAAACACACTTTGCCTCTTAATTTCAGCCTCATAATCTCTTAACCGTGCAAACTGCTCGTTAGTTTCAGCTTGGAGTTTATCAAAGACCATTCTCCTAGCAACTTGGGATTTTGGAGGTGAGATGATGATGTTGTACCTCCTCTTCATTTCATCTTTGATTTCCGGCACACTCATTTCAGGATCTCGTATGATGTCTTCTAGAAATATATCAGCTATTACCGGACTTTTGATCAGCTTACACCTCCCAACAGGGTGACATTGATGCTCATCCTCATAGGTTTTCACCATCCATTTCTCTATTGGGTTCTCCACTGAAAAATAGATGCGCCACCCACAATCATTCTCATTACACTTTGCACCGAGTTTAGTCTTCTCCCATCTATCGAAGACAACATTTCTCCTCGTCTTCAGAATGTATCGAATAACATTCTCTTTAAACTCCTCACCAGTATTGAACAATTGCCTTAGACTAAAAATCCCATCAGACATATTTCTTTTCACCAACCGCTCAGCTTGTTCTTCTTCGTCACCTGATGAGTCATCAGTGGCAGGGTATTGTTCATCCTCATCTGGAATTTGTTCTTCATAGTTGACATCTTTGAAAACTTCTATCTCCTCCTCAACTACCTCAACATCATCATCAGATTCTGATTTCTTGGACAACCCTGCCTCAGAATCTATACATTCATCATCTGATGCTTCGCCCTCATATGTGGCATCTTCAATTTCATCATCACTTCCAACCTCGCCACCTTCAGCCTCTTCATGACGCTCTTCAATGATCGCATCTTCATGACGCTCTTCAATGGTCGCATCTTCATGACGCTCTTCCATGATCGTCTCTTTATCCTGTTCAGGTACACTGTCTTCTCTTTCTTTATCATGTTCACTTGGTTCTGTTTCCTTCTTAGGTATGCTTGCTTCTGTTTCTCTTCCCGTAACATCCTTTTCAATGTAGAGATCAACTTCCTTATACCATCGACCTGCGATTCCCAATTTCTTCTTGTTAAACTCCACTTTTTCCCACAAAGGTTTACAATCTTCAAGACTTTCATACGGGAGCTTGAACCGCATTTTGCCAATAATGATTCTTCTCTCAATCAGCTTCGACATCTGTTATAAATCCATGATATGGATATGTGGATTGCCATTAACCATCAAGGAGGTTTACATCCGACCAGACTATCCGGTCCGTCTACACCCGTCTCCGGTCCGTCTACATCCGCCCGAGACTAGTCAAGATGAAGACTCATTCAACCGGAGCATTTATGAGCTTTGACCAAGACTATATCTTTGTGGTCAATATGTAATAAATGTGTAGATACTCTCCTTGTTGTAAACCCTTATGAACCTCCACTATATATTGATAGTGAGAGCTAATGAGAAAGACACAACTTTCACAACAACACTTCTCTCATATTTCACCCTCGTCACTTAAGTTTCAAACGGACCCCTTCTTCTCTCTCGATTTCGAATGAACCCTGGATTCTGGGATTTTCCCCCTTTGTCGCGAGAAAGAAAGAGACCAAATATTATGTTAGGTTTTTTTGGGCCAAAAATCTCATTTGTGGCACAATAAAACTCTTGTTTAATAATGGTTGGGTCTGGTTTTTTTTTAATTGGGTCGATCTCGGGTTTCAATTAACCAAACGGCAAATCACATGCCGTTACCATCTCCGACGTCCACGTGGCGTTTCCAACACGAGGCGTTTCCGACAGATTAAATTAAGCTAATGATGTTAGTAACATAACAACATATAGTTCAGGGATGTTAGCATGTAATCCATATACTTCGTGTAGTTGAGTGTGCATTTTTAAAGTTGGCATGGTTAATCATGTGGTAGCCGATACTTCGGGTAGCTGTCAATCATTTTTCCTATTTTTAATGGACTAATAGTTAAGCTTCGAGTTACTGTTTTTGTATCACGAGAACCTTTTTTCATTTTGTTCTTTTTGTCTTAGAAAAATAATATAGTTCTGATCAGTTTCTAGCATATGCATTTAAAATCTGATGCCAAGTTGCCATCCACACAAAGGTTTTAGTGGTACGAGACTTTGAGAACCCAAAACAATCTTACAATACTTAAATATGTGTGGTCAGATACAAAATTATGTTTTAGGTTTTATCTGATTATCCGAAGAGAAAATTCAATCTATGGTTGCACCTCATTTTAAAGATTAATTTTAATCTTTGCAATAGATCCATAATACCCCGAGTTAATAATAACTAGATTCTGAGTCGCCCTTTATATTTTTTATTTTAATTTTTTTTGAGAAATTTAATTTTATATTTGTGTTTTTTTGTAATTAATATTAATTTAATAGAATAGGTTATTTTGGTAATTATAGTAAATATGTCAAGTTACATAAATATACACTTGTGCTCTATGTATTTCAGAAATTATTTTTAGACTTTATTTCTAAAGTTTGCAACATATTATATTTTTTTAGTAATTACCTAACATAATTAGTCAAGAATATTCGTACCCAAAAAATCCGACTCAAAATCGACCTGAAAATCAAAATCTTATACTCTATTAGAATGTACTCGAACGGTTCTTAAAGTGTTATATCCAAAAACCGATATCCGACCCAACCCGCACCCGGAACAAATTTTTTGAAAAATGTTTGAAAATATAATTTTTAATATCTGATAGGATAATTATAAAACCCAAAACATGAAACCAAAGAACTAAATAATAGCTAGAAGAATTGGTTGTAATGTTCTGGAAAGGATAAATACCCTGGGTCCCACGTGTTGGTAAAATATCTAGAATGCATTACCTATTAGGACACATTCTTGACTTTCCTTACAACTTAAAGACACATGTTGCTTGAGAAGCACATTTTCAGTTTCTAAGGTGTATTTGGGACAGAAATGCCATATTTGGGTGAAGGAAAATCGTGAAACAAGTGGGTCTTTTAGCTGTCAAGTTTGTGGGACCAAATTTTGTGGGGACCAAACTTAATGATATGCGGTATATCTATTTATAATAATAAAGGCGAGTTTTCTCTCTTGTTAAGCTTCCACCTCAGCATATACCATGAGCTTTTGTTGACATGTGGCGTCTTTACTTAAATCACGATCATAATATTCTTGACGATATGAATCCCATTGTAACCTCACTGTCTTCTCTGTAATTCAGTCGATTCAGTTTTCTCACCTCCATTACAAACCTAAGGGACTATATGTGTCGTCAAGGTTTTTCAAAACAAAATTTAATCGAATCATAATCTAGAAAAACCCTTTAAACAGAGCTTCCACCGATGGCAATTAACCAACTCCACTTTTCCAATTTGAAGGCTGGACGTTGCAAGGAGATAGTTGTGACATGTCTTCTTCGATTTTGGGAGACCAGTAATGTGAAGAAAGCATGTGAGCGTCTGGATGTGGATCTGGTTTTGTGGACAAGAAGGTAACGATCTTTTCCTTCCTTCTTTTAGTTAGATTTATATCTTCGATACAACTTTCTAAAATAAGGCGACAAATGGCCTTTTAGGTTGAGCTTTTGCTTGAAGTCACGTTAACCTTCTTGAATACAGTTTATTGATCCATGTCCTTGCTCACATAGCTTTTGAAGCATGCCGGATTCAAAACTTACCCAAGTTGGTGGAGGATATATTTCAGACATCGATAAACACAGATCCAGGTGGTGCGTTACGCCTTGTCCAAAGGCGTTCAGGCCTTTGTTGGGTCAGAGGAGAGTGGCTGAATGATATTCTAAGGTAACTGTTCTTACTAGGTTTCAAGTGAATCGTTCATAATTTTCTGTTATGTGAGTAAGACCCTCGACACTTCCTGTGAGCTCAAATTTTTCTTCCTGTGACTCGCTTCAGTGCACAAGAGTGTCTGGTGGATTACCAACTGTCATCTTGGTCTACTGTCTCCTCTATATTTGAGGAAGCTCTTTGAACACATGTGAACTACTTACATTAAGTTGGGCCAGGTAATTCATGTTGCTTAAATAATGTATAGCAGATTGTATCCTTTGGCGATGTGGACATTGGTTAACCGGTAGAAACATGTGAAATACATGTCTAACGTTAGCGTAGTTATTATATTGCTCTTTCTTATCAATTTCCCATTCTACCTTCTTTTCAATAATTTTTTTAATTCGTGGTTTATAGCTTCTGCACCAACTTTTTTCCCACCAGAATATGTCAAAGAGTTTCAGCAAAGCTCCTCCAGTTCCTTTTGAAGAAGTTCATAAAATTTTGCAAGAGGAACTTGGTAGATCCATAGACAACGTAATATGTTGACCCTACACAACTTGCATCAGCCTCAATAGCACAAGTATGTTCTTCTGCTTCTGGTTTTTTATCTGAATCCATTTTTTATGTACTCTTCTCTACTTAAAAGAACCATCATGAACAGGTCCATGAACCATGGCGCAGGGCTTAGAGGCTAACAAGAGGATGTCGTGATTAAGGTCTTGAAGCCTGGAACAGAAGATTTCTTAGTGGCAGGTTTGAACTTTACCTATGATGTTTCCCGTATATTTGAGTTCCTTAGTCTTGAGTTCGGCCGTACTTCACTGGTAGGCTCGCTCTCAAGTAGCTGTGAGAATCCCGTCTCCTCTGTCTTAATTTAGAGTTGATGCTAGGTTATTCTCTAAACATATATCCTTACTCTTGCTTAGAAATTCCGGAAGCGTTTTCATTACAACCATATGATCCAAGTTTTGATGTTTTGTTATCTGTATTTTTTTGGGGTTGGTCTCTATCATATCTAATGACATTTCTTTTTCCTTTTGTTGGTATTTTTCGGCCTGATTTCAGCTCTATACGCTCATAAATGGCTCGGTTCAAGCTTCTAGACACTACTATAGTTTGCCACACCATCAAGTAGTTAAGATATCTGCTCTTTTTGTGTGATTTTTCAACTTCTTTTAAACTAATATGCATCCCTATACTGCACATGGGGTATGCATTATGAATATATCATTGGTCTTAGTTCAAGTGATTTAGTTTGTTTAGACGTCTAAGATTATATACGCATCTCCTTAATGGCATTGGTCCATTAATATAGTTAAGTTATGTGTTTTTATATGTCAGGAATTATTTCTTACTAAATGGATTGGGGTGCAGTTGTTGTTGGGCACTATTCTTGGGTTTCTCATCAAACTACTAACATGTCTGATCGACTCATCAGTTTCCACTCCACGACCAAAAATCAGGTATGTTCTTAATTCTACTTTCTCCAGAAAAATGAGAGCACTCTGAGTTGTCTTGATCTTGATTCTTTTTATTTCCAAGAGACATCATGGTTTTGTATGCCATGACTCAAACCAAGACTGTCGACGAAAAAGGTTTAGATAAAGGCTTTCTGGCTCTTGCTTTTTGTTGTTTGTAGGAGTAAATGCACCTCCATTAGATTAGGAATACAAGGATCCTCATTAAACAAACTTTTTACAATCCCTGGAGCAACAAGAAGAGAAAAAAAGATCTTTCAAGGATTAAGGATGTTAGAGCTGGTGAAAAGGATATGGTGCTGCACACAGGGACCAGATCAACGTCCAGAGAGGCAGATGAACAAAACTGATATAGAGTTCCTGAACAGCAAGATCTTTGCAAATTTGTGGTGCATTGTGTGCTTTGGCTTCCGCTTATTTGAGTAAAATATGGATATGTTTCACAACACTGAGTATTCAAAGATTGTATATGATACCTATTTGAGACTCCTCTTATTTTGATATATGTGGAGAGTGCAAAGAAATCTTGGGGCTGGTTAAGAAAGCCGTATAGTGTCCACAATAATATATATGACCGTCTGGGTAAATAGTTTGCTTGGTTATCAAATTGTATCCAAGATTGAAAGTTATAGTCCTTCTGTTTCTCCATATTGATTTCTATAACACTTCAGAGACGTCAACCGAAATAACCCAAATGTCCACAACAAATGACTGTA
Organism: Brassica oleracea var. oleracea; assembly: GCF_000695525.1. Classification (NCBI taxonomy): domain Eukaryota; kingdom Viridiplantae; phylum Streptophyta; class Magnoliopsida; order Brassicales; family Brassicaceae; genus Brassica; species Brassica oleracea. The sequence continues at coordinate 30,467,363 of NC_027754.1, forward strand.
CAACCATTAGGAAACTGCCACTGTTGGTTTTTAAAATATTGACCTGCAACTACACTTATACTTCACAAACAGCTAAACACAACGCAAACCTACACATATTTTTAAAAACTAGAAGCGATGCTATACGAATAATGCAACACAAATGGACATACCGAACACAATACGAAACTCATACAGACAATCCAGCACATGGGCCCACATGAATTTTTCAAAAGGGAGAAAATTAAAATTACCTCACCAACACAATTATCCCTCACCAATATAGTTATCCCCACTGGCCACTGCTAGGCCACGCCAACATGCATAGCCTAATTTCATAATAATAATCCCCTTTCTTTCGTCTCAACTCCTTCACACATTCCTACCTGCCTACCTGCTTCAACAAATGCTACGATTCTTACCTTAGTGCCAAAGAAACCAGGAGCTTCGGCAATTACGGACTACCGTCCGATCTCTTGCTGCAACACTACCTACAAGGCCATTTCCAAACTTCTGGTGAAACGCTTAAAGACCATTCTAACGGAGGCCAACAGCTTTCATCAGAGGTAGACTACTCATTGAAAACACTCTTCTCGCTTCTGAAATCGTGCAAGGGTATCACAAGAATGGCGGCCAGAAGCGGATCACTATCAAGATAGACATAGCGAAGGCCTTCGATACTATCAGATGGGAGTTCATTTTCCAATGCCTAAGGGGTCTTAACTTGCATGACATTTTCATTCACTGGATTGAAGCGTGCGTGTGCGCTACTTCCTTCTCTGTTGGCTTTAACGGCTCGCTCCACGGTTCTTTCAAGGGTAAGCGGGGACTGCGACAGGGTGATCCTCTCTCCCCTTACTTATTTGTGATTGCCATGAACTGCTTATCTCTCGCTCTGAATCAGGCCGCCCGGAGAGGAGACTTTAAGTATCACTCAAAATGTGAAAGGACAGGCCTCACCCATCTATGCTTTGCTGATGATCTACTTATATTTTGTGATGGATCTGTGGAGTCTGTCAACTCTATCCTAGTGGTGTTGAGACTTTGAAGCCAGATCGGGACTTGGGATGAGTGTTGATAAAACATCTATCTACTATGCAGGGCTGAAGCCTCTTGAAATGGAAGAAATCTCTACGTCGACTGGTCTAACTGCTGGCTCACTACCGGTCAGATACCTGGGGGTGCCCTTGTGTACGAAAAAGCTATCGATGCTCAACTGCGCTCCATTGATCCAATCAATTAAATCCAAATTCCTCACTTGGACTGAGAACGCTGTCATTTGCTGGAAGGTTACAATTGATTTCAACTGTCATATCTGGAATTATCAACTTCTGGTCCTCTGCCTATATTCTTTCCAAAGCGTGCTTAGCGGAGATTGATGCTCTTTGCTCAAAATTCCTGTGGAAAGGGAAACTAGAAGGAAGTGCGGGTGCGAAAGTGGCGTGGGAGAAAGTCTCTGTTCCAAAACAGGAAGGTGGGTTGGGTTTGAGGAATTGGGTCACTTGGAATGCTGCCTGTGCAATAAAGCTCATCTGGCTTCTTTTCTTCTAAAAGGACTCGATCTGGGCGACTTGGTATCTTGCTGAGGTCCTTGATGGAAACATCAACAACTTCTGGGTCATAAATAAGAAGCAAAAGAACTCTTGGTTGGCTAACTACCTACTGTTACAGCGTGAAACTGTCTTCGATTGGATTAAGATGGCGGTGGGGAATGGCGAAACTTTCTATTTCTGGTCTAGTAACTGGTCACCTTTTGGGAGCATAACCAAATACCTTAGAGGACAAAGCACTCGTAACACTGGAATCCCGATAACGGTTACCTTGGCTGAACTATGGGAGCAAGGCGCTTGGCATCTACCCCCTGCGAGATCAGAAGGACACGTAAACATCCAGTCATATCTCTCTACCATAGAGCTGACTAACGAGGCAGACACCTATCACTGGATACCGCAGGGAAAGCTCTCAAAAGCCTACTCAACAAGAGATATATATAACCTGTTGCGAGTGCTCCATCAGCAAGTTCCTTGGTCCAAAGAAGTCTGGTTTTCGAATGGCATTCCAAGACACAAATTCCTTTCCTGGCTATTTGTTCTAAACAGATGTCCCACTAAAGATAGAATGGTAGAGTGGGGAGCTGATACTGATCCTGTTTGCATACTATGTAACTCGAGTCTTGAATCAAGGGATCATTTGTTCTTCAACTGCTCATACTCTTGGGAGGTTTGGAACTCAGTGGCAGCGAGATCAGGGTTCACTACACCGAGGGAGTGGGATGAAATCTTGACAGAGTTAGAAAAATTCAAAACCCCACATCACAACAGACTCCTAGCCCTCTTGGGCTGGCAAGCTGCGATCTATTGTTTGTGGGCAGAGCGCAGCGGGCGCCTCCACCGCAGTAGATTTCGAATCCCCCCTGATGTCATCAAGGAGATACACACTATCATCAAGCTCAGAATTGCTGCCATCCGGATAGGCAACCCGCAGCTTGCGTCGGTCCTTTTCCAAGCTTGGCACTCTTGACCGTTCACTGCTCGTGTAGCTTCATAACTATCCCACCTGCTAATCATCACATTTCTTCTCTTCTCCTTAGTTATTCACTTGGACAAATGCAATTTTTAATGGAGTATATATTTTGGGGCTGCTTTCAGTTTCGGGTTCGGTTCTTTGTAAGGCATTTGCCACTAAGTTACGCTTTGTAAAACATTTTCTTCTCATGCATTTTAATATAAAATATTTTAGCAAAAAAAAAAAAAAAACTCCTTCACACATTCAAGCTTACTAGCATACAAATCACTTTCTATGCTACACCCAATAAATCTACAACCCACACATAATACAAATGTTAAAACCATACAACCAACCCTGAAGATATATACACATAATACATGTTCTACTTTCACTGATACAAACACATAGAAAAACCACACATTATATAACGAACAACATCACGCATCCCGGGCGTAGCGCGGACAAACCACTAGTATATATATATACCAACGTAAATGCAACAACATTTGGTTTAGTTGGTTTTTTATTTATATTATTATTTTTTTTTATTCTATCTTATGTTTCTATTGGCTTTTTCTAAAAGTTTAAGATATATGAAGCAAATATAATTGTTACAATAAATCACAATTATTATATTCTCTATATTTGAACATCCATTTATATATATATATATATAATTTATATTTTAACAATTATAAAAAATGTATGGACATAAGAAATGTGGATGAACAATTGTGGACATGTAAAAAAAATACATGAACAAAAAAAGATATGGACATGGATGGATAAAAAAACAGAGAAAATCTCTTATATACAAATCACAATAGAAAATTACACTAAAAACACATTGTGGATATATATGTTGTGGATAACTACGCACGAACACCGACACATTTTCAAAATCCTACATGTTGATGGTGTCCACCAAACCAAATCTTACAAAGCTAAATGTTTTATATACCTACCGATCTTTGGATCTGTAAATAGCTTGTTCAGTATCAACATGTGATGGACTATGGCGGTTGCAACTTACCAGAGATATTAGTGATTCCGGTGGCGATCAGGTGATTGTTATGGTGATTACAGGTGCGTCTAAGCTCCGTTTGAGGCGTGGCCGGCGACTACGGCTTCGTCTCGTTGAGAGGAATATGGTGATGGTCTCAGAATTTTGATACAATCAACGAACTGAAAGATCGAGTCAAAATTATATTCAAAAGGTGAAGTTTCTCATGGCGAGCTCTGTTTGAAACGTGGTCAGAAGCTAGGGCTTCGTTTCGTCGAGAGGAACATGGTGGTGGTCTCGGATTTTTTATACGATCAATAAACTGAGAGATCAAGTCAAATGAAATGAGTTTGGGAAAAATAAAATTGAGACAGGAGAGAGACTGAACATTTGGATTTATGGAGGTAGTGATTTTTTTTTAATTGTTTTTTCTTTTAATTTTTATTTGTTTGTGTGGAAAGTAGCTTATGGTTTGTTATAGTTAGTTGAAGATATGGAAGACATTACACGTAGAAAAAGTGTGTGACATGAGAGAAATGTCTCAATGTGTAATTTGAAAGTGAAAATGTGTCATAGAGAGTAAATTTTTCAAATATATGTAAGTGGTACATGTATTCATAGAAGAATTAATAAGAGGACTATTATTTGAGTGAGCTAATATGATTACATGTTATACGACAAATTTTGTCGATCATCATTAATTTTTCCACTTAAATACATCTTTGTAACCGTAGAGGTGGGTTTCGAAAGTTTAAGAGTTAAAGTAAAGGTTACAAAAATGTATATTAATAATAAGTAGTATGTAAGGCAGTTTTTATAATAATGTGGTGATTAGTTTTTAAATAAAATTAGACACATATAAGAGAATAATAAGTGGCTCTTTAAATAAAGTGAATAAATAGTTGGAGATAACATTTATCAACAGGTATGATCCTATTTTAATAGAATAGATATTATTTTGCTTTTAGATTTATGAAATTTAAAGTATATATGAATTTAAAGATTTTTAAAATAATTTAAACGGGTTATTCGAACCCGAACCAAAATTAAAAAAATACTCAAATGGAACTGAAATATTTAACCTTGAAAACCCAAAACCTGAATAGACCTTAACCGAAACCAAATGGAAACTCAAACGCTCACCTATAATTTCTATATAAGATATTGTATAGGTTTGGACACATTTATCCTGAACCAAAGAACCAAAACCAAATGCAAACCAAAGTTATAAATAACCAAGTAAATCTTATATCTCTGGAACCAAAAAATTGAAATTGAACCGGAACCAAACCGCAGACCGTATCCAAATTTTTAAATAAATTATATACCCACAAATATTAATTATATTTAATTTCTAAGTAACTAAATATAGTAAAAATACTATTTATCAACCAAATTACTCGAATATTTTTATCCATAAATATAAAACATAGTTATTTAAATTTGGTATAATTATTTATTTATTTGTAAACATAGTTATTGATACTATGAATATAAATGCTATTAGTTGTTATTGATAATATATATAGAGAATGGTATCAGTAGGGGTGGGCACTTCAGTTATTTTCTCGGTTCGGTTCGAGTTCTGTTCGGTTTGGTTAGTTCGGTTCTAGTATTTTTCCAACTGAAGTAAACCATAGTTAGTTTGGTTCGGTTTATATTCGGTCTGGTTTGTATTCGGTTCGGTTTGTATTCGTTTCGGTTTGTTTTTTTTATCGGTTTAATTAGATTCTTCTTAGTTTAATTTTTCTAAGAGAAATTATGTTTTACAACATAAATAATGTAAACATAAACTATGTGAACTAAATTCAATATAAAACTGAAAGAAAAACCTTTAAGAAGTCACAAAAAAGTATATATAAGAATTAAACAAATGAAAGTTAACTAAAGTAAAAACAACAACTTCATTAGTAATGTATCTTATATCATTAAAATTAAAAAGCCTGCAATGAATGAAATATTTTAAATCAAATATTTTGATGATTACATATTAGGTTAGAAGAATATATGTTAATGAATAAAAAAGGAAAATGTGTGGTTTAGTATTAGAATTTAAGTGTATTGGTATTACTAATATTTTTAATATAAATAATTACGAAAACACATCGGTTTCTTGGTTCGGTTCAGTTTAAAACCGAACCGAACCATTCGGGTTGGGAAAATCTTCAAGCAAATGGTTTAAAATAGACTTTGGTTCGGTTCGAATCGGTTTCGGTTCGGTTGGTTCGGTTTGACTCGGTTCAGTTATGTTTTTTTGCCCAATCCTAAGTATCAGGCATGGGAAAATCAAAGCATCTAATAGATAAATTGCTTGTTGTCAATGATTGTAGTCCAATATCGTTTCTTTGCTTAGATTATAGTTAATGTCTACGTGAATTTTTTTCCTACTCAAAGTAATGCATCCCGAATTTATAGGAAGTAAAGGGAAGGGGGAGGTTATAAAATACCATGTCTAGTTATAGATATATATATTTTAAATACTGGCAGTTAATTATTTAAAACCATGGATTGTAAATAATTAGACCAAACATTTATCAATTGGACATATTGGACATGTTGCTGTTTTAATAGAATAGATAAAAAATCGGATGCCACTTGGTACGGCTATGACATCTATAAAGTGCACAATATAAGAAATTAAAAGAGTTTTCATGCTTTAGCAGAACAATGTTTTTGTTTTGTTGCATTTCAATATATTATTTGTGAGTTAAATGATCTGGTCTAATGTAAAATACTTAAGGATGTAATGAAATCTCGTCATCTCTGGTCCTTAACATTTTGATTAACACAAAAGAAGAAGCATATTCACGTTGTTTTCTCAATTGATCTATGTATTCATATATTTCAATGACAATTTTATGTTATGTACACGTACATTGATAAATAATAAAAGTGGTAACTGATCACATAGCAGATTTTGATTTGATACCTAGCTACAAAATAATAAATTAAAATGAAAACCAGCTTAAAGGCCAAAGTGGTCGAAGAGGCCGAGAGATTCCTGAAAGCAAAGTGTCTGTGCAAGGCTTCTCTGTCAACCTACATATATTTGATCTCCCGTCACCGCGATCTATCAAATCATGGCTATATAGGGGCTGTTTGTTTCACCATTTGTCATCTTCATCTAAATGATTCATTTGTATGACCTATTCAAATGATCCATTCAGATTTTTGTGATTGTTTGTTTGTCCATCTACATAGCTCATCTAGATGAATCATCTAAATGGATCTTATGTTTGTTTTTTTATTTTCATTCCCATTCAAATGAGTTTAGTAAAGAAATTACCAAAATATCCTTGTGTTGATTTAATCATATGTTTAATATTAATTTTAACTATATTACATTTAATTATTTAGTTTAATATATTTACATTAGAATTATTTCAAAATTAACGAGTTTTTTTTTTGCGGTTTGGGCAGGAAAACAAGTTTTTTCGGTTTTAGCGAGAAAACACATTTTTTATGTTTTGGCGGAAAACAAGATTTTTCGGTTCTGGCGGGAAAATGATATTTTCCGGTTTTGGCGGGAAAATACAAATTCTTGGTTTTGGCGAGGAAAAAAGTTTTT
>NC_027754.1:30474493-30474754 GCF_000695525.1 Brassica oleracea var. oleracea
AGAAAACAAGTTTTTGCTGTTTTGGAGGAAACCACGTTTTTGCGATTTTGGCGGAAAAACGCATTTTTGCGATTTTGGCGGAAAAACGTGTTTTTGCGGTTTTGTCGGAAAAACACGTTTTTGGCGGGAAAACGCATTTTTTGCGTTTTTGGAGGAAAACAAATTTTTGCGGTTTGGCAGAAAAACGCGTTTTTGCGGTTTTGGCGGGAAAATGCATTTTTGCGGTTTTGGAGGAAACGTGTTTTTTGCGGTTTTGGCGGG
>NC_027754.1:30474802-30492211 GCF_000695525.1 Brassica oleracea var. oleracea
GGTTTCGGCGGGAAAACACGTTTTTGGTGGGAACACATTTTACGGTTTTCGCGGGAAAACGAGATTTTTCGGTTTTGGCGGGAAAATACAAATTTCGGTTTTGGCGAGAAAATACGTTTTTTGGTTTTGGCGGGAAAACACGGTTTTGCAATTTTGGCGGGAAAACATGATTTGCGACTTTGGCGGGAAAACGTGTTTTTTTGTGTTTTGACGGAAAAATGTATTTTGGGGTGTTGGCATTCGCGGGAAAACGAGATTTTTCGGTTTTGGCGGGAAAATACAAATTTCGGTTTTGGCGAGAAAATACGTTTTTTGGTTTTGGCGGGAAAACACGGTTTTGCAATTTTGGCGGGAAAACATGATTTGCGACTTTGGCGGGAAAACGTGTTTTTTTGTGTTTTGACGGAAAAATGTATTTTGGGGTGTTGGCATGAAAACATGTTTTCGGTTTTTTGCGGAAAAACACGTTTTTGCAATTTTGACGTGAAAACATTTTTTCGCAATTTTAGCGGGAAAACGCGTTTAGGGGTTTTGGCGTGAAAAAGTAGTTTTTAGCACGGTAAAAAGTGTTTTTGTAGTTTTGTCAGTTTTCATTTGTGACAAAAATGATATTATGTTTAGGTTTGTAATTTGTGAATTACATTAGGAGTATAATAGACATTATACAATTTTGAATGAACCATCTCCATTCAAATGATCCAAATTGGTTCAGCTGAATGAACTTTAAAATTAAGTCTAAATTTTCAAAAGTCATCCGGATGATCCATCTGAATGAGTTACACTTTTAGTGACTAAACAAACAAAACTCTCATCTTCATCCGGATGGTCCATCCAGATGGAGAAACAAACAGGCCCATAATATATTCCCTTCCTTTTTAATAGAATACTCTTTGTCAAAATAACATTTAGGTCGCTACAACCACTGTTCAGATTCAGAACTTCACATCGTTATTTTATCTTGTAGGGCTGGAGAAACTAGTTGGTTTTAGATCCAAGCAAATGAAAAATGAATAGAAGGAAACTCGGTAATTAAAATATATATATAAGAAAAAGATACAATGTAGTTAATTAATTAACCAAAAAGAGAAAGAGAAGACACTATAGTATAGCATAACAAAGAGAGACTCGCCTAAACAACACACAAGCTTTCATAGTTACCTACATAACAGATCTCTTTTTCATGGTTTCATCTTCTTTGTTCTACCAAAAATCATACGCGACGCTTTTTAAGGGAGTGTGGTTGGCAGCAACGTTTCTACTCGCATTTAATCGACCTGTAAATGTGGCGGACGAAGAGGAGAGCTGCACGGAAGCCAACTGTTCCGAGCATGAGGAAGAAACCGTAACAAATACAAGCCATGTAACCGAAGAAGAAAGAGGTTTGCATGAAACCAGACATGTCTGATCTCGCGTAGTAATAGTATAAGCAGTACGCGTAGATGAATAAACCAGTCGATCCACCACACAAGAATGATCTGCAACAAAGATTTAACATAATTATAATAGATTCAAAATCTCTGCAATTATGTAACGCAAGTGCAACGTGATCTTACCTCCACCACCATTCGTGATCTTCAGCGGCGAGCTGGAAATAAGTAAGGGCAACGGTTATAAAGGCGGTAACGATCAAGAGGATGATGAAGACGATGAAGAGGATACTGTAAATGGTGTAGATCCTGTGACCCCAAACACTGGCAAAGATGTAATATAGCTCGATGTAGATGGCACTGAAAGGAAGGAAACCAGCCATGGCCATCTGAGGTATAGCACTCCTGTACCACGGGAGTGGCGGGATCTCCCTGGGATACTTAGTGGTGCGGACTGGAGCTTGGAACTCCGCTTTGCTGTTTTTACCGGCGATACCACCCAATACAAGTAAAGGAGAAGTCACTAGTGTCCAAATGAGGACGATCACAACAATGGTTCCAAAGGGAAGAGCTGCGGTTGCGCTGTAGGCGATTGCCACGGTGTTTAGGAAGCAGAAAGTGAGGAAGAGCGGGCCACAGAAGAGACCTCCAGTGAGCAACAAGTTCCTCACCTGAGAGAAAAGCGAGAGGCTTTATTATTTTCTGTTTAAAAGAAATATTTGAGGGAAATGGGTTTGGTGTTTGTTTACTTACCCAGTTCTTTCCTTCGAGTTGACAGTAGAAAGAGGAGGCGGTGTATCCGGCGATTCCAGAGGTGAGAGCGTAGATAACGACCAAAGCTGTGAAGAGTGCTCCTCGGTTGTATGGATAGAACACTCCAACAAGTGAAAGAATGAAGATGAATATGGTCCTGATGACATATGAAGGAAGTTAGTTAGTGTTTGGCAATAAAGACATGCGCAAGAAAAGCATGTCAGGAACTGAAAAGGGACTTACAGAGTGAACAGCTGAGTCCCGCTGCCGAGAGATGCAGCAAAGAGAGATTTGTGCTTTGGGAACCGGAACACATCTCCATGAATGTACTTCCATCCAGTTTCCTCTTGATCATCAGCAGCTTCCTCATCTTGAGCATACCTTCAAGGAACGGGACAAAAAGTCTATAATCTTTGAGTTCATGAAAGAGTAGCATTTTAAAAACTTACTTCATGAAATCATTCTTGAGGACCCGCATCAAGATCGTCGCAAGGAAACCAGTCAAAAGAAGGACAGTAACACACGAATTGATAATCGAGAACCAGTGAATCTCCAAGTGATGCGGAAGAGAAGAAGACATGGCGTACTTATCCATCCTCTTCTCGAAAGGAGTCTCAGTCTCCTTCCACTTCACAGTATACATAAACTCCGCATCAACTTCCTTGTCCTCAGTAACATCCACAAGCGAATGAGGATCCATCCTAGCATTGATTTCAATCACCCGGTCGTTGTTGTACAGAATCTCAAACTGGATGTGCTTGTAAAGGAAGTACTTGAACTCCGTCGGATCAGATTTGCCCTCTTTCTCAACCTTCCCAATGAATCCCCAGATAGGCAGATCATCGTAGTACATCTGAAAGTAATAGTCTTTCTCAACAGCTCTTCGGAACTGCTCGACTTCTTCTCTGCTGAGCTTCTTTTTGCAGTACGTCTCAGAGTCTTTCTCGTCTCTGAAGTTGAGCTTGTATGGAGCGCTAACAAGGCGGTCACCGTTCAATACCTCACCGAGAGCTTCCTTCTTATCTTTCACTCCCTCTGTAAAACCAACAATGAACAACAAATCTGAATCTTGCACAACATAGAGCTTCTAAGATCTCGAATTTAATTAAACCGACAGCTAAACCGACATTTACAATTCTAATAACCACCGGTTAGTCTAATAATCGTACCTGGAACACAGAAGGGGAGATCGAAGTACCGATACGTCTCACTATAAACATCATCAAGCATTATTGATTAATAGATAGACGAAATTGGAATACTATCGCATGTATAGCTAACGATCAATGCATTTATTCAAATAGAATCTCAGATCTAGCACTAAAATTGAGAATCGTTGTTACCTGGGATTGTGAAATGGGCCGACCTTGTTGGCGTAGAGAGGGACAGAGTCGCCTTCCTTGTAACGGTGATCGGAGGCATCGGATCTGACGATTCCGGCGGCGGAGAAGAGGAGAGCTCCGAGGAAGAGGAGCAGAGTCGTCGGTGTGCTCATGGTGTTTCTGTGAGGTGAAGAGAATCGTGAGATCTGAGTTTGCTTTTATGTTTTGGGAAAATGTAAATGGGAAAAGGCCGACCAAATGACTTATCTGAATTTTTTTTTAAAACTTTTTACCGAATTAGATCTACAATATAATTTTATATTTTGTACGTAAAAAAGATAGTGCAAACAAATAAAATATGTAGCTAATAAATTCAATTTCTTACGACACTTTATTATACATTAAAATATTTAATTTACTAAACTAGATTTTTATTGATAAAAAAACTAGATTTTATAAATTATTTGATTTATCCTAGTATATTTTGTATTCCTTGGTGTTTTTTATAAAATTATAAATTCGTTTAATTTTTCTTTTAACTAAATATATCAATGAATTAGTTTTTCAACGCTTTGTGGAAAAAAAAAACTTGTGAAAGACAGATAGAAAAATGGTAGATAATCTGAAGCAATAAAATTTATTTAGTCAGATTTTCGTTGCAATGTCACTATATTATCTTTCTAACTATAATATTTTTCTATTGGTAGATTGGTTTCCATTCTTTCGTAGTTAAATGGCAACAAAATACATTTTTGGGTATGAAATCAACATTTATTGTCTGAAAGTAAACACTTGATGCCAAAGGGACAATGTCGTCCAAAGTAACTCTTACGTTTTAGAGGAACTTGTTTTCTGCTAAACCATTCTACATAACGTTTCGCATAATGTAATTTTTTTAAAAAAAAATTAACTTTGTAGCTCCGTAGTTTATTAAAGCGCCAATAAAGCAATTATACTTTTGAATACTGCATGTTAATTACACGAACTTTGTTGAATGGTAAAGCTAGTTTGGAAAAGGGCAAATCTCCAAAATAGCACATTTCTAAGTTTATATCACAAAAATAGCACTCAAAAACTAAAATGACCAAAATAGCACCTTTCTAAGTTTATACTTTGAAAATTTTAATTATTTTATTTTTCAAAATTTGAAATCTTATCCCCAAAATCTCATTTCTCAACTCTAAACCCTAAACCCTAAACTCTAAACCCTAAACCCTAAACCATAAACCCTAAACCCTAAACTCTAAACCCTAAACCCTAAAATCTAAACCCTAAACCCTAAACTTTAAACCCTAAACCCTAAATCCTCAACCTCATCCTTTAACTCTAAACCTTAAGTTTGTGACTTTTGATAAAACATTAAGTGCTATTTTTGTGACTTTTGACCTTGAGTGCTAGTTTGGAAACAAAAACTTGATTTATTGCTATTTTTATCTTTTTCTTTTTGGAAAAATACTAAAAACTTCCAGTTCAAAATCTACCATCTCAGATTTTATTCACTTGTATAGTTAACTGATGTAGATATTTAATTTTCATTGCGAACAGCCAAATCTATATGGCGTCGATAAACATGTTTCTTAGTCGGTCGGATCTTGACCTTGCCAAAGACCTCAAAGTTATTAAAAACTATTGCATGTTGATATATTTTACTATTAAATTAATAGAACATTCATCTGGTAAGTTAAACGAAAAGGTAAATAGTAACGAGCCTATTTGGTTTAAAATAAGTTTAAGACCCAAACATAAATAGCTTTTATTAAAGGCCTGCCATCACTTTATTTGTTTTCTTTTGTTTGTGACCCATCAGTCATACTGTTGGTCAAATAAACGGAATCCGGAAATCCGATCCGATAAAAATAAATTTGAACCGATCCGAATCCGACATAAATATCAAATATATTTTTTATGATATTTCGGGTTATTGGTATTATCCAATTCTAACCCGAAACTAAATGGTTATCCGATAAAACCCGAAATATTCAAAATCTCAAAAAAAACTTGTACCAAACAAGATCTTAATTTAATATTTATCCAAATACACTAAGATATTATTGAACATCTAAAATAATTATCTAATACATGAAGGTTGATAGTTGAAGGTGGCGGTTGAAACTTGAAGTTTTTATATTTTGATTTTGTTTTTATTGAATAACTAGATTTTGACTCGCGCTTTGAAAACGCGGGATTATCTCTTTCTTAAATATATTATTTTATAACATATTATATTTATAATATTTATATTTTTATAATTGTTTTTTATATGTGTAGTAGTTATTTATATATTTAGGATGATATGTATTGAGATATAAATATAATAATATATATAATGACTTGTATTTTAAAAGCACGGGATTTGTTTCTTTTGAAAATTAAATATTTGTTAATTGTAACCTTATGTGTTATTTGATAACTATTTTTTTTAATAGTGTTGATGTTTTATAGTCATACAAAGTAATTCGAATAGTTATTTTTTTAAAAAAGAGTTCCTTGTATTAATATTTTTAGTTTATTGTAAACTATTAAATCCCAAATATCCTTTTCGTAGCATATTTTAAAAGGTGATTAAAAGAAATACAAACAAAAACTTGAATCCATTTTTATGTTTTTCTATTTTTAAAATGGGGTTTCCAATTTTTTTTGTCAATAAAGATCAAGTATTTAAATGAGCTTCGGTCTATAAATTCGTGAAACCCACCCACAAGTAATCCAACTTATTCGACGGTCTTAAAAAAAAAGAAATGGAAAGTAATAATAAAAGATTATATTCAGATTTTTGGCATGACTAAATTGCTAATACAATGTAAATAACATTTATGTCATAAATCGATTTTAGTATAGATCTTTGAAGTATACGTAAAAATGATTATAATCTTATTGGGTTTCTAATAAAGCCGAAAAGAGCTTGAAAATCCCAGATTTTTTTACTGCCGTAATGGGCTCGTAAATTCGTTTTTAAATACTTGTTTCAGACTGGTGCAATTAATATGGCCGAAAACCATTTAAATTTTTCAGAAAGATAATAGCAATTTTTGTAATTAATTGAAAAATCATGGGCATAATCCTAAGAAAGATTCTGCTTTAATAGTATAGATGTTTCTCATTTCATGAAAACTTGGTTTTGTTTTTTGTTTTCATTTATTTGATTTTCTTTCTATCAATAACTAGGTTTACCTTTCATTTGATTTTGAATGATCATGTTTGATGTTCATTTCTTAATTTTTAATCGATGTTACTTATGTTTTGGTTACAAAATAGGTACAAATAAGGTATTTTAAAACCGAATAACCAATTTTACTTATGTTTTGGTTACAAAGTAGGTACAAATCATGTAATTTTAAACCGAATAATCGACTGAGACCCAAACCCGAAATTACATCGGGTTGTACCGGTTCTTTGAAGATTTACTAACCCCGATCTGAACTTGATAGAACTCGAACTAGTCTCGAACCGAAGTTTCATATAACCTTAATGGAGCTGAATTTGATAAACCCAAAAAACCGAGACCCGATTGGACAAAACCGAAATCCGATTGAGACCCCAAATGCCAAGGCCTAGTCAGTATATTCTTTGAGTTAGGTTATTCTAATTGCCTTTTTAATAAGTTATTCTAATTGCCTAACTGCTTATTCATATTTTCTTCTCTGTTAGAAATTATAAATTGCTTATATTAATAATATTTCCTTGCTTAACAGCTTATGATATTTCCTTGGTTACATGAAACATGTTCATCCTCATAGTGGCTCTAAGACTTGAAATATTTACCATACGAGTGTTCATGCAGCTTACTAGGAGATGCTTGATGAGGGAAGAATATCTAAAAATACTACTAATATTTTGATGCGGTCCGTAAGAGGATAAGGTGTTGGATCGGGTTTCTACGGAGTCTTATGTGACTGGACTGGTCTACAACTGCATGTTATATTCTTGAGTTGGGCATGTTTGCATCCGTGTGGTTTGTTGGGTGTCGACGAAAATTGATGTTGGTTCTGTATTAAAATGAACATCATCCAAATGAATTTAAAATTTTAGTCTAAAATGAGATGCATTTGGGTGATTTATTAAAATGAGTTTAATTGGTGTATCTAGATGGAGATAAACATATTCAAAATAATAAATGCAAATTTAACTCATTTCTAAATAAAAGATTTAAATACAAATTTTAAACAAACAAATAATCATGATATAAATCACTATTTTCCGTTAGAACCATAAAATCAAACTTTCGGACCAAAAATACAAGTTCATATTTTTTCATCAAAATCATATTTTCCACTAAAACTGTAAAATTGTATTTTGACCAAAAACTACAAAACCATATTTTCACCAAAACCACAAACTACATGTTTCTTACAAAACCGCAAAATCGTATTCTCCCGCCAAAACTGAAAAACGATTTTTCTGTCAAAATCACAAAATTACATTTTTTTCGTCTAAACCGTAAAATTATATTTTCCGCCAAAACCATTAGCAACTAAAAAAAACTTGAAAACAGAGCAACAAATAAAATACATACATATATCGTTTCTTGGTTAGGGTAATACAAGTTGAAAAAAATAAAAAAATAAAAACTTGAAAACAGAGCAACAAATAAACATATATCGTTTCTTGGTTAGAGTAATACAAGTTGAAAAAATGGACAAGGCGATCCACAAGTCTTATCTTTACGTCGTCAACAAGCAGAGAAATCGCTATCGAAAAAGATCAGATTGTCGTTGTACTTTGCTTATTATATTAGTTCGCTTATTATATTATCCGTTTTATTTAATTTTTCTCACAATAAATTAAAAAAAAAAGTCGTTGGGAAAATTAAAATAGAAAACAATCACGTCACGTCACGTCTTCCAAATAAATAAAGAGTAAAGATGGAATCTTAAATCGAAGCGAGAAGGATGGGCTCCATTGAAGAAGAATCACCTCTCATCGAAGAAGGTTTAATCTCACAGGTTTGATCATCACTTTCGCTCTCAGGGGTTGTTTCTAATCGCTTGAATTTAGGTTGTCTGGATTGTGATTTTTTCGCTCTCTCTCAGGGTTTTAATTTCTCCAAAATCTTGACTTGAGATTGAGTTTGGTGATCTTATGCATGTTTCTTTCTGGGTTTGTTGAGAGATTTTCTGGGTAATTACTGTTTATCATCTTCCATGTATCTGTTTTTGAATCTCTGATAACCCTTGAGGTTGATTATGATGATGATTCAGATGTTTGAACTTTGCAAGTACAGATCAGATTATATTTGAGCTAAAGCTATTTTGAAGCTTGATTCCATTAACACAGTATTATTGTTTACTGCAATGGTCTTTAGCTAAAAGATGTAATCTTGAATTTTATATAACCAGGAACCAAAACTGTATGCTCAAGATGGTTCAGTGGACCTTCATGGAAACCCACCGTTGAAGGAGAAGACAGGCAACTGGAAAGCTTGTCCTTTCATTTTAGGTACATTTTTGTTTCATTTCAATTCTTACAAAACTTATCCTTCTTTGTGTCTAACCTTTTGAAAATGATATTTTTTTAATGTGTAGGCAATGAATGCTGCGAGAGGCTAGCTTACTATGGTATCGCTGGGAATCTGATCACTTACCTCACCACTAAACTCCACCAAGGAAACGTTTCAGCTGCTAGAAACGTCACCACATGGCAGGGGACTTGTTATCTCACCCCTCTCATTGGTGCTGTCTTGGCCGATGCTTACTGGGGCAGATACTGGACCATCGCTTGTTTCTCCGGCATTTACTTCATCGTAAGCACCTTTTGATTGGTTTAGTTGGTTGTCTCTTATCACCCAATTGATTTGAAGTTTGAGTTTTGGTTTTCTTTGCTCTGTTTTTTGTATAGGGCATGTCTGCGCTAACTCTCTCAGCGTCAGTTCCAGCATTGAAACCAGCTGAATGCATTGGCGGTTTCTGTCCATCAGCAACACCAGCTCAGTACGCAATGTTCTTTGGCGGGCTTTACCTCATCGCCCTCGGCACTGGAGGCATCAAACCATGCGTCTCATCCTTCGGTGCAGACCAGTTCGATGACACGGACTCGCGCGAACGAGTTAAGAAAGCTTCCTTCTTCAACTGGTTCTACTTCTCCATCAACATTGGAGCGCTAGTCTCTTCTAGTCTTCTTGTCTGGATCCAAGAGAACCGCGGCTGGGGTTTAGGTTTTGGTATACCAACAGTGTTCATGGGACTCGCCATCGCAAGTTTCTTCTTTGGCACACCTCTTTACAGGTTTCAGAAGCCTGGAGGCAGCCCTATCACTCGAATCTCTCAAGTGGTGGTCGCCTCGTTCCGTAAATCCACTCTCAAAGTCCCTGAAGACGCAATGCTTCTGTATGAAACGCAGGACAAGAACTCTGCTATTGCTGGAAGTCGAAAAATCGAACATACCGATGATTGCCAGTAAGAGTTTCATCTTCTTTATTGGAATGAACAAAAAAATAAAATATATATAGCTTTGCTTTGTTTAACATGCGGGGTCTATACTGATGCAGGTATCTTGACAAAGCTGCTGTGATCTCAGAAGAAGAATCCAAAGCCGGAGACTTTTCCAACTCGTGGAGACTATGTACTGTTACTCAAGTCGAAGAACTCAAGATTCTGATACGAATGTTCCCTATCTGGGCTTCAGGGATCATCTTCTCAGCTGTATACGCACAAATGTCCACGATGTTTGTTCAACAAGGCCGAGCCATGGACTGCAAAATAGGATCGTTCCAGCTTCCTCCTGCAGCGCTCGGGACGTTTGACACAGCAAGTGTCATCATCTGGGTTCCTCTCTACGACAGATTCATCGTCCCTTTAGCTAGACGGTTTACTGGAGTAGACAAAGGATTCACTGAGATACAAAGAATGGGGGTCGGTTTGTTTGTCTCTGTTCTCTGTATGGCAGCTGCAGCCGTTGTTGAAATCATCAGGCTCCATTTAGCCAACGAGCTCGGGTTGGTTGAGTCTGGAGCTCCTGTTCCTATATCTGTGTTATGGCAGATCCCACAGTACTTCATCCTCGGTGCAGCGGAAGTGTTCTACTTCATTGGGCAGCTGGAGTTTTTCTATGATCAGTCTCCAGATGCAATGAGAAGCTTGTGCAGTGCGTTGGCTCTTTTGACCAATGCGCTTGGGAACTACTTGAGTTCGTTGATCCTCACGCTGGTGACTTACTTTACGACGAGGAACGGTGGAGAAGGTTGGATATCAGATAATCTGAACTCGGGTCATCTTGATTACTACTTCTGGCTTTTGGCTGGTCTTAGCCTTGTGAACATGGCTGTTTACTTCTTCTCTGCGGCTAGGTATAAGCAGAAGAAGGCGTCCAAGTTATAATGTGGTTGCTCTCTCTCTCCCTCCTTCCATTACATACAATAAGTATGTTTCTTTTCTTGTGTAAATTGTGTCTGTTTAAAAGAACAACTGTTTGTGTACTCGTTTCTTTCAGTTCCAAACAGTCTCTCACATTTGCTTTTGCAGTGTTAAATCAATTACAATCTTCTAACCAATAAGTCAATAACTCTCTAAATTGTGTAGTGTTAAATTAGTATATGTATACAAGATTATAAGTTTTTTTTTTTATAACGCTGGATATTATTGAGCCATCACGGCAAACACTTGAAACAAAATTTCACACCGAGGGAAGAACAATAACCATACCAGTAGGCAGGTGCAAACAAATAAAGTATAAAATGGTTGTCTAAAAAGACAAATTGTCTAAAAAGACAAAACACCATAGCAAACCACTCGCTTCAGAGGTGAAGGTGAGACAGGGGTGTTCCCATTTAAGGAGAAGGAGTAGCGTTCCTTGCTTCATACGCAATTAGATCTTTCAACCAGTTAGGGCCACCAAAAGCTATGTAGGACTGATATCTGCGTTCAGAGATTACACTATTGGCTATTCTCTGTGCTAACACATTCCTAGCTTCCAGAACGTGATCCAAAGACCAAAATTGAAACCATTGTACCATATCACAGATTTTCCCCACAAGTTCCACGGCTCCATGGCATGAATTTGGGCTTAGGAAACATGCTCTTGCGCGCTCGCAAGAGGATTCAAAGATGACCTGACCCTTACGCATGGATTTCATGCTCTCGATTTCCCAAAAGATTGCTAAGAGCTCTTCTTGTTCTCTGGTCTGCACAAAGGAATATGATCTCCTGCCATGCACTAAAACTTTTCCTCTGCTATCCCTTACGAACCAAGCGGCTCCACTCTTGCGAGAAGATTCAGACCAGGAGGCAGCAATGTTACATTTTAAAATGTCATCAGCTGGTGCCTTCCAAGATGGTTTGATAGCTCGAGACGGTTGTGTAGGAGCTGTGGGGCTAGCGTCAGGGTAGTTCAGCTCAAACCAAATGTTGGATTCTTCCTCAGCTTTCCTCATAATAGTAGCAGGGTCCATTCTTATTTTTTCAAAAACCAGAGCATTGCAAGCTTTCCATATATGCCAAAGCACCCAGAGGATACTCTATCGGAGTTGAGTATGGCAGTCTTTACTTTTGGTGCAAGCTACTAGATGGTGCATGTTGAGGAAAACAGAGTTTTGAGAAAGCCCTCTCTCCGGGAGAGGCAACCCTGCATCAGACCATGTATCTCTAGCCGTTGGACAATTGAATAAGGTATGACATATTGTCTCCTGTTCTGCTCCACAAGCTTTACAAGCTCGCTCTACTGGAATGCCTCGGTAACGTAATTGTTCCGCTACAGCCAGAGCACCTGCCAAAGCACGCCAGATGAAATGCCGAATCTTTGGTGTTGTTTGCAATTTCCAAATATTTTTCCATAGACTCTTCTCAATAGGGGGAAGTGAACCATTCCCAGGTACTTGCAGATTCTATAGGGTATCAATAAGTTTGTAACCACTCTGTGACGAGTAAGAGCCTTCTCGAGTGAAACCCCAGCATAGTCTATCCTCCTTGTGGATCATCGGTTTGATGTTTAGTATTGAAGCTGCGTCTTCTTCAGTAAAAAGCTCATTAATCTTCTGAGTGTCCCATAGACCCGTATTGGGAATAAGAAGGTCTGCGACACACAGAGTTAGATCCACAACGCTGTCCTGCCTATACATTGGTGCTCTTGGAATAGGATTTTGAAGCCAGTTTTCCGTCCAAACTCTTGTTGAGTTCCCATTTCCTATTCTCTTGACCATGCCTTTAGCTAGTAACTCTCTGCCATGAAGTATGCTTCTCAATGCATACGAAGGTCACGTACCTTCCCCACATTCCATAAAGGATCCATTTCTCCAATACTTACTCTTGAGGACCCTAGCTACCAACGAATCAGGTCTTTGCAGTATGCGCCATGCTTGTTTCGCCAACAACGCCTGGCTGAAACTACTGATGTCGTGAAAGCCCATGCCACCTTCTTCTTTATGTTTACAAAGGCGTTGCCAAGCTACCCATGCTATCTTCTTTTTATTAGATCCATTACTCCACCAAAATTCGACCATGGCACTGGTGAGTTTATCACAAAGATCCTTTGTGAGTTTGAAAACAGACATGGCATACACTGGAAGTGCTAACGCAATCGATTTTAGCAAAATTTCCTTGCAACCTTGTGATAAGGCTTTAAGGAACCAGCCCTGAAATCTGCCTTGTAGTCTTTCTCGGATAAAGTTTAACAGCTCCTGTTTGAAGCCATGGAAGCACTCCGGTAAACCTAGATACGTTCCATCTCCACCTTCTTTATCTATTTCCAGAATCCGCTTGATCTCAGCTTTCCCTTCTGCAGGAACCTTCCCGCCAAAGATAACAGAGGACTTCATTTTATTGATTTCCTGACCAGACGCGTCGCCGTATTGCTTTAAGAATTACATGAGCGTCAAGCTTTCTTCTGTATCAGCTCTGCACATCAGTAAACTATCGTCGGCAAATAAGAGATGGTGAACTGCAGGTCCATTTTTGTTCAGCTTGATCCCCTGAAGTTTCCAATTCTTCTTAGCCATATTCAGCACGTGAGCCAAGGCCTCAGCACATAAGATGAACAAGAAGGGTGATAGTGGATCGCCTTGTCTGATGCCACACTCTGGTTTAATGAGTCCATGTGTCTGGCCATTCGATAGAATCGTGTATGAGACTGTTGTAACGCAGCTCATAACCCATCGTACCCACTTGTGATCAAAGCCCATATTTTCAAGTAATGTCTCCAAGAAGGACCATTCAACGCGATCGTATGCCTTTGACATATCAGTTTTGATCGCCATAAACTGTTTGCCTATCGACTCATTCGTATGGAGCCCATGCACCATTTCATGTGCAACAATGATGATGTCGGAGATGAGGCGTTCTGATACGAAGGCACTTTGAGTGTCTGAAACCAACTCTGGAAGTATTGGCTTGAGGCGTTGACACAAAATCTTAGAGATGATTTTGTATTGAACAGAACATAAGCTGATTGGTCGCATGTCCTTCATCACTGAGGGATTTGGTACCTTGGGGAGTAAGCAAAGTTGGGTGTGATTCCACCCCTCTGGAATAACAGCAAAACTAAAGAAATTCTGGATCTCTTGTTATGCTTGGGCCAACTATGTGCCAGAATTTCTGGTAGAAAGCCCCCGTCAACCCATCCTCCCCTGGCGCGCTACTTGCTTTGATATGGAAGGCCGCTTGTTTAATCTCCTCCAGCGTTACCGGTCTTGTGAGCTTTTCATTCATCGCAGGTGTAACTCTGCTTTCAAAGCCATCAAAAAGCGCTTCCATCTCGTACGGATTTGTACTCATGAAAAGTTCACGAAAGTACTCCGCTGGTAGGTCCTCTTTTGCTCCTTCCGAGAACAGTTCCTCTCCAAGGTCATTTTTAAGCATAAGAATTTTGTTCCTGATCTTCCTGCTTTTGACGCAATTATGGAAAAAGGACGTGTTCTTATCTCCTTCTTTTAACCATTGTTCTCTGCATTATAAGTTATGCATGTTATATGAAATATATTTGAAAAAAACTGAAAATATCTTGTTTGAGAAAACCACCAAAGATACTGAAATTTAAAAAGAAACAAAAATGCGAAGTTTCTTTTTTTTTTGAAGATAAAAATGTGAAGTTTCACTTGAGACATTTTCACTTTCAACCTTTTAAATAATTAATTTTAATCTTTTCTAACTAAATCGTTTTAGATAAGTGAAAAATTAAATGCTAAATCGATTTAACAATGAGTTTTGTATATCTAAAACAATTTAGTAAAAAAAGATTAAAATTAACTATTTAACATTTGAATGCTAAAATAAATCAAACTAAAAGTTTATGATTTTGTTTGGCTGTGTAAAGACCAGTTCTCGTGCAAAGAATAACAAGGTGGATATGACTTAGCCTGCAGTTCTCACTTCTCAGAATCCGCCATCGGTAACGGTTCATCTTTTGTATAATTTAAAATGTTGTCGAGAAAAGAAATCAAAAGACCATTTGAATTAAAATTTGGGCTTAATATATCAATTGAGCCCATTTATAATGGGCGCAATATGACCCGGAACAAAAAACCTGACTATGTCCGGGTCAAGCAAATCGGAGTCGCCAAAGAGGAAAAAAAGGAGAGGTTTGGGTAGAGAGGGGATCGCGAGACGAAAATGGAGGTTCCAGGTTCATCGAAGAAGATGATCGCAACGCAGGAAGAGATGGTCGCAGCCAAAGTACCCCTCGGATACAGAGATCAGTGCGCTCATCTCCTGATCCCGCTCAACAAATGTCGCCAGGCTGAGTTCTTCCTCCCGTGGAAGTGCGAGGACGAGCGCCACGTGTACGAGAAGTGCGAGAACGAGCTCGTCATGGAGAGGATGCTCGCGATGCAGAAGATCCGCGAGGAAGAAGCCAAGGCTAAACAGGATAAGAAACAAGGGAACGGTGTTCCTCTGATCCCTAAGACCGCTAATGCTTAGCCCCTCCTCGATTCGATTTTCCAGGTTTCCGGTTAGTCTCCGGTTCTTTAATTGGCTGGGTGATTTGAATGAGATTGTTTGGTGTTAGATTTGAACATTTGACTAATATTGGATTTGATGTCAAAAAAAAAAAAAAAAAAAAAAGACTAATATTGGATTCAGTTTTGAGGAAAGATTTTTTTGTATCAGTCATGCTTGAGAAATATCTGGAAATGTCTTCTTCTTTGCATTTGATTGTTCTTTGTAAGCCATCTCAATTTTAGCTTAAAGTACTACTCAGTAGTGAGTGAGCTTGTAAGTTGTTTCTCAGATCTTGGCTACAGTTACTTTGGTGTTGTTATTTATAAATCCTTATGACGCTTTGTACACTACACACTTAGCTCTGTTCTTCTGCTTTAAAGATTCTGCAAGAAGATAACACTCCTGAAACCTTTAGGTACTTTTTTACTAAAGCCGGAATAGGGATTTCGCTTATTAACAGGACTCAGCTCAATTTGCTAGACTATATGTTCGGTTTGAAAGTCTTATGCTTGGTCATTGTTTGAGCTTGTTAATTGTGTCATAGAGATACTATGGCTACAGTCATTTCGTGTTACTTGTTGAATCCTTCACAGAACGCATTTACCTCTGTCTCAACTCTGAACCTCTTCTACTTTAACGATTCTGCAAGAAGATACACTCCTTTATTTGGTGGATTATATATATACAAACATATAGCATATGTTCAGTAGATCCATTCCTCTGAACATTTATGTTCTCTAACATCTAGGTTTACAAACTCTTATGCTTTGTCAATGTATGAACTTGTAAACTGTGTCTTAGATTTCGTGGCTACCGTCAATATGTAAGAAGAAATGTGAAATTACAGCACTCACTACAGATTTAGGTCTGTGTCTGAACATCTTCTGGTTTAAAGATTCTGCAAAGAAGATACACACACTCCTTGATTTGGTGGATTTTATATACATATGTCAGTCAGTGTCACAACAGCTACATTAATATTCTCTTTATTTATACTTTCTCACTTGCCATTGAGTACTACAATGTTCATTGTCCTTGCCACTATGATTTGACAGTAACGGGTGTTTCTCTGCTCTATAGACAGACACCCGTACTAAATGTTTGGTCTAAGATTCTCTAGCATGTCAATGATTTTGTTTCACCCGACTCTTTTGCTCATTCTTCTTCTGTGTCCTAATTCATACTCTGAAATATTTGGACAGGGAATCTCTGGAACTGTGAAGAAGGTGGGGCTCTGCTTTTCAGTATTTTCTTCTTGTTGGTGATGAAAAATTTGTTGCTACATTCTCAGATGTTCAAAGATTATATCTCTTTTCGTTTTTTTTCTTCCTCTTGTTTAACTTTGTGAAACTGTTTCACAGAAAAGAAAAAAATAAGATGCAAACACTCATCTTTTTGTTGGTTTTCTATCTTTAATCTTTGAGAGAGAAAATTGAACATATTATATACAATATAAACAATTTCATCTGAGTTAAATTTATTCAGCCAATCTAAACTATTAAAACAGGAGTACATTTAGTACTTGACCCTGAGTTTTCCTCAAAAATTACTATTCTATGCCATTACTGTAAAACACGGTCGTTTTACATTAATCGCTAACCAAATCGTTTTAATTCCTAGACTATAAATTCGTTAACCAAATCGTTTTACATTCCTAGACCATAAATTCGTTAAAAACCATAACTTTGCACTATCTACTTATGTGTTACTAAAACAATTAATGCAATCGTGATAAGACCTCGGTGTCTCTTGGTCTACTTAATCAAAACCATCAATAAATACATTTATACATACATTTTCATAACATGACTAAACCATCAATTTCCATTGGGATAATAATATTCTAATCTTGATCTGCAGAATCAAAACCAGTATATTAGATAGATACAAATTCATTTGATTACATTAAAAACAAAGTTGTGTTCATTGGTCTATTTGTTTGTCATATTATGATCGTAACATTATCAACAACATGTTTCTCATATAAGTTTTGTATGTGGTTTCTTTCACTTGTGTGATCTCAGATGTATATAAAGGCTTGTTTGGACCTACTTCTGAAAAAAAAAAACTTAATGAAATGTAATGTACCACCAAAGACAAATA
>NC_027754.1:30492843-30496626 GCF_000695525.1 Brassica oleracea var. oleracea
CGGTAACCTACTTTCTGTTTTTTTTTCCGAAAAAAAACATTGAAAAAAAACATTTTGGGCTTGGCCATTACAAATGAATGAGGTCCACAATGTTTGACAATTTTTTTCATATATTGGGCGAAATTTTAAAATATATTATAATATAACTAATTTTCAAAGCAATACCTAAGTTTATTTATCTAATACTATAAGTTTATCACATTTAATCATATACAAACTATCTAATTTTACAATTATACATAAATATAAACAATCAAAACATATAACAAATAATAATATTGTTTTAAATCATATATAAATTGTCTTAAAATAAAATTTGAACTATATATACAAATTTCAAGTTCAAATAACCATCTTTAGATTTAATAAAGGACAATTCTCTCAAATAGTTTTTTTTAAGTTTTTGTCACAACAATAGTCTTCAAAAAATAAAACCTATTTTAGTCATTTTCTTCTTTAGAAAACTACTTTTGTGAAAATAAACCAAAAAAACTATCTAAGAAAATTTATCTTTAATAAAATAAAAAGTATACTTAGAACTTTAATATGCTTCGTTTTAGTGTTATTTTGTCAAAATAAAATAAGCAAGGAACTCAAGCTGTTGAAAACAAACAATCTCATTAAGATGACAAAAAAAATTTCAATAAGAAATAAGTTTATTAGCTAAACATTAACAAACAAGTTGAGGAAATTCTAAAAACATATAAATATGGACATTCTAAAATGTTAACCATACAAAATTGAACAATTATCCGCGCGGGCGCGCGGATCCAATCCTAGTTATATTTAATATAGACAATCGTCTTCAACGAGTTATATTTTTTTTTTTTGGTCAACGATCGAGTTATACATTTATTCAGCCAATTATAAACAATTGCTTTTCTATAGGTTCCACATTTTCATCGAGTTAAATTTATTCAGCCAAAAAATTGCCTTCAACATTTTTTGTTTGTCAACTAAATTGTCTTCAACATGATAAGCGAAATCCCCTATATTTGACCCTAAATATTAACTTTCATATAATAATCTACAATTTAACTTATTTTATACTAATGCGTAGATGGATGCACATGTTACTACTTTGTAGCGTATCTCCGTGATATATGATGAGAAGGCCAAAAAACATGGAATGAGAGATTAAAAGAGGTTATGCTTTTTTTGAAACAAAAAGAGGTTATGCTAAGAAAACATATTAAACCTAAATTCCAATCCCGAAGGATGAAAAGTCAAGAGTTGTTTGGTCCTACTTCCAATAATTATGCACTCACTACTCTAAACTTTTCACATAGCCATGCATTAAACTTTGCCTTTGTAATTTATATATTTGACTTTTGTGGCCCATCCATTCCTAAATCACACTTTTAAACTACTATCTTTCACTTTTGTTCTTCTGTTTACTGTTCTCAAGTGTGAAGGGCTAATTCTTATCCCTTCTCTCTAGGTGTTTTATGGATTGCACCCTTTTTATATTATTTATTTATTGTCTCGGAATTTGCCTTGTTCTCGCATGTGCTATGAGTCTATGACTGAACTTAATCAGTGGGTGATGAGAATATTGACCCCCCAAAAAAATAAATATTAACAGGTATCAAATCTATAGTTTGGTGAGATTTGCACATCCAAATAACAAAAAAAAGGAATTTCATCGTTTTGGAATCCAAATCCAGTTGGGTTACATTATCTTTACATATATGTATAAAGTCTTGGTATGATAAACAAACAAACAAAGAGAACTACTGAATGTTTTGATTTTGGTAAAGCCATGAATCATGGACCTCTATAGTCAATTTACTCGTTCAATTTCTCTTGGAGCTATTTGTCAACTGCCACACTCATTAAATGTATTGTTTTCATTTTTTTTATCCCACTTTTCCTTATTTTTTTCTCACTCAATGAAACTTATATCACCACAATACCTTGAATTGGTTCTCTTTTATTGTTTGTGTTGTAAAGTTTGTTATATAGTCTAAAGCAAAAGCACGTTAATTTTAAGAGTGAACTGGCTTTGAACCCAAAAAAATGGTGAAATTAGCAAACTACCTATGATGGGATAAATTTTAGCAAATTACCTATGATTGGATAAGTTTTGTGTCTATCAACGAAGGTATCATGGTGTGAAATTTAAAGTATTGACTTAATTAGGGCAAAAGTTGTGTATACAGGATGCAATTTCACTTCTTTTTAACTACTTCCGTTTATATATCAGGAAAAACCATGTCATATAACAGTTAATTTAAGAAAAAAATGGTGTGATTGGTGACCATTTGAGTAACACACTAGAAACAAATGAAAAAGGAATGAAGATGAATATAATTAAAGGAATGAGCGGGAATGATTGTTCATTCTCAAAACTAATGAAGAATAATTTTGTTTTGTTATTCTCTACAAAAAAAAAGAATGATAAGGAATAGAAAGAAAAATTAATTCCTTATGAATAGTGTATTTTTATGGGAACCATAAAGAATTGCATGTTCCTTCTCATTCCCTTGGTCACCAATAACACCAAGTTCATCCCTAGGGTGAACTTTTAAATTCACATCTCCTTCCAATCAAAGTGCCACGTAGATAATTAATTAAAAAAATATTAAATTTATTTAAAGTAACTAAAAAAAAAGAATAACACCAATTTTAACGACGATAACGCCGCTAGCTAAACTTTAAACCCTAAATCTTAAATTCTAAACCCTAAACCTTAAATCGTAAACCCAAACCCAAAATCCTATACCCTAAACCCAAATCCTAGACTCTAAACCCAAATTGTATACCCTAAACTCAAACTGTATACCCTAAACCCAAACCATAAATCCTAAACCCAAACCATATACCCTAAACCTAAATCCTAGACCTTGAAACCAAACCTTATACCCTAAACCTAAATCCTAGACCCTAAATCCAAACCTTATAGTGCCTTGGTTTAGGGTTTGGATTTTGTGTTTACAGTTTGGGTTTTAAGTCTAAGATTTGGGTTTAGGGTATACGGTTTGGGTTTAGGGTCTAGGATTTGGTTTAGGGTATAGGATTTTGATTTAAGGTTTACGGTTTGGGTTTAGGGTCTATGATTTGGGTTTAGAGTATATGGTTTGGGTTTAGGGTCTAAGATTCGGGTTTATGATATAGGGTGTGGGTTTAATATTTACTGTTTAGGGTTGAGAAATTAAGATTTCGGATTTACGGTTTAGCAGGCGGCGTCAGCGTTGTTAAAATTAGCATTATTCTTTTTTTTAGTTATTTTTAAATAAATTTAATATTTTTTAATTAGTTATCTACCTGACAGTTTGATTAGTCCTGGAATGAAAGGTGAATTCTAGGGTGAACCTAAATTTTGTTCTTAATTTAAATATCAGTTTAGGAAATATGATCCAGAAATTTTCGTAGTCCTGGATGTTAATAGTGTTTTATAAGGAATACAACAAGACTACAAATCTCTCAAGGTTTAGCCTTTTTGAGACTTTGTTATGTTAGTCCAATAGTTTGATCATTTGGAATGTCTCTCTTTTGATTATTTATTTCTAACAATGATCATAACCTAGCTTTCTGTAACATTCTTCTGGTGAAAATATAGATGATATACGTAACTTCGGTATATTTGAAAAGCTGGTGACTGAATATAATATTCTAATTAGCAATTACCGTCTAATCAAACAATAATCTTTTTTCAACCATCACTACAAGAAAACACACCGAATTCCGACGGAGGTTCCGACGGACACCAAGGTCGTCGGACATTTGTGACGGAATACTGACAAATTTCTAACCAAATCCAAAAAAATTAAGTCGTCGGAA
>NC_027754.1:30497550-30498723 GCF_000695525.1 Brassica oleracea var. oleracea
TCATACTACGAGGTTCAGAAACTTGTTGCAGGTCTTCAACTACCGTATGAAGTGATAGATGTATGTATTGACAACTGCATGATCTACTGGAGAGCGGATGAGACACGGAATGTATGCAAATTTTGTGGGAAACCTCGTTATCAGGAGACGAGGGGAAGAGTTCCGATCCCATTCAAAAGAATGTGGTATTTGCCTTTGAAGGAAAGATTGAAGAGGTTGTATCAGTGTGAGCGCACAGGAAAAGCAATGAGATGGCATGCAGAGCATTCCACAAATGGTGAGATTAGACATCCTTCAGATGCAAAGGCTTGGAAACATTTCCAGTCAACATATCCAGAATTTGCGGAAGAGAGAAGAAATGTTTATCTTGGATTATCTACTGATGGTTTCACCCCATTTGGAAAGCATGGAAGGCAGTATTCTCTATGGCCAGTTATTGTGACACCGTACAACTTACGGCCGAGCTTGTGCATGCGACGAGAGTTTTTGTTTCTCTCAATTCTAGTCCCCGGGCCAGATCATCCTAAAAGATCACTAGATGTGTTTCTTCAACCACTAATATATGAGTTGCAACAACTATGGGCGCATGGTTTTGAGACATACGATGTTTCGCGCAAAGAAAACTTTCAGATGCGGGCAGTACTTATGTGGACAATAAGTGACTTTCCAGCATATGGTATGTTATCTGGATGGACAACACATGGGAAGCTATCATGTCCATATTGTCAAGATGACACAGATGCTTTCCAACTAAAGAACGGAAGGAAAACGTGTTGGTTTGACTGTCACAGACGATTTCTACCACCTGATCATCCATACCGCAGGAGTAAGACTTCGTTTACGAAGAACAAGCAGGTGTTTGATGGTCCACCTGAGGAAGTTAGTGGGAAAGATTTGTTGAAGCAGTTTAGGTATTTTGATGCAGAAAGGACGCCAGATGTAGGTGGACATGAAAACATTCGAGTCAATGCGGTTGGAGAGCTACATAACTGGCACAAAAAGAGTATTTTCTGGGATCTACCATATTGGGAGAGTCATCTATTGCGGCATAATTTAGATGTCATGCATATTGAGAAGAACTTCTTCGATAATCTGATGAACACAGTCCTTAACATCCAAGGTAAAACGAAGGATAATTTGAAGTCAAGGTTGGATTTAGTCGATATCTGTGAT
>NC_027754.1:30502573-30504959 GCF_000695525.1 Brassica oleracea var. oleracea
TTTTTTTTTTTCCGACGAAACGATACCGACGGACGGGTTCGTCGGAAATTCGTCGGAATCGGTCTATTCCGACGAATTTCCGACGATTTCCGCCATCAGAATCCCCCTGTTTTCTTGTAGTGCATGGGGCATTGTTTAAAATTCTCTTAAATCGCTTTAGCGATTTGGTATATACGCAGAATTCCACATGTTTATAATAATATAGAGAATGTATTGAATGAGAAGAAAAGGCAGAGCATAGTAGTCTACGTTAAAGGTCAATGACACCTCTAGTTGATTGCGTCTGATTTATGTTTTTTTCCTTGAGTAAAGGTCTTATTTTTGTTTAAAATAAAAAGACGACGTCTTTGTTAAGTTTTTTTCTATAAATAACTTTGTTAAGTTTATTTATTATTTATCCTCTTAAATTAATATTCTTTTTTTCTTTGCACTTCTACTTCTTTTTTTTTTGTAAAAATGAAAAGATATTATTACCAAACTTTTATGTTTTTGACAGAATTACAGGGATAACAAGAAACAGAGTAATGGAATAAAAATTATAAACACAGACTCAATCCATCAATTACAAGGCAGACACAACAAACTGCGACCACTATTCCGAAGCTCGACTAAAGTCCGCACCAACATTTTGCCGCAAAAGGTAAAGCCAAGTTCAACCGAGAGTCGAACTCCGGTAATTTTGGCTTCCCCGGTAATCCGCTCTTAAAGATAATGGCCCAACCGAGAACAACTCGTCGAAGGCTTCATAACACCCGCCTACTAGAACAGACATTAACATAAGAGGCCTAGCACCCGCAACATCCAAACCGAGCATTTATTAGGCCCAGAGACGACATGTACAAGATGTTGCTCCGAGCAAAAAGGGCTGCATTCTCCGTACTCCCTGACCCCGAGCACGACCCGCACAAAATTGTCACGCACACCACCACATAAGCTCAAGTGAACTCGTATGATGCTGGGATGTGAGCGAAGACCAAGCGTTAAAGAAATGGTGGAGAAGACTCGAGAACCGCCACATGCCCGTAACCGCTGA
The DNA here is from genome assembly GCF_000695525.1 of Brassica oleracea var. oleracea. Lineage (NCBI taxonomy): Eukaryota > Viridiplantae > Streptophyta > Magnoliopsida > Brassicales > Brassicaceae > Brassica > Brassica oleracea. The sequence goes on from NC_027754.1 coordinate 30,503,607, forward strand.
GAACCGACGGACTGAACTTGGAGCTGATAGAATCGTCACAACGGAACCGGGAACCGGAACCGTGAGAAGAAAGTACAAAAGTGAGGAGGCATTGTTAACTGCCACTGAGGCGGCACAGACAACCACCATTTAAACAGGTGACAGAGCCTACTCCTTGATAGCGCGAAACCACCTGTTAGTTGTCTTATAAATAACTTGGAATCTATAATACTACGAGAAATCGTACACGTAATGTGAGTAACGAGTAACCAACCGTGGGATATTAATAAAGTATTATGATTTTTGTAAAGGAAATACTACTAGTATGAAATCTGTCCCGAATGGAATTTATAAGACATGCATGTAGTCGGACGGTGTTGGTAAAAGGAGAGACTGAGATTATACATATACTGTATTCTTTAATAATTTTTCGAGGGATGATTTATGCTCACTAAAAGTATTATCAGAAGTTGATTTGAAACGAAGGAAGAACTTATTCGGGACAAGAGAACCTATATAAGATCCATAATTTTGTAGTTAAATAAAAAATTATCACAAGTTAATGGGATCCCTGGTTAGAAAACTGGAGAAGTGATTAATTATATATGGCCTAAAAGCATTTCTAACTCATCTCTATTTTACAGGTTTTTATTACAAATAAAAATATGAAAGAAAATTTTGTTGTTACGGAGAAGAAAATAGATATTTTCAGTGGAACCACAATTTGATATTATCACATGAATCATTTGATACATTTGAAAAATAACGAATGATAAAAAATTTAATGGAAAAGACACCTCTTAGTCAACACTTTAAAATTTGCTTCTCTTTAAAAAATACTGGAGAAAGGCAAATCTTAAAGAGAAAGAAGAAGAAGAAACCTGATGATCCTTTCATTGAGGCTGTCTCTCCTTGAATACTCTAAGTCCTAACTTGTCAAATTGATGATTCATGAATCAACAGTGACCTAGTTAGTGGTTTATTGTAGAGTTTTAAAGATCAAATTAATGGATGTTGAATCATTTGGATTCCGCGGATGCAACAGAAGTCTTTCAGTTTTACATGTTGAGATGGTAGAGTTGTTATGGATAAGAAAATGTTCTAAAATAATTTCTGGTTCATTCATTTTGAGTTAATCATAAGTTATGTCAAAGAAAAATCTTTATCCTTTTCGATTAAAGTTTATAGAGTTATCATTACATCTAAAATCTCTTCTAGGACTTCAGGAGTTTTGATTTTCAACTATATAAAATCTAACGTTGATTTTGTTAATACTTATGATTATTCGAAAAGATACAATATGTAATGTAAATATATAACTTTTCATAGAATATTTAGATGTGCCAAAACCGTAGGCAATAACCTATATAGAAA
>NC_027754.1:30505400-30526347 GCF_000695525.1 Brassica oleracea var. oleracea
GGGACGAAGTCAAAACGGTGGTCCAAAAGATATTAGGAAGGACCATTGTAAGTTTCTGAAATCAGAAAGTTAAACACGAAACCCCAACGAAAAACAAAAATAGGAACAATTATTAATGCTATGGTCAAAGCTTAGCAGCAGCTGGCCTATATAAATTTGGGGCAACATATGGTGAAAAAGAGCGAGTAAAAAGTCTGATGAAGTGTTAGACGAAACTTGTTCATTGGGGTAAATCCCAAATCCCTACAAGGTAAATATTATAGACCCATGTGTAGACAAGAGATTAGTATTGGATGATCAAAAGTAGTCAGTTCTTCTTTTGCATGCAAGTTGTATATTATAGCCTTGTGTAATCTCTGATTCTCTGGTACGTTGATATGCATCTCTTAAACTATTTATATATTTTAAGATAATAATAAAAATGGAGTCAAGAGTCAAGGCTGATGTAACCAAAGCCAAAACAATTTTCGTATAATTACCATTTTTGTAGATTATATATGGCTATGTCCTTGTAGCTACGTCAAAAAACAAATGTCACCTCGTTTTTCTTAATTTACAAATTTATAAAGTACCAAATAAAAACACTTAAACATTCCAGCTGGTTATTTTTTATACCTTCGTTATATGCTTTTAGCTCTTTTCAGTGTAGTTTTTCTTACGTTTTTTTTTAGATTTTCTTAAGTTGAAATAATATTTTACATAATTTGGTTCAAATTTTGATTTGTAAATATAATTATCCAAATTGTGTTAATGTTTTTATATAATGTTCAAATCAGATAATTTCTGATTATATTAAATTTTACTTAGAATTTAATATTTCAAAATCTAAACTATATATCAAACAAAATCCAAAATCGAAACATAAATCAATTAAAATTCTAGTTTAAACACAACTACAAAGTCTACAATGGAATATCCGGGAAATAAAAATGAATGAACCTTTTCTAAAAAGGTCTAATAATTAGTTTTTGGCATTTTGCAGATATATATGTAAAGAGAGGTGTATATATGTATGTATGAGTGCATTAAAAAAGACAAAAAGAATAGATGGAAAAAGAGACAGTCATCTTTTAGAAAAAGCCAAAACCATTTCAGAAAACAAAAGAGACTTGCTCTTTTAAATCCAACACATACCCACAAATCCTCTCCTACGTTTCTCTGTCTTCTGTTCTTGGTTTCTGTGCTCCAAATCTAAAAGGAGTTTTAGGGTTCTTGAGACTGATCATTTGTAAAGGAATGGGTACATGTGGTGGAAGAAACGGCAACGACGTTGGATTTAACGGTCACGGAGGCGGCAGAGTTAGGCCATACGTACGGTCTCCAGTGCCTCGACTCAGATGGACGCCGGAGCTCCACCGTTGTTTCCTTAACGCCGTCGATATGCTTGGTGGCCAACATAGTACGTTTCTTTTCTCCTTCAATATTTCGACAAAAATGCAACCTTTTGTTACTTTGTTTTATTCAAGTTTTTGCTACTTTCTGCTACTTAATTTGTTTCATTTATACATATTTTAAGTTTGAATTTTTGGATCTACTTAAAACAGTTTGGGATTTTCTCGTTGTTTAGTCAAGTGTTTTTAAACCAAGCCTCACACTTTTTGCTAATTTGTTTCATCCATATGTTTTCAAGATTAGATTTGTTAGAAAATTTCAAAAAAGTATGAACATTTTATCATTGTTTGTCTCATCTTGTCAAGTTGTTGAACGATGCCTTCATATTTTTGCTACTTTGTTTCATTCCTATATCTAAAGTTTGGAGTGTTTTTTAAACATGATTACCAAAAAAAAAAAAAAAAAAGTTTGGAGTATTTTTTTTTTTTTTTGGATATTTCGTCCAAAGTTTGAAAATTTCTCATTATTTTCTGTCATCATCCTTCGAGAATAATTTTCATCAAGCTTCTGAACCAAGTCACACTTTTGCTATTATGTTTCATGCTCTATAAGATATTAAAGTTACTCATTACCTTTTTCGTGAATAGTCACATAAAGAATCATCATAGTCACCTTTTTAATCTTTTTGTTCTCGTTGTATTTATGTTGGGTTTTATGAAACAGGAGCCACTCCAAAGCTTATTCTTAAGATGATGGATGTGAGGGGACTCACCATTTCACATGTCAAGAGCCATCTCCAGGTAATAGATTTACCTGACGTTACTTTTGTTCTCTCTTAGCCTTATATCTTTTTCCTAGTATCTTGAATATTAAAGTCCCCCTCCCTGTCTCTTCTTTTTTCATCACATACAACAGATGTATAGAGGTTCTAAACTCACTTTGGGCAAATCAGGTATGGATTTTTTCCCCTTTTTTTTTTATTTTTCCATAAATATTCTGAAATTATATGATTTATAGAAGAACTGGACCGCTGATTTTAATCTGAACTGTTAACATCAAAACTATAATAATGGATGGAATTTAATTGTTTTACAGCATCTGTTTGTAGTATGTACTGTTGGTCTAGTGTCATGATTCATAAGACAATTGTTACAAATACATATATCTTTCTTTTAAATTAAAAAAAATAAATTATTTTTATTGATCAAGGGAATATTCATTATAGTCATAGCTTAATATTTCTTTATATATTTTATTTTCATTTTTGGGGGCAGAGGAAAGCTCTTTATCTTCAATAAGAAGAAGACAAGACACTGAAGAAGATTATCTTCATGACAACTTGTCTTTACCCTCAAGGAATGATTGTCTTCTGGGGTATCACTCGTTTCCTCTTTCTTCACATTCTTCTCTTAGGTAAATTTTTACTTATTTATATTTTCTGACATGTTTTTAATTTTGTATCAGTGAAGCTATCATAATATACCCTTTTGTCTGTATTTGAATTGTACTTTTTAATATTGTTTACTTTGGTACAGAGGTGGAAGAAGAGAATATCAGACTTCACAGTCTGGTGGTGGTGGTGATGATGATGACTTTCTTCACATCATAAACATGGAGAAGACGAGAGAAACGACGCCGTTTCCATCACATCATTGCCACAAGGTATATTTTATCAACTTTTATGTCAACATGTAGTATCATCTAATTAGTAAAATATACTCTCATTATATGCTTTTGGATTTAATTTTGAAGTCTTTACCTTTCTAAATCTAGGCCGGTTCAATAATGTTTCTCCTTCGATTCTAGATTGGACATTAGAGTTTGATTTGATGTCTTAACCGGTTTGACTGAAACTGGGTGAAATTTAAAAACCGAGTCGTGTCCGGTTTAGTTACCTAGTTGTCATAGGAACTTATTATAAGGTTTATTGAAATCGGGGTAACACAATCCGAATCTTTTCCGGTTTAGAAGCTGATTTCTTCGTTTGTCTTGTCCTCGATAGACAACAGAGAAGGAGAAGAACACTGGGCAAGAACAAGAAGGGGAAGATTTGTCGTTGTCTCTGTCTTTGAACCATCATCAATGGAGAAGCAACGGATCATCAGTGAGCGAAACCAGTGAAGCAGTCTCCACTTGTTCTGCACCATTCGTCTTCAAAGATTGCTTTGCTTCTTCACCAAAGATTGATCTCAACCTTACTCTTTCAGTTTCTCTCCTCAGCAGCTGAAACCAGTAAATAAATATCTGTCTGCTTAGATTAGTCCCAGTGAAAACATTCAGATGATTTTGTTGTTAAACTCCTAGGATTTCTTGCTTTTCAGAGATTTAAAGTTAATGGAACAAATCTTGAAAATAAAATTTATATAAACCTTAATATCAAGCTGAGCCTTTAAAAATACAAAACAATAATTATTTTAACTCAGCAATAAAACACAGCCAAAACTTAAATCCTAGTCAAAACAATATGCTGGTTTGTTTCATATCTGGACGATTAAAATTAAAAAGGGAAGAGAATAGTTATTTATACATAAAAAAGGATATCAATAAATGATGTGTAATTAACTTTCGAGAAAAAGACAAAAATAGCACTAAATCAAGTTTATGTTCCCAAACTAGCACTCAAGGTGAAAAGTCACAAAAATAGCACTTAATGTTTTATCAAAAGTCACAAACTTAGGGTTTAGAGTTAAAGGGTGGGGTTTAGGATTTAGGGTTTAGGGTTTAGAGTTTAGGGTTTAGGGTTGAGAAATGAGGTTTTGGGAATAAAATTTCAAATTTTGAAAAATAAAAAAATTAAAATTTTCAAAGGATAAACTTAGAAATGTGCTATTTTGGTCATTTTAGTTTTTGAATGCTATTTTTGTGATATAAACTTAGAAATGTGCTATTTTGGAGATTTGCCCTTAACTTTTTCTCAGCGTATTGTTTTGATTATATGATTTAAATTTTGGAACTGTGTTTATTATTGGGTTAAATTCATTATTAAAGGTTTCAGTTTGATATTAACGTTTATGTAAATTTTATTTTCAAGATTTGTTCCATAACTTTAAATCTTTGATAAACAAGAGAAAAAGTTATTTATACATCATTTATTAATATCCATCCATCCAGTAATTTCTCTTGGTAAAATAGTAAAAAAAAAGAAGAAAAAACCCAAATAAAGTCTTAAAATTAACTTAAGTTTTTGGCGTCGGTGCCGACGATGGTCGGTGTAGATGAATCTATCGCACCGTCTTCCCTCGAGGCTCAAGACGATGACGAAGCTCCACGTTTCGTCCCTCGACGCTAAACGCTCCTCCTCCGTCTCCGCCGTATCTTCTTTCATCATGCCGCCGTGCTCCCGTCCTCTACGCCGAGCCGTCATATACATTGTCGCCATTTCCATCTCCATCTTCGTCCTCTACAGATCCCTTGATTCCCTCGACGCCGTCCCCAGCTCCTCCTCGATTTTCTCTCGCATTTTCCCCTCATTCGATTCCTTCCAGTCTCTGGTGAGCTTCTTCCTCCTCTTCGCTTTCACATTGTCACCAGAAATTTTGAAATTCGACGAATGTAGAGTACGATTCTTGATTTAGGGTTTGATCGGTTCATGAACTTGTGCTAATTGAATCTATGATGTTAGATGATTCAAGAAATGTAGAAACTAAGCTAGCATTTGAGTTTGATCTCTTGATTTGAAGATGTTATCTAAACCTATTCTATGATGTTAGGAGCTTGAAGAGCCTAAGCTTGAAGATGTTCTTCGTAGAGCTGCAACTCGTGACAACACAGTGATTCTAACGACTTTGAACGAAGCTTGGGCAGCTCCTGGCTCTGTTATCGACCTCTTCTTCGAGAGTTTTCGAATCGGTGAAGGAACAAGCATGCTCTTGAACCACTTGGTGATCATTGCTCTGGATGCTAAAGCTTACTCCCGTTGCCGAGAGCTTCACAAGCACTGCTTCAGTCTCGAAACAGAAGGTGTTGATTTCTCCGGAAAGGAGGCTTACTTCATGACTCGCTCTTACTTGAAGATGATGTGGAGAAGAATCGACTTCTTGCGTTCTGTTCTTGAATTGGGTTACAACTTTGTCTTCACGGTATAACCATTTTCTTGAACGAGTATGAAAGAATGTGTTTCAGGTTCTTGAAAATGATTCGGTTTTCTTTTGCTTCTCCAGGATGCTGATGTGATGTGGTTCAGAAACCCTTTTACGCGGTTTTATAGATACGCTGACTTCCAGATTGCTTGTGACCATTACTTAGGAAGGTCGAATGATTTAGAGAATAGACCCAACGGAGGGTTTAGCTTTGTGAGGTCTAACAACAGAACTATACTCTTCTACAAGTACTGGTACGCTTCACGGATCAGGTACTCGGGGTATCACGACCAGGACGTTCTTAACTTCATCAAGAGGGAGCCTTTTGTTTTCCGGATTGGGCTTAGGATTAGGTTCTTGAACACGGCGTATTTTGGTGGACTCTGTGAACCAAGCAAAGATATGAATCTGGTTCGTACCATGCATGCGAATTGCTGCTTTGGTATGGATAGTAAGCTTCATGATCTTAGAATCATGCTTCAAGATTGGAGAGACTTTATGGCTTTGCCACTTCATCTTAAACAGGAGTCTGGTTTCTCTTGGAAAGTTCCTCAGAATTGCAGGTTTTTGAATTTGAATCCATCTTGTTTTATTTCTACTAGCGATTGTTTAAGGAAATCATGATTGTTTTTGTTTGTTTGCAGTCTTGATTCACTTCGGAGATATGATGAGTCTATGTATGAAGAAGAGAGCGAGCCACCAGGAGAATCCCAAGAGTGAAGTGTGTATGTGTTTACAAATGTATATAGAGATTTGTTTTCGTTACATGAAGAAGAAGAAAGATGGAAGCCAAGTTTTGTAAAAATCATCGATCGTTCTCAAAGAGGAACACATAATGCAAATGTCTTGTTTGTTGTGCCAGAAGAGCCCATTTTCTCTAGTAATGAGTACTTGTTCATTAATATTTGCAATTTCTAACAAATATTTTCTAGCCACATTTATGTGTTCAAAGTGTAATCTCGACATGCAAGATTTTAAATTGACGTTTGGTGGACAAACTACAAACTGTTAATGCCAGATTGTTTTATGCAATTGAAAAACTGGCAAAAAGAAATATGAAATGTAAACAGAGTTATAAAATAAGAAGTTTCTCATATAAGTGATCTACTTGAAATCGTTACATGAAAAATGATTAAGTGGGTACACGTTTATGTGATGACAAATTATATGAACTAACAAATTTACCTCCTTAGTCCAAGAGAAGAAACCACCGTGTGCCGCAACAACCAGGCACGTAGCCTATATACCATATTTACATTTCAAGAATAACTTGTTTTTTTTTTTTAATTGAAAAAGGGCTTAGAATAACTTGGCTACGTTCTGAAAAAGAGAGAATGACTTGGTTCATGATTACATTACTTAATTAAAATGAAATTATACTTTTTTTTTCTTTTCGAATTACATGATGTTTTCAATTTTTAATGTAAATTTTAATGATTTTATGCTATATGACTTCTTATATTATGCAAATTACTTTTTATTAGTTTAATTATGGTTAGTTATATAGTTTATGATGTTTCTGTTAAGAAAATGTATAAAATTAAATGTTTTTAATATGTCTGCACAATTCCAAACCGTTAAATAAAAAAACGGAGGGAATATTTTATATTTGAACGTAAATGTGAAGAAGAAGCATCGAAATAAACTAGAAAAAATGTTAACAAGATATCGGCCATTTGTTTTAATTAAACCAATCATTGGTATATTAAAAGAAAGATTTGTCTATGATAGTCCTAGAAGAACTTGTTTCATTCGCATAGACAATTCCGACAACAATACCATATATGTGAAGGTAAATAAAAACATTCCTAGATTGAAGATATCAAACTTCTCTTAAAGATTTATTTGACATTCGTCTGCAGCACTCTTTGTTTCGTGCGATCTATACATCAACAACACTCTTATACGTACATTTCAGTTAAACTATTGTATCTGTTTGTCAGAAAAAGCTCTTGTAAGTAAACTCTCAAACCCAAGGCAGACTGACTTGAACAAAAATCAAACTACAGGACATTATATGCATTCGGCTTGATACGTTAGCGAGTTTAATTTTGTAGTTCTTTCCGAATTAATGTAATGTTTAGTGCCTTTGCATAGTTTTTTTTTTTTTTTTTTTGGTAACTCTGGTATCTGGGCGGTCACATTCCCAACTATCTCCCGGTAAGGGGTCCAGTGCCCCAACGGAAGGGATGTTAAATTCGCTGTGGCCGGGACTCGAACTCGTGATGGCGGGCACCTCAGCCGAGGTTCCTATACCACCAGACCACGAGGTCCGGTTCCTTTGCATAGTTATGTTTCATATTAGAACGATAGGCAATCTTTTGAACGTCAGATACAAGATTCCCTCCATTTTATGTAATGATTTATAATATCTCTTTTTTCCCCATATAATATCTCGAGGTATGAGTTTATGTAATCAGCCAGTTTATTAACATTTTAAGGTCTACTAGTTTTTGGTTTATTGTAATATCTGCTCAATTTGTTGTTGATATAAAGATTCTGACCTTGAAAGATAAGTCAATTAAAGAAGAGAACAAACAAAAAGTGAATTATTAAGCTCAAACTAACTCAGAGTGAAGAACAAAGCTTAGCATTAGTCAATGTTTGTAACGTTCGCGACAGTATTGTTATTCAAGATACCATCTTCGAAAGGTTTATAGGCTCTTCATGACTTACACACGGTCATATACTTTCTTAGATACATATGAAAGATTTATAGGCTCTCCATGACTTACACGCGGCACAATGTTTTCCTTAATAATTTATAAATTTTACTTAAAAAGATATGAAAGACTTATAGCTTTTCATTAATTTACAAGTGGCAAAACATATGTTTAGATAGATATGAAAATTTTATAGGCTCTCCATGACTTACACGCGGCATTATTTTTTTGGGTTATTTGTAGTTTATAACCGTTGTCACTTGTTAGTAATAATCACGCATAAATCCAAAATAAAATTTGACAAAATACCCATTTATTAGTCTGTTTTAAGAAAATTATATAAAATTACATAACTTTAATCTGAATTATGTTACTACCCCAAAATTTTGTTTTCCTTACATAGGACCCAAATCAATCATTTAACTTCATCTTTTTCAAAATTTTATGTGGTAAAAAAATTAATTTTCATAGATATTGAGATAAATTATGGTTTCAAAAAATCTTATTTCAACAGCATAATATTGTCATAGACATCCATTGGTGTAAATTTCGTATGCAATTGGAACCAGGGAATTGGACTATATAGATTTAAAACTATCAGTTTTGGGTTTTTAGCAAAAGATTTGACATCTCAACGTTAATGTCTATATTAAGAAATTTGACATCCCAAGAAAAAAAAAATTGACATCCAAATTCGTATTTAAGCATTGTATATATTTCCTTTTTGGTAATAGCGTTGTATATATAAAAGGGTGATTTTGTTGGTTAAAAAAGTTGAGTTTTAATTTTTAAAATATAATAATTGATTGAATCAAAAATAAAATAAAAAATATTTTGTCATTTTTTTTAATGTCCTCACAAGTGGGGATAGAATGGAAAATATTTAAAGAACCTGTTTTTTTTTGTTTAAAGAGAACCTATTGTTGTTGTTTTCTTAAAGTAATTTTAATATATGAAATTATGAATGGTAGGTTTTTTTTTGAAAAAGGGCTTAATTATGAATGGTAGTTACAGTAACAACTTTAGTCAAATTGAAATTTAGCTAATAATATGAAAACTTTGAAAGTGATTTATTAAAGTAATTAATGATTGGCAAAACTGTATTAACTCTTCTTAAATTTGCTCATACCCATTTATTACACGCTGTGTGTGTATACAATCTATGTATATATATATATGGCCATCTATTCCCTACTTAGAAGCACGCAACTGATAGCAACGCTTCCAAATCTTACCTCAAACTCTACGAGCTAAAAGAGGTGAAGTTCTTTTTCTATCTTTATATTAAATCTTGCACTGTTTTCATATTTTTAGATGTACTTACTGTTGATTTGAAAGAATTTATGTTCGAATCTGTATGTGAGAGGAAAGGTTACGGTTCAAGTGTCATTGTTATCGGGAATAGCAATTGTTATTCCTTTTCCTAAAAAATCTTTGCATAGCAAAAATAATTGTTCAAATAAAACCATAACGTCATATCATCATATGTGTTTTGGATTATCTTATGGTGGGGTTTAATTAAATATGTTTAACACAGTATTAACTCTTACTCATGAACAAAGACCCACCCATATGTACCAATGGATTGATTTTCTTGATCTCTTTCTTTTGAGAATAGACTGAATTTTTAAATAAATATGTTAAAGACTGTTTGTAAATATCTTAACATACATATAAGCAAATTAAAGTTTATAATAATTTCTTAACTAATTTATTTTTAAATAGCAGTATGTCAGATTAATTTTCTGCTCAATATATATACCGGTTGCTGTAAAACTATATTATCTTAAGAAAATATTAATAGACATTAACAGCAACGTTATGAAAAATTATGTGTGAATTTAGTTGTTTTGTAATTTAACTGAATAAATAAAAGATGTTTGGATCAATCACTCGGGAATCATAATATAGAGTTGTTTGATTTGTTTTTACCCAATTGCTTGAATACATATGGGAGGAGATGACGAAATATAGTTAAAATTTTGGAGTATCCTTTTTTGTTTTACTTTCCACATACATGAAAAATATATACAATCATTCTTCCTTTTTACCTTTGAAATATCTCTTTTTAACCTTCTATGACACATAGATCATACATTCATATAAGTGTAATATGATATGATAGGACATTTAAAACAAAAAGAAGAGACCCAATTGATAAAAAAAAAAAAGAAGAAGAAGAGACCCATATGAGATGAGATGATTACGATTGTGAAAAATAAGCTTATTTTGTTAAGAATATAAGAAAATATTAGATGCTTTGTGTAGTAACCTTTGGAAAGTCGAGAAAATAAAAAATACAGAGTTGTCGAATTAACAAAGATAACATACTCTCGTATCTAATTATTTTAGGAAGCACTAATCAGATTTTTCTTAGAATTAGTACTAGTGTTTTTTAGTTATATATAATATAGTGGTTAGTTTTAGTAACCGCTAATTAAGAAGTAGAAAATTTACATTATGTTAATTTAATAGCTAGTTCATTTTCAAACTCGAAAACTTTACACTGTTGGATCTACTCCAGCATTAAAATCACGTACGCACATCATTTCAACTTTTTCATTTTCTTCTTCTACATTATTTAATTAGTGTCATAACACTATGGTAATCTGCTTTATAAAAATAAACTTTTTAGATCCGATTTCACTTTTAATTTATTATTCACATATGTTAGCGAGGGAGAGGAGCTGTTGAGGCTTTGTCTCACGCACCAGCCACTGTCGTTATGTGGCAAAAGGATTGGGTCCACCGACCTCTGTAGTTCTCATTTTCCTTTCTAAAATTTACATATTCAGAAGAAAATAATCAATTGCTCTGTATTGGTGTTAGTGTCTATATTCGACACCCAAATTAATTATAATAGTTTGGTTCAATAGCGCAACAAACAAAACAAACTTTTTCTTAAATGCATAACATGTATATAGTTTTAGTATCCTATGTAATATAGATCAATACACAAGAGATTAAACCTACACCAAACTAACAAAGGTAGATTGATTTAATTTGATTATATAGATTCCTTTAAACTTAATATGAACTCTTAAGAGCGACTGAAAAAAAAACTCTTAAGAGAACCCTACCCTAAGAATCCTCCGTTAAACATTCTCTCGACGCTCTAGGCTATTGATAGAGTTGGGTGTGAACATTTTTTCACTAGCCTAATACTCGTTTCACTTGTCACTTTCATCTTCTCTTCTATTACCTGACATATATTTTTATGTATTTAAAAAAAATCGCTAAAAAAGTTTAATAATAATTATTTTAAAATCTGGAATATCCCATTTTTAGGGCTTTATTGAGATAAGATATCAGTGGAAGTCAAAAAAATTTAATGTTAAAGAGTTTCTTCTCTCTAGTTTCATTTCATTTCTTTTTTTTTTCCTTGTCTCCTCTCTCTCTCTCACCATCACACAGAACACATAAGAATCCATGGCTGCTTCTTCATCCTCTGCTGCTTCCTTCTTTGGAGTTCGACAAGATGAACAGTCTCACCTGCTTCCTCCTAATTCCTCTGCAGCCGTTCCTCCTCCTCCTCCTCCTCCTCACCACCGGCCACCGCAGCCTCAGCAACCCCTTGAAGCTCCACCGCAGAAAAAGAAAAGAAACCAACCAAGAACTCCAAGTAAGCTAATTACCATCCCTTAATTGAAATCTTATCATCATAATCTTATAAAATCATGTGATCAATTTTTAGTATCATTAAGTAGTAAAAAAGAGAGATCCCTTTTTCATCTCCCTTTTTCTCTCTTTTCTCAGTTTCCAAATCTTGAAATAAGCAAATTAGCAAACACAAGTTATTGATTTTCCAAGATTGAGATTATAATTAGTTACATACCATGCAATATAAAATCTCTTTTAATTAATTAATAATTTTACCCTCAATGTTTTGTTCTTCTCTATTAGATTCAGATGCAGAAGTGATAGCTTTATCTCCAAAGACACTAATGGCTACAAACAGATTCATATGTGAAGTATGCAACAAAGGGTTTCAAAGAGAACAGAATCTACAACTTCACCGAAGAGGACACAATCTTCCATGGAAACTTAAGCAAAAATCGACCAAAGAAGTGAAGAGGAAAGTGTATCTTTGTCCGGAGCCCTCGCGCGTCCACCATGATCCGTCACGTGCTCTCGGAGACCTCACCGGAATCAAGAAACATTATTACCGTAAACACGGTGAAAAAAAGTGGAAATGCGAGAAATGTTCTAAGCGTTACGCTGTTCAATCTGATTGGAAAGCTCACTCCAAGACTTGTGGTACCAAAGAATATCGTTGCGATTGTGGTACACTCTTCTCCAGGTAAATATTCTGAACTTTTGAACTCTTTAAATTATAATTAATCCTATATGATATGGGTGTGAATGTGTGTCTGGGTCATTCTTCATAGACTAGGGTTTTTTTTTTTTTTGATAAGGGGGCTTTTTTTCTTAGGTTCGCTTTCTGTTTCGCCTCGAAGTCTTCGATGCTCTTATCGCTTTCTTTCGTGCAGTAATTTCTTTCTTTTTTCCTTTTAAATTAAAATTATAAAAATAAAATGGATACATGAACACACGTGAATGTGTGTGCATATACCTATATATGTATATGACTGAAACTGCCATATTTCATAAGATGCTTTCTGGCAGAAACTCAAAACCAAAGAGGACGAATTTAATTTCTTTTTAATTTATTGTTTTTGTCTATATATTTTACCTTGGAAACACCGCCAGATTTTCTGTCATAAAATTTATTAATATATTTTTAGATTTTTTTTTCTTAGATTTAAAAAGATTCTTATAATATGGGCAATTCACGTGCTGCTAAACCATATAATATCTCTAGAGAGTTGTTGCTACAGTATTTGTTGTCTTAGACCAGGATACTAGAGGGTTTCTTAGCGTGTGGATCCCGCGTAGGACCCACTTTTTTTTAAGAAACTGGTTACAAAAACTACTAAATAGTAGTCGGTTTTTAAGGGTTTCTTACACTGTTCGCGGACCCCAGTAACACGTGGCGGCTCACGATTGGTTCGTTTTTTTTTTTTCTAAATTCCAAAAAGTAAAAAAAAAAAAAAATTAAGAAACCCCATTTGGAGTTTCAGGGATAATGATGCTGTGCAAATTTTACTAACATATTACTCGTTTTCATTAATCGGGTGTAATCTGCACCATATATAACCACACACCGCATAATTATTTTGATTAATTACTATATACATTTTGCATAAAATGGCTTCAAACTGCATAGAAGTGATAACTAATATATTAAATTTTAACAAAAACTAGTATATTAAAAACATTTCAAATTAGGAGTATTTTTCAGTCTTGGTTGGCATTGCTATGTTTGTGTGTGTGCGCGTCAATAAAGAGGAGTTCTATAAATGGAACGAAGGTATTAAAAATATGGTGGTATATAATTATATACATAATTACTTATTTAACCATTTATGCATAACATATTAGTCCTTCATTGAATATATGCTGAAGTTGCATTTATTGGATTTACAGGATCTAGGATTAAGACAGATTCAGATATTCATTTGACAATCATTCTCTCCATATACTACTACTATTGTGAAACTTAACTTTTTCACCTACCTATTTGATTCTTTTGCGTATTCATTTATATATACATTAACACATACATTACACATTAAATTACTAGTTTCCAATGACGAGCATATCTTAGGCATAATATTTGGTCGGAATTGAATAATATTTATGGTCATTGCTTACTGCATGTATACTGATTTATACATGTTGCTCGTACACATAATCATATAGACACGGACATACATCATCATAGTTGAAGTATGACACAACATTGTACTCCTATTTATGTATATACGTGCATTATTCGTAAATACATCAAGGCATGTGAGTGTGTAAGCTGTTTAAAATTACATAGCTGAAATAATAATATGATGTGTCATAGAGTAGGAGAGTGACTTTCTATCTATCTATCTATTTTTCAAGATCCAATAATTACACGCGAATCTATTTGAAGCTACGTGACATGAAGAGTCTCTCTCTATATTTATAAATATTTCTCTCTCACCTTTCCCAAAATATGTCTTTTTTTTTTTTGAATTATGTCTTCTTAATTTTTTTTTTTGAAACTGTAATATGTCTTCTTATTTCGTCATTTGATTAATATACCTGACGATCCAATAGATTCCGTTGTTACATTACTCTTCTTTTTGTTTTGGTGTGTCGCAGGCGAGACAGTTTCATTACACATAGAGCCTTCTGTGACGCGTTGGCTCAAGAGAGTGCGAGACACCCAACTTCTTTGACTTCTTTGCCAAGTCACCACTTTCCCTACGGACAAAACACCAACAACTCCAACAACAACACTTCAAGCATGATCCTTGGTTTGCCCCACATTGGGAACCCACAAAATCTTGATCATCAGTCCGGTGACGTTCTTCGACTTGGAAGCGGCGGAGGAGGTGGAGGGGGCGCCTCACGATCTTCCTCAGATCTCATTGCTGCAAATGCTTCAGGTTACTTCATGCAAGAGCAAAACCCTAGCTTTCATGATCAGCAAGACCATCATCAACATCAACAACAAGGGTTTTTGGCTGCAAGCAATAACATCAAGCCATCTCCAATGAATTTTCAGCAGAGTCTGATGCAGTTCTCAAATGATAACCATAATTCTCCTTCCTCCAATCTCTTCAATCTAAGCTTCCTATCTGGAAACAACGGAATTGCTTCTGGTACAAGCAACCCTAATGCTGCTGCTGTTCCTTCGGGTAATCATATGATTTCAAACCATTTTGGTGGTGAAAATGCTGTTGGAGGAAGCGGAGGAGGAAGTACTGGTCTCTTCCCTAACAATCTGATGAGTTCAGCAGGCAGAATCAATTCAGGAGCAGTGCCTTCACTCTATAGCTCGTCAATGCAAAACCCTAATTCAGCATCTCACATGTCAGCCACTGCTCTTCTTCAGAAAGCTGCTCAAATGGGTTCATCAACCTCAAGCAGCAACAACAATACAAACAATGCCTCGTCAATTCTAAGAAGCTTTGGGAGTGGAATGTACGGAGAAAACGAGAGTAATCTTCACGATTTGATGAACTCTTTCTCCAACCCTGGCGCAACTGGAAACAGCGCTAATGGAGTAGATTCTCAGTTTGGTACGTACGGAGGAGTGAACAAAGGACTAAGCGCTGATAAACAGAACATGACTAGAGACTTTCTTGGAGTTGGACAGATCGTAAGAAGCATGAGTGGAAGCGCAGGGTTTCAACAACAACAGCAGCAGCAACATGGGAATGGTGGTAGAGAAAGAGTTGGCTCTTCGTCGGATTCCGCCGATAGAAACAGCATGAATGTGAATCCTGGTGGTGGTGGTTCGACAAGTTCACCACCGTATGGAATCCATCATGCAAGTTTCTAGCCAAGGGAAAAAATTTAAAGGTTTTGAATTCATCGAGTACGTCCATGCTATATCTTTCAGGTATGCATGTCGTCATCAAAATCCCATTTGAAGTAGTCCCTCAGTATTTAAGTTTATCAGAAAAGTAATAATAAATAGTTACATTTATCTAAACTCAGCTCTCTTTTTGTAAAATATTTTGCCGTTATAGTTTTATATAAATGGATTTCTCCTGAACAATATTCAGAGTTTATAGTTTATTGTTTCATAATGAAGAATTTTTTATATAATAATATTTTACATAGTTTTGCAGTTCTAAATTCTCTTGGGTTGTGACAAAAAAAAAAAAAATTCTCTTGGATTATGACGATAACATAATATTATTTATAATGGCTTATGTAGTTCAGATAAATAATAATTTGATTATTTGTGGAGTCAATTCTAAGTCTATGTTCTGTATATTACGGTCAAATAATTTGGATGTGAATACTGCTTTTAGTATTATTTTATTTCGTTAAAATAACAGTTTCGATTTTTATATTTGGCTGACACATTTATCGTCTTATCATTGCATGGGGCAGTCAATGAGTTGGAGAGTACAAGCAGCCTTTGCTAAGTTTCTTTGTCTTTTTGTTTTTATTTTCTTTTATTTGCCTTTTTATTCTTCAATTTCTTTTCATTTGTCATCCTCACTAGCTGGCAATGTCACGAGTGTATGTTCTCTGATCCCCTTTCTAAATATCTCGATACATGTATACATACATGTCACATGTGCATAAATATGTGCCTTTGTATGTAACATATTCCTACCATATCCTAAAGAGTTGTCCCCATCATATTTTAAATTTAACGGTCCAAAATAAACAAACAACGTTCACGAGTCTGCATTATTGATGCTATAATTTTTCGGTTAAAAAGTAGCATCAACATAAAATTAATTCTAATGCAAGTCTATTTGGTACGATTCCGATTTTAGTTTGAAAACATGTCTTCCTTAAATATATAATTTGTCCTTACAAAAATTAATATTTTTTCTGATTTCATTGGATCTAGATTTGTTTTGAGTTTTTCTTCTTTTTGTGGAAGGGGAGAACGGGAGAGTTATGTATTTTTATGAAGTTTTAATCGATTTCTAGAATTTGTTTTATTAAAAATGAATTACTTTGGTGTGCATGTGTGAATATTATAAAATACATTATGGTTATTTGACCAAAAAATACATTATTGTTTCTTGGCAAAAAAAAATACATTATTGTTGACAATATCTAGAATTATTGGAATAATTAGTTATATTAATAATAGCATTATAAAGTCATTGTCGTGATAATTTAAATGGAGAATAACAATAACGATAATATCATATATACAATGTAGGACATATATACATGCAAGTAAGGAGGCCCATCGACGTGCAACGAGAGGGAGAGATGGTACCGTTGTCTCACCAAAAACAGATAGCTCTTTTTCCATCTTTTCTTCTTTTTCATTCTGAATATATATATTTTGTCAAAAAATCAAAAGTGTTCAAAGTTAGAGCTGGGAATTTGGGTCATTACCCGCGGGTCTCGCCCCGTTTGACCCGCCGCGGGGCGGGTGCGGGTCGATCGATTTACAAATTTCAGCATGCGGGTGCGGGTGCGGGTTGAGTCGATTTTTAGCGGGGCCGGTGCGGGTCAACCAAATTTGAGTCGCGGGTATCCGCCGACCCGCAAAATATTTTTTTTTTTATTTTTTTCTAAATTTTTTAAAAATAAATAAAAATAAAAATAAAAATAAAAATATGTAAAAAATATATAAATTAATGAAAATTATATAATTTAAATTATAAATGTATAATTTTTATTATAAAAAGTAATTAATTGATAAAAAAATAATTATTTATTAAATTTAATATTATCTGCGGGCCTCGCGGGTTACCCGTAATCTTAGCGGGGCGGGTGCGGGTTTACGATTTTTCTTTCGCGAGTTATGCGGGTCGAAATTTTGAGTTTAAAAAATAGAGTCGATCCGCGGGTTGGCGAGTCATGCGGGGCGGGTTGACCCGCGAACCCAGCCCTGTTCAAAGTATATATAATTAATGGTTAATTAATCCATATGTAAAATCCAAAGTTGAATACACTTGAAGAACAATTCATATCGTTACCATCGACAATAAAATAGTTTGTTTATGATCAGAAATTGGCGACGTAAATAATGGAATATTACCAATTATGTCCTTCAAAGGTAGCTAGTCAAACTTTGAACCAAGATACTGATTTTTAATAGAATTATTGTTTATTGCTTTTACATTTTTTTTTATAATTGACAACCTTCAATTCATTGATAAAAGTTACTAAAAATAAAATACATGAATTTTGTTCAAGTTCGATTTTAGGAACCGGCCATATGATTATGGTGATCATTTTCTTCTTCTTTTTCAAAAAAAGAAGAAGATTATGGTGATCATGTTCTTTGAAGAATATCAGATTTGATAAAGATTGGTGGATCAGACAAGAGTAATGTAGCCGCTAAATGCTATAATGGTTGCTGTACAATAATGGAAAAACAGATGAATAAACAGAAGAAAGTAAATTACATAGATATTTAATGTGATTCATCATCAATTGGATACATCTATGGAGAAAGAAGGATTTTATTAAATGGAAGCTAGATTACGTTGATAATACACAAGGAATTAAAACCAGCGGTAGAGAAGGAAGTTGTACAGCCAAGCATCACAAAGCTCCAAGCCTTTGCTTGGAAGGTACAGACGCCGAAGAAGATATGTCATCTTATATGACAACTGTTAACTGGGCATGTGGCAGTAACGAGTAACTTAACAAGACGTAATATGAGGTGTGACAACTACTGTCCAAGATGCGGAGAATTAGAAGAAACTATGACCTATGCATTTTTTGAATGTCCGCCAGCTCTACAAATCTGGTCATTATCATCGACTCCAACAAGCCCAGATATATTTCCGGTATCAAGCGTCTACACAAACATGAATTATCTGTTTTGGAGGAAGAATAGCATCATCGAACCGGAACAAGATAGGAATCCTTATCCCTGGATATTATGGTATATTTGGAAGGCTAGGAATGACAAACTCTTCAGAGGTATAGATAGAGATCCCTTGGAGCTAGTTCGACATACAGAGAGTGAATGTCGGGCCTGATTTGATGCTAATGACGTGGTACAATCAGTGGTACAACCAGTGGTACAAGATAATATTCCTGAGGTATCCCAAGTCATAAGCTTGGGGAATATTTGCATGTTAGATGGGTCTTGGACATCTTCTGCTCACTTTAGTGGATGCGGCTGGGTATGGATGGACAGTGCTGAGAACATTCAACTTATGGGAACAAAGAATTTCACTCGACTTGAACCAGATTTGCATTCGGAAGTAGAAGCACTGCGGTGGACAATGGAGAATATGCTTCAACACTCAACATGTCAGAGCTTCGGGACAGACTGCAAGGAGCTGATTGCAATGATAAAGGACCCACAGGCGTGGCCAAGGTTTGCGACAGAATTGGAGAGGATAGAGACGTTACAAATATGCTTCCCGGACTTCAACATCATTCATCTTCCACAGGCGCGCAATCAGATTTCAGATTTTTTAGCTAAGACTGCAAGATCCTTCCATAGGAAGTTATTTTTTATTGGTTGTTCTATTCCGGTTTGGTTACCCAGATCACCTCAAGTTTGAGTAATAGAATGGTCTTTCATCGTAAAAAAAAAAAAAAAATACACAAGGAAAATTATAATAAAAGTATCCCGGTTCGAAAATTGTCTCACTAAAAATTTTACGGATCTAAACTTAATAAAGATAAACTAGATAAAAATACGCAACCTATATATGAATGATCGATCCTATATCGTTTGGGCTCGTCATACAAGATTTAAAACATATCTAACACTAAAGAACAAAAAATAAGAGTCTTTACCTTTTTTTTATCAAAAAAAAAAAAGTCTTTAACCTTTTAGAATCAAGTAGATGAACTTCGATTTTCAAAATTGATAAATTAATAATGCCTTACCGCGACATGTCCATAAAAAAAGTATTGGCGAAGCGTCTTTCCTTATAATCTCGGTCTGCATGTGGTAGACGCAGTGTGAAAGAATTGATGGACCCAAAAACTGAGACATTCGAACCCACAAAAAATAGTAAATCCAATCTCCTGAAATCATATGCGAGAGACGACATAATATGCTTTGTTTGCAGAGCTATTTTTGCCGGTTGGGACGTAGATGTATGACGTCCTGATCAGATCTCATCACTTTTTGGCCTTGCTATATGTAGTTTTGGTTGACACTGTATATATGTACCATGGTGTGATTTTTTTTTTATTTTTCTTGTCACAGATACCATGGTGTGATTAACTATCCAAATATTGTCTCCAATTGTCTTTCCAGTATATATATATATATTTCTTTTTTGTAAAATGTTCAAAGTTATGTCACTCGTTCCAAGTAACTGATTCATCAAATAGAATAAATAAGCATATTATCAATGCATCTATTAATTATGGCCCAATTTAAGTTATCCCATAATGAAGTGGACCAATAATACGCAGAAGAAACTCTGAATAAATTTTGTACTATTCATAAACTTTACTCGACAGTCTCATCACGGGCCAACTTTTTTTTTTTTTTTTCTAACTTTCACATGAACGACAACTCTGCCACATTCACATGCTTTTCTTTTTTTTTTCTTATCCATATTAATCAATATAAATATACTATATATGTGTATATATATATATATAATTTTCTCTGATTCCCAAACATGAAAAATTAATTATTTACTTTTTTTGTCAGCAATTATTTATTATTATCTGTAATTCTATAAGTAATCCGGACCAAAAAAATTTCCCTAGAAAACATATATGCTGTATCCGTTTTCATGGTTGTTAAACTATCTCCATCCCAACTCCAAATTTTACTCCAAAATGGAGTGAGATATGGAGTAACGAGCAAAAAATAAAAACATTACTCCATTTATTGAGTAATTTTTTATTTTTTGTTCATTGCTCCATATCCAACTCTATTTTAGAGTAAAATTTGGAGTTGGGATGGAGATGTCCCAACTCCACGTGCAATTATGTACCGGCTAGAATAAAAAACTAAGACGTATTGCATGATCAATATCATATCAATTCGGACCCTTTTTCCTTTTGGAAACAACCAATGTGAATCAAATTGTATTAACACTACAAGAAAACAGCAAGGATTTTGAGGAAAAAAATCGTCGGAATTTTGTCGGAATATCGTTATTCCGACGACATACCGACGAAACAAGTCCTCGGAAATAATTCTTCGGAATTTCTTCTTTCCTCGGAAATCCCTCGGAAATTTCCGACGGAATTCCGAGGAACCAAATTTCCGAGGAAATTCCGAGGATCACTAGTTTGTCGGAAATCTCCTCGGAATATACCGAGGGAGAACTTCGTCGGGATATTTCCTCGGAATTCATCGATCGATGCGTTTTTGGACATATATACATCGATCGATCGGAATATACCGAG
>NC_027754.1:30528206-30528597 GCF_000695525.1 Brassica oleracea var. oleracea
CGGCTCGTGGTTATAAAACCTAGGGTCCGACGGATAGTATCCGTCGGAATTCCGTCGGAATTCTAATTTCAATTTTCGCGAAATATTTGCCCGGTAAAATGAAAATATTTCGAGGAAATTCTGACGGATACATAAATATCCCTCGGAATTCCGTCGGAATATTCCGAAGAAATACCGAGGAACTAGTGTTTGGAGTTTCAAAACATCAATTTTTTTTGCGGTATTTCATTTCTTATACAATTGTAATGCATACCATTGAGGATTCTTTGTATAGATGAGCATAAACCATGAAATAACAAATTTCAAAACGAATTGTAAGTATTTCCTTTACCGTTCATTAAAGTGTATAAGTGTTTCTCTTATGTTGTGGGGATTTCGTTCATACAATCGG
>NC_027754.1:30531236-30540789 GCF_000695525.1 Brassica oleracea var. oleracea
TCGGAATTTCCTCGGAATTTTGTAAAATCCCCCAACGGCTCTCCAACGGCTATAATATTTCCTCGGAATTCATCGGTTTTTTCCGAGGAACACATATTTCCTCGGAATATTCCGACGGAATGATGTTTCCTCGGAATTCCGTCGGTATATTCCGAGGAAATTCCGAGGAAACACAAAATTTGGTTTCCTCGGAATTTCCTCGGAAATTCCTCGGGATATTTCGAGGATTTCTTTTTCTGTCGGAATGTCTGTCAGAATATGGCTGTTTTCTTGTAGTGTAAACTTAGATTTTAATTGGTAACCATTACAAAAATACTAGGAACGAACATAAAAAATGGATAAATATAAAATAGTAGGAATGAGAATGTTCATTCTCAAATTTAAGTTTTGAGTGGTGACCAAATGAATGGAGAAGAAAACTAATTAAGGCTCCGAATGGGAAAAGTGGATCAAGCGTTGCGAAGCTAGCAGATCGATTGAAAAAAGAGTGGATTTAGTGGATCAAACGGTACAAGTTTAAATCAAGTGGATTTAGCGGAAACATATTTTCTATTTATTTTCACAACTAAAAGTAGTTATTTAAAAAATACTTTATAAATGCAATATATATAATTTTTATCCAAAGTATCATAGACATTTAATTTAAGCATATATATAATTATTTTGAGATTTTTAATTGAAAAAATATATATATATATATATATAATTTTAGATGCCTTAAAATTATATTTTTGGTAAAATAGTTTAATATTTCTGAAGAAATAACACAATGGTAATAAAAAATTAGTGATATAATTATATAATTAAGAAAAAGGAAATTGCCACAAATATCACATTCATAGTACCACTTTTCATGTTTACAGTAACCACTTTTATCCCCACTTTTAATGAAGGGTAAAAGACACTTATACCCCTAGGGTTAACTAATCTAGACTTAGGGTTTAGAGTTGAGGTAGGGGTTTTGGAATGTGAATTTAGGATTCTAATAAATATATAAATACATGCTTAAAAAAATAATTTATTTTTTAAATAGTTTCAAACATAATTTTTGGTTTTCAAAAAAAAAATTGAAAAGAAAAAAAAAAAGAATTTCGAAAAAAAAGTTCAAAAAAAAAATTATAAAAAAGTTCGAATTTGAAAAAGTATAATTCGAAAACATATTTTTTTTATTTATTTAAATAATAATTTATTATATATATAGATAACAAGGGTATACGAGTCTTTTGCCACTTAATGAATAATGTATTTTTGAAAATATCCCTTTAGTAGTAGTAAAGATGAAAATTGGTACCATGAAAGTGGTAAACATAAAATTTCTCCTTAAGAAAATATCACATCATTAAAAAGAAAAAAAGATAATCGTACAGTTAATTTATAATAAATAAGTACTATATTTTCAGTAATCATACATTACTGATATGTAGGAAAATTCTTAAACCACTGCAAAAATGACAAACTTCAAAAATCACTTTGGAGGGTGTATTCAGTTGAGAGGTTTGGGTGATTTGTGTCAAAATGACAAATCTACTGTTATTGAAACATGAATTTTAAAAACATATTTAAAATCCAGTGTTATTGAACTTGACATTTTATAAAGTACTATGAAATCCACTGTTATTGTTATTGAAAATATTTTAAGTTATGGAGTTTTAAAGTTATTTTAGAGTGTTTGAGTGTAATTTCTTAGTTAAAAAAAATAAAACTCAAATCTCATAGTTTAGGTGATATTCTAGAGTGGTTTAACAAAAATCATTTTATTCTCTGCAATTCTTTAAAGTCATCTAAAACCTCGTTAAAAACCAAATCACCTCAAATTTTAGATCGAATAAATCCCCTTACTGTTTATATGTTTTCTTCACAAATCTGTACGGCTAATTGTACAGTTCACTATTAAATATTTTATGCTATGTAATTTTAGTGTATCAGTGTTTTTTTGGTGAATGGCCATGTGAAAGAGGATAGTCTATTTTATGTCTGAACCATGTGGTTCGTCCACTCCCTATTCAAATCCTAAATTTTTAACATTTCTAATAAGTTACACCACCATTTATGAGGAATAATTGTTTTTCATTCTTTTCATTCATTTATAAAGTATTAAAGAGAAAATTTGTTCTTCACTAAATTTAAGAAGAAACCATCATTTTCGCATTCTATACAACTAAAATACTTAAACCAATCATAATATATTTTACTAAAAGCAGATAATATATATTTTACTGAGAACCAAAAGTTGATATACTGGAGAACATCGGGTGGCCTAGCGGCAGTACTGAATGTTTCTCACACACGACTATCCGAGGTCGCCAGTTCGATACTCGGGGGTAGCGGGGTGGAACTGGGTTAGCTAAAAAACTCCTGCGTCAGGTGGGCTACGGCCAGTACTGAACGTGGGATACGGTTTCTGGCGAGGTGGCCCCTCGGAGTGAGCCCAGTCACTATAAAAAGTTCAACCTATACAGTTTTAACCGGGCCTCATGGTCTGGTGGTAAAGGAACCTCGGCTGAGGTGCCCGCCATCACGACTTCGAGCCCCGGCCACAGCGGATTTAACATCCCTTCCGTTGGGGCGCTGGACCCCCTACGGGGGGATAGTTGGGAATCTGGCTGCCCAGATACCAGAGTTATCAAAAAAAAAAAAAAAGTTGATATACTTTCGTTCAAATCAGAGCATACAATGCGTTTGTGGGTATATAAGAAAAGCTGTTATAAAAATTGTTGCGGATAATATATAGCATTTTACAACAATTATAAAAATTCTAAAAACCACTTTACAACAATTCCAAACCTCTCGAAATAAAAAGCTGATTGGTTACGAACGGTTGCAAAAAAAAAGTATATAAGAAAAATATTTCTTTTAAAAAACTAAATAAATAAAAATATTTAATGAAATTTTTTAAATTGAAATAATATAAATACTCATAATATACATTATATTTTAATTATATTATAAAAAAATTAAACAAAAATATTTGATGTAACTTTTTAGTCATTGTACACTTATATAAACCCAAAAATAACTTTTTAAAAATTCAATACTATGATTTATAAATATATTTTTGTATTTATTATAATACTATGATTTTAATATTTTGTAATTATATAAAGTGTTAATAGTGTTAATTTATTATTAAAGCGTTGATGTATTTGATTATCAACCAGTCAAAAGTATCACACAAACGCACTAATTTGTAACTGATGTATCAGTCGTACAAATCATTTGATAAGGTTTAAACCGCAACCATATGTATCCCCAAACATGCATTGCCGCACCCGCAAACACTGCATTTACACCGGTCAGACCATAATATTATTAAACATTTTTCTAAATATATTTCCACAAAAATAATAAAATCATTTAATTTTAAAATGTAATTTAATATGAAATAAAATTTTATATTTATTTTGAAACTGGATACTTATCTAAGTATGATATTCTCATAAAATTATATAACACACAATAAAATAAATGATGAGTTAGTGATAGAATTGAGTGATTAATATTTTTCTTATTTTTATATCACCTTTTCTATTACAGATTCACAAATATTTTTTGTTTTATAATTATTAACCTAGTAAATGTTTTAAAATTTAACAGATTCCAGTTAAGTAATTTGGAAATCTCATTAAATTCTCTAGTAAAAAAGAAAAGGAAAGGAATCTCTGTTATATTGGAAAATCCGTAGAGTATAAGTTCCAGAAAAAAATTATTGGCGCAACTTTGGTGCGGACGTCATGTTTTCACGTATATTTTTGATCAGGACACTGAAATTGAGTAGAATATAGTCAGTTAGGTCAACATTGGGAATGTAAACAATGAAGACCAGAAGAAACGAGTTAAGTCATTTCTTCAGACTGTCAACATAACATGTTTCCTTAACTTCAGGGTTGAGTCTTTAAAAAAACTTGCATGAAACATAAATTAGAAATAAAGCATGACATTTTATGCCCTTTTTAAAAATAAAAAATAAAAAAATAAATTAAGGACTGAATTAGTGTATCAGTTGATTAGGGACCTTTTATTTTATTTAAGGGACATATATTATTTAGGTTGTCAACTAGGGGTGGCCGCGAAATTTGTTTTATCAAAGTAATTTAAAACAAATTGCGGGGCCTAAAATATTCTACAGCTTTAACTTTTGCATTATACAATTTAAATAAGTTTATATTGTACTAATATTTAAACTGTAATTTTTAAAATACAAGAACAAACAAAACATACAGTATCTCGTGTCTGAACATAAGTGGAGATTTCAGCAAATGACACATGTATCATTTAGAGAGAGAAGTGGAGATTTTCGATGGGTTGGAGTCTTTTCCGATTTTTTTTTAACGTCTGAAAAGTAGAACACAAGGTTCGGGGGTACAAAAAACAAGCCCACAGCCTGAAATAGGTAAAACAAAGCATGAAAACTGATGGTACTAAATATCCTAAGGGAAGGATCAGTTGGTAAACTCCATTTGCCTCTCGCATAAGCCTCTCATGTAGCCATGCCGGTCCGCCCAGTGCTAAATATGATTGGAATCGTCCATCTCTCATAACACTCTTAACAATATCATTTGGTTCGAATTCTCTTCCGTTTTAAGGTTTTGTTATTTTTGTTTCCGATTGAGCCAATAAAATTTATTTTTCGTTTTTATTTAGATAAATAATTTCATGATTTAATTTTTACTAACCTCGAATGTGGTCTTGATTTCTTTGTTTTAGTTTTTAAATTTCTAATTCCGTTTGCAATCTATCTTTTCTTATTCATCTCCTTAATTTATGGTTTCATTTTAGAGTAATATGTATCGTCTATAACTTTTTGGTTGGAGCCTTTGATTTGGCTACTAAGTGAAGCTACTTTCGTAGAAATCAGATTAAGTTGGAAGATAGTTAGTTATATGCTTGCTGAAATTGATTCTAGATGATAATCAAAGAAAAGATTTGATTACAACGGCGAGCTAAAACTTACGGATTTGTCATAACCAATATTCTTAAAAACGGTTTAAGTGATTGTTTTTTTTAGGCATTAAGTCTTCCAAATTTGTAGCGATTAGCTTTTAAACCATATAAATAATTTTAATTATTATAAAATATATATTTTATTATTTATAATCTTATAGGTAATATATTATAGTATAAAATTTATAAAAGTAAATAATATAAATTTATAATTTTTAAGTTAGATATTTAATATATTATTATAATTTATAAACCTAAATTATCTAACTAATAATCTGCATCTGATTAAATGTTTTAGGAACTAGGCACTGAATAATCATTGAATAATCACCTGCTTAGCGCATAAGACTTTCTTGAACACTGGTCATAACCAAGTAAGCAACCAACCGGACGGATAAAATAATACAAAACACTAGATCCTGACTTGTGCATCCGCACGGGTTATTTTTTCTATATATAAAATATTTATATTTATATTTCAAAAATTTATGATTAAGTTGTAAATACTTTGGTGTTACTCTCTAATTCTATAATAGAAGTTACTTCAAGTCATTGATAAAATTTTTAAATATCTAAATATTAGAATAAACGTGTTGTGAGGTGTGAATGTCAAAATATGATATTTTTAACTTTAGTTGAAAGTATATATAGTTTACTTTTAAATTTTATGGATATATAATGCTATCTAGATAAATTTTAATTTATAAAAGTTTATTTAATGATTTTAGTTAATATGATTGATATTATTGTGGTATATGCTTGCAATATGTTTTTTTCAAATACTGAATAAACTGATTTTTTTGAATCTACGATTATATACACCATATGTAGGGTTATTTCTAAAAACAATGAGTACTAGTTCTGCCATTAACATCCATGAAAGACGAATGACTGGTATGGAACTTGTCGGATTCATCACCTTGTAAATGTTATCTCATGATAATTATAATGTTCTCATTTTTTTTATTTTGTAAAGTAATGTATACTTGAATAGCTAATTTTTATATCTTTTGTTATATATAGTAGATGAATATTTGAAAAGATACAACAGTAGGTTTACAATTCGGTTAACAAATTAAATGAGACAGTTGATATCTACATGTCATCAATTAACAGATTAAATGTTAATGAATAAATACTTTAAAGCAAATATAATCATATTTAAGTTTTGTTGTGTGCAAACTATAGTGGATAATATATTGAATAAATATTTAAATTAATCTTGTAATATTTCATGTTGAAAATTTGTAGTTTAGGTTTGTGTAATATCCTAATTTATATTAATTTTAGTTATGTAAAATTTATTGTTAGGATATTATTAGTTAAAACATACATTTAATAATTTTCTATAGAATTTTATTTAGAAAAAAAATTACAAATGAAATAAATCACGATTTCTATTTTAATAGATACAATATTTTTCTTTATTTGAGATAGAAATGAATATTTGTTTCTAACATAATCTTTTAAATCTTTGTAAAAATATATAGCATGTGTTATGGGTATGTTATGAAAACATTTATATTTTACGCGATCAATAATGTAATTAAAATGATAATATAATAGTATCGTATAAAAGATATTTATTAAGACGATATTATAACAGTATCATTTAATAAAATGTTGACTTTTTGGTCAAGCTGGATGATACGTATTGGCAATTCTATTTTAATACTGGTTCATCATTCGAGTTATTATTGAGAGAACTATAAAAATGAGCATTGGTAGTTTAAACTAGCGTAGTAGTACTGGTAGGTAATATAGTTGGTGATACACTAAAAATGAACTTTTGCTATTGTCAACTTAAAAGTGATGTTGTAATATATTTAGATTCAGTTCCAGAGGACCAGTTTATACTTTATCTTATTGGTTTTACTATAAGCTAAAACAATGATGAGATTTTCAGAGTTGATTGAAACGTAGAAAGTAAGTAACAAGTACATCAAGGGTTTTAACAATGTGATAAACGAGCTAGCCTAGAGTGGTTTACGGATTGATGGGGTAGCGAGCTAAACAACTATTCAAGCTCTTTAAGATCAAGTCTCGAACTCAGATAATCAAGTAGAATAGCTCAGTTTTGTGGAGCTGTTCCTTTTGCCGATCGACCTCAACACCTAAACTATCGTTTGAGTTGAGGTGCAATGACAAACTTTGAGAGTTTACCCGATAGGCTCACAAGGCACCCCAATATCTACTTTCGCTGATTAGGGATGTCATGCTCATGCAAAACATGTCAAGTAATCTAATGCACGGTTAATGAAAAAATCTACTTAAGCTCATGCATCAGTTGATCAAGTTAATGCAAGCAATAAGACCGGTAATGAATGAAGACAATTAATGATACTTATTTGTGTTCAGCTCGCGATCTAGCAACCCTAACACCCTAGGTTAACAAGATCAATTACTCAATCATAGCAAAAGCAAACACAGATGACAAATATGAATAATACATGATACTATTGAATAGAAAGAGAATAGGGTTCATGATAATCTTCTCGAAGGTGAGAAAGATGGAGCTGTCTCCCTTACAAAAGCTTAATCCAAAAGTAAACTTGTCTTGCAAAAACTAGCATAAAAATATAAAATAGAGGATATATGGTTTTTATATGGAGGCGCCATTAGGTTAGAGAAGAGGTGAGGCGGCTAGGGCAACTTTCCGAAATAACTTGGATGTTTCCATACAAGTCGGGAACAGTCACTTGGACTGTTCTTTGAGGGGAGCAATCGCTCGGACTGTTCCGCCTCACTGTTTCGCTGGAAATCTTCCAAATATTGCATCTTTTCTTCATGCGCCCACCTTCGACTCCGCAACCTACTCCAGATCTGAAAGGACTCAAAAATGATTAGACATACTCGATGGACTGAAAAACTTTTGAAAACATATATACAATGATGTCAAAAACACCAAATATCAGTTGGTTTTGTTTCTTATTTCTAATATATATTTAATGAAACTATAGTACTTTAATTAAATATTAGTGGCATAATGTCTGTAATATCTAAAACATATTAAGGTATGTTAAAAAGCTTATGTTTTAATTGTATTAATAACAAAATAATGTTAATTAACAACTTTTTTTAAAAATGTCAATTTTAAAATATCAGACATGGAAAAAGTATGACTTATATTTTAATAGATAATATATAGAATAGAACTAGTTAGTTATTAATATTATATAGCATGAATATACATTACGAAATGATATGAATAACAGGGAGATATTGGATGCTTCTGTTTGGACTTTATATTGGAATATATCCGATACGGTTGGCGTTTTATTACTTTGAATGTGCCATAGTTGCATGTGCAGCGTGGGATGTGAATTAGTTTATGAATCAAATTATATTTATAGTTATACTCTAGTGATGCGTATAATCAAATTCGCATTAGTTAAAAGAATTATTTTAATCATATTTGTAAAACAAAACAGGTGCAACGATAATTTACACAGTCGATATACATGTTGGTTTAAAAAAAACATAAATTTATACAACTTTTTAGATATAATAGCATGTATATACACATATCTTCGTATAAAGTATATATCAATATACACATAAACAGCCGCTGCCGCCTTCAGCTACACCCTTCATCCACGACGCAGACTAAGCCGCTGACAGAAAAACTGAGCCACCAAAATAGTCAACAAGAATGGAGAGCCACGCTTCTAGATTCTTGAAGCATCTTCAGCTAAAAACACACCAGAAAAAAAGTAAAGAGAAGATACCTTCGTCTGCATAAACAAACAAATATTTAATGCGAACTTATTAGAAATTGAAACATGGATCAATGATAAACATAAGAAACTGAAGTGTAAACTAATTCTACCAACCGTATTAAATTGGGTTACCAATCAAACCTTTATGAAATTTAACCATCGGCCATCATAGTTAGCCTCTTATAAATGTGTAAAAATGCAATGTCTTCACCAGTTTCATCCCCGGAGTTAACTTTTGCAGTCACTATCACGTTCAAAACGTACGTTACTAAGTATTTAACAAGGATGTTAATTTAAATATACATGCATACGAATGAATATACGAAAACTTTTGGCCACGATGTATTATATGTTTTTTACATTCTAACATATTAAAAGTTTCGTTTGAAGCTACTAATCTTTCACCATTTAGCCGCATAACTCTATCTATTCCGTTAACCCTCGAAATTTACATCCTTTTTTTATTATATAACAACTAAACAAAGACAGAGTCCAATCAAAATCATACATAAAGAGTTCAGAAAGATCTAATAATATATAGATTACGAAAACAACAAACGAAGGTAGCAAAGTTATTACCTAATGATTAAAGTTGCACAAACACAAAGATTATAATAACTTCTCTTCTTATTAGATTTAGAAATTCTCTCCAAACTAAACCTTTCAATGTGTTTCTCTTGATGGAACATCTCTCCATGAGAACTCTTTATATAGGAAGAAGCTACATCTTTTCCTAAGACCGAAGCTACATCTTTTCCTAATAACAATATGGAAACATTCCTAAGCTCGATATGTTTTCCTTTTTCCTTAACCCATCAAACTTCACTTTAATGAGTTAACTTGAGGAACAAGTTAATTGGAATTATCCAACATTCTCCCCCTTAATTCCAACT
>NC_027754.1:30541159-30541341 GCF_000695525.1 Brassica oleracea var. oleracea
TATCTGCTTAATACACCAACCGAAAACGCCAAGTCCGGTCGTGTATGAAGAAGATACCTTAAGCATCCTATGATGCTTCGATACGATGTTGCATCAATCTCAGGCTCCTTCCCTGCCTTTGATACTTTCAAACTCGTGTGCATCGGAACATGAGTATAGTTACATGACTCCATCTTCGTCTT
>NC_027754.1:30541519-30541710 GCF_000695525.1 Brassica oleracea var. oleracea
AACAAGTCATCAACGTATATAGCTATGATCAGAAGCTCCCCCTTCTGTTTCTTTTGATATACCGCAGGTTCCTTGGTGCACTTCGTGAACTCCATCTCCTTGAGAACATCTTTACTAACAACTATCTTCTCCGCGACCGGATCACAGAGTCTGTAAGCTTTTGAGCCGAGCTCTGTGCGTAGGTTGATCAC
>NC_027754.1:30542857-30551174 GCF_000695525.1 Brassica oleracea var. oleracea
TCTCACGCGATCAGCACCTAGGTTACGGGATTTGATAGCTTCCCAAATCTTCTTCGATGTATCATGTTCTCCAATCTGAAGTATTAGCGCCTCCGGGACTGATTGAAAGATTAGAGCAATCGCCATATTGTTCTTCTTTGCATCGTTACTCCCTGGATCAATTGTATCCCAAACTTCGTATAAACGAAGCATCACTTTCATTCGCATCGACCATACGGTGTAGTTGGTCGATGTTAGCATCGGACATCGTATGTCCTTCTTCATCTCAAGACCTTTATCACGTGCTTGAGAATCGTCTCCCATGTTTTGATCGAAGTTACAACTCCTCTTGTAAACGACCTTCGAAACCTGGAGCTCTGATACCAATTAAAGTTGCACAAACACAAAGATTATAAGAACTTCTCTTCTTATTAGATTTAGAAACTCTCTCAAAACTAAACCTTTCAATGTGTTTCTCTTGATGGAACATCTCTCCATGAGAACTCTTTATATAGGAAGAAGCTACATCTTTTCCTAAGAGCGAAGCTACATCTTTTCCTAATAACAATATGGAAACATTCCTAAACTCGATATGTTTTCCTTTTTCCTTAACCCATCAAACTTCACTTTTAATGAGTTAACTTGAGGAAGCTTCTCAAGTTAATTGGAATTATCCAACAATGATAAAGTCTATAATAATAAGGCATTATTAAGTTCTTACAAACGGATGATTTTACTCCGGAAACTTTAGTTCACCATTCAAAGAAACGTCTCCACGAACACGGCCGCGACCAGCCCCTCCGCGATTTACATTTCTCACCATTCCTCCAACTCCAAGAAAATCTAAAGTTAAGTTGTCCGAGCCGCTCATGTTTACGTTATTGTTCCCAAAGTCAACGTCGAAGATATTGCCACCGGATCCGCCGGCACCACCGCCATTTACGGCCACTAGCGAGTTCATTAGACCTTGAAGGTTACCGTTATTATCGTTGCCCATAATTTGCCCTCCTCCAAAGTCATTAACAACCACGCTTGACGAGTTAGACGAAGAAGCTAAGCTTCTGAACAAAGCAGAAGGATCGTTGCTTGTGATTGAACCCAACTGAGTAGCTTTCTGCAGCAGTGCCGTGGCTGACACGTTAGAACCCGCGTTCAAGCTTTCTTCCCGGTGATGAACAAGAGAGTCCGTGCTATATAGAGAAGGAATAGCCGTCTCAGAGTTCTTGGTATTTTCTTGAAAGAATCCGAGGTTAAAGAAGCTGTTGTTGGTGGTGCTACTCTTTAGGTTTATGTTGTTGACTGGATCAAACTGGATCAGACCTTGTTGGTTCATGAAACTCTGATCGTTGTTGTTGTTGTTGGGTGCAGGCAGCATTCCTTGGCTCGATGAGCATTGGATTAAGAAGTTAGGGTTTGAAGTTTGCGGAGCAAACTCTCTGCTATTTTCAGAAGATGCAATGTTTAGATTGTAACCCCCGAAAGACGAAAATCCGGAGTTAGGATGGTCACTCAAATGTTGGTGGGAGAGAGCGTTGCCACCCTCGAGTTTCCCATGAAATCCACGGAAGCCGGCGCCACTGCTAGCAGCTGTCATTGACGTGAAGCTCACGGTAGGGTTTCGAACAGTTTCTTGTATCAATGCATCACAGAAAGCCCTGTGTGTAATGTAACTATCCCGTCTGCAAAATAAATACCCAAAATTCATACAGATATGTAAACAAAAAATGATGGATGTAAAATTATTGGCATATATATATATATATATTGACGTGAATCATCTTAATGAATGCTATAGTTATTGTGGCTACCATTTATAGGAAATAATGATAGAAGAATTTATAGCTCGAGTCAATTGCTACTTTAATGAAAGAGTTTCTTCATTTAATGCAAATTAACCCCAGGAATGTTAATACAAGTCGGTGACATTCTACAACAACGTATTTAACACAAACCATGAAAATAAAGAAAGAAACCCTAGAACGGCATTAAAGTCTTCACCAGAACACTTTGATGAAATTAGTAACGCACTCTTACCAAATATATATGTATGTATATGTCTAGAGAGAGAAAGAGATAAGACAGGGTCCACAGAAGAAGAGGAGTTTCATAAAAAAGGGGAACCTGCAAAGTGAAGAAGAAGAAAACAAAAGTGGGAAATGGAAAAACAGATCCAACTCATACATCTGACCAAATTTGGCATATTTTAAATTTTCTTACTTTCTCTTCACTGTCTTTCTCTATTCACTACTCATCAGTAACCAAACTAATAGTTGACCCAAAAAAACAATAACCAAACAAATACAGTAAATCAGTGATGGATTCTATGTACGTAGTCACTTTAAACATTTTATGGACGGTGTACTCGAGGTTCAAATTACGTGGCCGAATACATAAGATTTCAGTTACAGATGATATTTTATTGGTATATATATTTTCATATAAATTAGTATATAAGCTAAGTTTTCATGCAGTGTTGAATGCATCTTTTTACTTAGAATAGTATCAGTATAATACAAAAGAAATGATGGTCCACTGTCATATCCTTTACCTAGATAAGAGGGCATATCTAGACACTACACACACGTATATATATTATACGTTTCATCACTTAGCCCAAATACAGACAAATTATTTAAATGAAATGGATGGAGATCAGTTACGTACCTAGAGAAGATGGTACCACAGTCACATCGATACTCTTTAGTACCACAAGTCTTAGAGTGAGCTTTCCAATCCGATTGAACTGCATAACGCTTAGAACATTTGTCGCATTTCCACTTCTTTTCTCCGTGTTTACGATAGTAATGCTTCTTGACTCCGGTGAGGTCTCCGAGAGCACGTGCGGGGTCATGGTGGACGCACGTGGGTTCCGGACAAATATACACTTTCCTCTTCACTTCTTTGGTTGACTTCTGTTTGAGCTTCCATGGGAGATTGTGTCCTCTTCGGTGAAGCTGAAGATTTTGTTCTCTTTGAAACCCTTTCTTGCATACATCGCATATGAATCTGTTTGTAGCCATTAGTGTTGTTGGAGACAACGCTACCACTTCCGCATCAGGGTCTGTTTGATCAATTAAGCTTAATCACCAATCCGGATTCAAGATGTAAATATATGAGGATTACATCAAGCCAATAACACACACAATTACAAACAGAAGTAAACCAAATCACACACACACTCATAATATAATTTGATCTAACGCTAGCAATAAAATGATTTTTTTTTTCTTTCTTTTCCTAAAAGGTGTATGATAATCAAATCTTGATACAAGAATATAAATGATTAGGGTTTCTGTTTATTAGTTCTTCTAATTATCTATTAAAACTCAGTTATGTATATATGTATGTCAATAAGAGGTACTTGCTTGGGTTTCCCGGTTGGTTTCTTCGTTTCTTGGGTTGTGGAGCCGAGGAGTTAGGTTGTTGAACCATTGACATAAAAGTATCTTTCCGGTCAAAGGCGTTATCTCCGGCGCTGGAGCCGGTGATGAAGAACGGCTGAGTCGAGGATGATGAAGGAACAGCGCTTGTATTATATGATGATGTTGACATCTTTAGATCTTCCTCTTTGCGTGGAAGAACGTAATAATCTACAGCTAATCCATACAATAGAGTTAAAAATTGTGAAAGAAATCAAATTATCTTTTGGGAAGAATAAGAAGAGAGTAATTAAGAACAGGAAGAGTCCATATATATTGACGACATGAAGAATTTTTAAAATACAATTCGCTAAAAGACATAAAGGGAACAAAGAAAACAAATCAAGGGTTTATGTTTATGTTTATTTTTGTTTGTAAGCTTTTGAAAGAATGAAGAGAGATTTGTAAGTTGTGATTTTTTTAGGTACCTGAGATCAAGAGAAAGCAACCAAGAAGAAGAAGGAAAAATAGTCAAAAAGCTATAAATCGGAACTAAAGAAAGGACCACGAAGAAGATGCATGCATGATGATGATGATGATGATAAAGAAGATGATGAAGAAGAAGACACTATTCCAATATATATATGTATATTGTATGGTATATAACACAAAGCCCTACCTCTCTCTCTCTCTCCCTCAGGTCTTGTGTTCTTCTATTTTCATTTTAATGTCATATATGATTTTGAAAAGTATGTGCCGAGAGCATCTTTATCCCAGCACCCCTAATGGGGTGCTTATTTTTTTTATTTTTTTTCTCTTATTAAAAAAAAAAAAGTAAAAACTCACCAATCGCGGACCGTCACGTGTCAGTGGAGCCCGCGAACAGTTAGAAAACCTCTCCAAGATCGCTGTTTATTTAGGCAGCAGAAGCCCCCTATTTTCAAAAATGGTGAGACCCATCCACTATTTTATTTTTATTTTTAAACACTCCCCTAAGTTTCCATGGTTAATGCTGGTCTGAGGTCCTTATATGTCACAATTTATTTTAATAAACAAACTTAAAAAAAAAAACTGTTTTTACGGTTTGGGTCTCACTGTTAAAACGGTGAAATGCGTCCACATGCGGGGTGTGGTGTGGGGACCTAATTTTTCTCATTCGTATCTTTCTGGTGGGCTTTAAGACAAAACCCTCGTTTTCTCTTCATTTAACTGATTAGGTGTTGTACTAAATTTTTCTTTTATCTAAAAAATGTTTTATAATTTAATATATATATATATACACACACAAATATGTGTTCAGATTGTTCGGAACTTAGCCAGATGTAAAAAGTGGAATTTAATCGGAAATCAGCAGAAGACTAATTTTGTCTATAGAATGCCTTCGGTAAAAAAAAATAAAAATAATTTTGTCTATTTTTATAATATATATTAAATGTATAAAGACCCTAGAACATATTTAATGGAAAGTTCTTAGGACGAGATTCTTAACGGAATATAAGAATCCGTCTCTTATTTTTAACTAAAAAAACTAAGAACCAGTTCTTAAAGCATAGTGCAGTGATTTGCCGGTGTGTAACAGTTTTCCAGGTCATAGGTATCAAAAGAGAATGATGTATCTTCATTTCCCACAGCATTTCACTTTCTTTTTTACTATACTTTTAGTTGGTTTCGCAATGTTTAAACCTAATAATGATTTTAAACTTAACAATTTAGAAAAGTGAATTGTTTTTGTTTAGACCCGATTTTGTAGCAAATTAGAGCAAATCACCACGGTTCTTCAATCAACGCTTAACTGCCGATTATACAATCTTGGGAGTCGTATTTTTGAACAGAGCATGTCATATGGACAAATTAAAAAAAAAAGAATTGTTAGATTTTTGTATGAAAATTAATATGTTGCTTTTGTTTTAGCTATGTCTACACATGGTTTAAGTTCATGGAGGAGTGTCTTCATCTCGGAATGGCAGTAAGTGTTTGCTTCAAATGTGTTTCATATCCCTTCTGGCTTCTATCATTTGGTGGTTTTAGATTCTTTCATCTACGGCTCAAATATTTGTATTTCAAATTTATACAAGTATTTCTAATTCACTTTATAACTACAGTTTTATTATTTATTCACTTTTTTTTTTATTCCTACGATGTAAACTTATGGTTTTAGTAGAGGTATATATGACAAGTTTTGTATGGGGAGGTAGCTTGCATATTATATCCAGTCAATATTAAGATTACTTATACTTTAGCCTTTTTTACAAAGATTCTTGCGAATATTACATTTGTACACACATAATATGGCTCTTTTTTTTTGAACAAAAAAAAAAAACACAACAAGGCTGGCTCTATTGTGAATTGTTGTTAAAAAAAAAGAGAGGATCTAATATCTTTCAACTTTTTCTTTTTGTGGGCTGGTTGCCAAGGAATAAAAAGATACAACATACAGCCAAGGCCCAATTATTTAGGATTAGCCCAACTGTTTAAATCTTCGTTTTATTTTCTAGAAACTGATATGTTTAAAACAAAACTTGTATGGAAATGGAAAAAGCTTTCCCACCATCGAGTCATCGACAATTCTTTTTCGAATCCTAGACTAGGCTATTGGGGCTTTTATATAAATTGATGCTGGCTCATATATAAATTAAGAAAAATATAAAGAATTATTACGTGTATGGAAAACCGGACCATACCAAGAGGAACGACCAATGGGATGTGCTCGCCAACTTGCAAGATACTCCCGAGAACCTTGGTTATTAACAGGGGATTTCAACGAGATCATCGACAACAGTGAAAAGTGTGGAGGGTCAATCAGAGTAGAAGGTACTTTATGTGCATTTAGAAGCTTCTAGGGGATTTCAACGAAATCATCGACAACAGTGAGAAGTGTGGAGGGTCAATCAGAGCAGAATGTACTTTATGTGCATTTAGAAGCTTCATATCAGAAAACGAGCTATTTGACCTCAAGTATCATGGAAGTTTCCTATCGTGGAGGGGAATAAAACATACCCACTTGGTACAATGTAGACTTGACAGAGCAATGTGTAACAACGCATGGTCTGATCTCTTCCCATCATGCCGGAACCAATACCTCAAGTATGAAGGATCAGACCATCGGTCACTCCTAGCGTTCCTTGATACGACGGTTATAAAAGGAAAAGGAATTTTCAGGTTCGACGGAAGACTAAAGGAGAATCAGGAAGTTAAAAACCTTGTAAAGAAGATTTGGAAGACTTTGCTTACATGGGGGTTTAGGACAAGCTTGCCATGTGCCGCAAAACAATCTGCAAGTGGAGCAAAGAATTCTATAAAAATAGCAGGCAAGCTTTAAACGACCTACGCAACCAACTTGATCAAACTATGTCAAATCCAATACCAGATGAGACCCTTATAGCTGAACTCAATACAGACTTCTCAACACTTATAAAGAAGAAGAGAATTTCTGGAGACAAAGGAGCCGGCAACTTTGGCTAGCTCTTGGAGACTCAAACTTAAGGTTCTTTCACGCTTCAACAAAGGGGAGAAAGGCAAAAAATAGAATGACAGTCTTGGAAGATGAAGATGGCTTACCATGCTTTGAAAAGGAATTGATCTCAGGAGTGATTAGCAAGTACTATGAAAAGCTGTTCACAGCAACAACCTACAATGAAGAACAAACGATTCAGGAAGCTCTCAAACCGTGTGTATCGCAAGTACAAAATAAAGTATTAATTATGGAGCCAACTCCGTTGGAGATTAAGGAAGCAACCTTTGCTATACATGCCGATAAGGCCCCAGGGCCGGATGGTTTCTCAGCAAGCTTTTTCCAAGCTAATTGGGAGACTATAGGTCCGGCAGTGGTCCAAGAGATCCAGCTTTTCTTCTCAACATGTTCCCTCGCAAAATAATTAATCACACGTATGTTAGATTGATACCAAAGAACCTGGAAGCAAAGAGAGTTGAAGACTATAGACCTATTGCGCTGTGTAACGTCTATTATAAGATAATATCAAAACTCCTCTCTATACTCTTGAAGCCAGTCCTAAGCTCCATTATATCAGAAAACCAGTCAGCTTTTATACCGGGAAGATCAATCTCAGATAATGTACTCATTACACATGAAGTACTACAATTTCTAAAGACATCTAAAGCTGAGAAAAGGTGCACAATGGTAGTAAAAACGGACATGTCAAAGGCCTACGACAGATTGGAATGGAAATTCATTTCACAAGTTCTACAGAGACTTGGTTTTCATAGCATATGGATCAACTGGATCATGGAGTGCATAACTACGGTATCCTACTCCTATCTAATTAATGATAATGTGTATGGAATGGTCCAACCTTACCGAGGCATCCGTCAGGGAGATCCCCTATCTCTTTATATTTTCATCCTATGTGGTGAGGTCTTATCGGGCCTTTGTAAGGCAGCTGAGAACCAAGGAACCCTGGAAGGAATAAGAGTTGTGAGAGGATGCCCGCAAGTGAGTCACCTCCTCTTTACAGATGACACTATGTTCTTCTGCTCAGCATCCAAAGAAAGTTGTGAAGCACTCCAACAGGTTATCCTGCGTTACGAAAGAGCATCAGGACAGATGATCAATAAAGCCAAATATGCTATCACCTTTTCCTCTAAAACACCAGCAGGAATGAGAAACGAGGCAAAGGCTGTGCTGGGAATTGACAAAGAGGGAGGAGAAGGGAAATATTTAGGATTACCTGAACATTTTGGCCGCAGGAAGAAGGACCTCTTCACAGCAATAGTAGACCGGATTCGTCAGAGGGCAGCGAGCTGGAACACAAGATTTTTATCCAAGGCAGGAAAGCTTACAATGCTAAAGGCAGTCCTCACGGCCATCCCAACCTAGACAATGACATGTTTCCTCATACCAATTAGTTTGTGTAAGCGGATTCAATCGGTATTGGCGAAGTTCTGGTGGGATGGTATAGATAATAAAAAGAAAATGTGTTGGGTATCTTGGCCTAAACTATCCAAACCAAAGTCAGAGGGGG
>NC_027754.1:30551239-30572984 GCF_000695525.1 Brassica oleracea var. oleracea
GGGGGGGGGGGGGGGGGGGTTAGGCTTCAGAGATATTCAGATTTTCAATCAAGCCTTGCTTGCTAAACTAGCCTGGAGGATCATTATAGTTCCTGAGTGCTTACTGGCGAGGTTTCTAAAAGGGAAGTACTGTCACAACTAGAGCTCTCTTGACGTAGCAGTGCCCACAGCATGCTCCCATGGATGGAAAAGCGTTCTCCATGGTAGGGATCTCCTAAAGGCCAACCTAGGGAAAGCCATAGGGAATGGCAAGACAACTAAGCTCTGGAAGGATTCATGGATCTCACTAAATGACCAGACGAAACCTATAGGTCCAGTTCCTGAAGCAGCTATGGATCTAAGGGTCTCAGACATCCTAACAACAGACCTAAAGTGGAACAAAAAAAGGATTGACGAGCTCTTACCGAAGTATGCGATCCAGATTCAGGGGCTTCAGCCAAGTACAAAGGGAGCTGAGGACACCTTCATTTGGCAACCTCTTGCAACAGGAGTTTACACCACACGCTTAGGTTATAACTCTGCAGCTGTTCAGAATGAAGAAAGAGTCACTACCATGAATAATATACAAGACTTTCACTAAATAAAAGACCTTTGGACGGAGGAATATTCACCGAAGCTGAAAGTGTTTATCTGGTCAATACTTCAAGGCGCAATCCCATTGGGAGAAAACCTGCAAAAAAGAGGTATGGGATCAGAGGCTTGCTGTTCAAGATGTAAGGAACCTGAAACGCCGATGCATACCTTCTTCTTCTTCTGTGAGTTTGCTCGAAAACTCTGGGAACATGTCCACCTAAAAAATACAGTTCACTTAGCTGTAGGAGAGACTTTCAAAAAAGCCATCACTCGATTCCGCAAGGCAACATGTCTTCCACCGACAAGAGTTATGACAAACATCATGCCGTGGATATGCTGGACAATATGGAAGGATCGCAACTCACTGATTTTCAAAGGGAAATGCCTAGGGCCTGAGAACATTGCAGCAAAAGCATTAGGCTTAGCTCGAGAATGGAAGAACACTCAGCAAGGACAACAGACAAAGGAGAAGAAGCTACCTCAAGTGAGACTGAACCAGATCTCCCTCAGACAGGACCTAATTGAATGCAAAACCGACGCAGCTTGGAACGAGGAACAGCGAAGAGCGGGGCTTGCTTGGGTTTTCAAGGGGGTCACACTCTCATCACCAGATCGAGGATCTACAACACAAGACTTCGTCAATTCACCACTGATCGCGGAAGCTTTAGCGGTGCGATCGGGTCTTTGCATGGCGGCAACATTGGAGCTCTCAAAGCTCAAGGTTTTCTCCGACAATTCAACGCTCATAGCAGAAATCAACAACAAACATCATATGAAGGAAATTGTGGGTATCATCAGAGATATTCAAGAAATCTCCTCTAAGTTTGATTCTATCACTTTTTTTCATATTCCCCGTAAGAACAACGAAGAGGCAGATCTATTGGCTAAACATGCCCTTAGGGCTGCTTCTTTGTAATTTCAATTCCCCTAGTGGGCCGACTTTTCCTAATGGGCTTAATTAAAGTTTAGTTTCGTGACAAAAAAAAAGAATTATTACAGTCCATTTGAAAAGTACATAGAAACATGATTCGAACAAACATATGTCGCTTCTCCTCTCTTTCTTCTCCAATTGAATGAAATAATTACTTTATTGTTATTTTCTAGGGGTTCCAGTTTCATATGATTTTCCCTTCTTTTCTTAATTTGCCATACAGGATCCATAATGAAATGTAATGGTTGCAGCGTTCCTTTAAATGACTATAGACTCGGGAGATGACTCTAATCCTTCACTTTTATTCTCTGGTTATTAGCTAGTTTTCAATTTGGTTACCTAGACCAAAAAATCGAAATAACTGAATCAAATTCAAACTGAATTTCATATATAACCAAACGAATTCTATAATTTTAGAAAAACTGAATTAATCGAACCAAAAATCAAAATGCCCAGTGCTAATGATGAGGAAGATGCAAAAGTTATGATGCGAGCCGCACGGGTTGGTCGAAGATTTGTGGTTGAAGACTAGGAAAGTGAGTGAAGATGAGGATGTGGTTGAGAAGCACTCCACAAGTGTGCAAAATCTCAGCTGACCTTCATGAGGATCTTTATGGTAGCTCTTATAGGGTTACTATTTGTGATAGGTACTATGAAGTGCAAACTTATACTGTGATGATTATCATACAAATATTATTACTTTTATCAATCTTTATCTCCTAAGAAGGGTTTGCTCGAATTTGATGAAATGAAACTTCTTTTTACCGGGTTTTGAAGGTATTGCATACAACTTTTCTGAACTCCTAGGCTGCTTGATTTGGGGAAATGGGATTCATTAGATGCAATAGTTGATTTTGATTGGTTTAAATGGGGAAAAGGCCATTTTCGATCCCTACTATTCGCGTCGTGCCTTTTCATACCTAAACAAAAGATAAGTGATGAATACGACATAAACTAAAAATTAATTTGAATTATAGACCTCAACTTTAAACTGCGTATGTAAAACCTACCTTGACTAACGCAACCGTTAAATTGTACGTTTTGTAACTGAGGAAATTTTAAAAATTTTGCATTTCTGGGCATTGAACCTAGGTTCCGTGGATATAGTATGGATGTAGTTACCACTGTCCTACAATGCTTTTATTGTTTGTCTATTAGATTCAAAATATAAGTAGCTTTTATCTGTATAGCCTAAGGAAAGAATTATTTTTGTTTACAAATTTTATTTATTACAAGATATAATTGAATCAATAATTTATGTACTTTAAGTTTTTTTTTTACACTTTTACACATGTAATCAAAACTAAAATGACATTTTATAAGTTATTCAATCTAGTTTTAAAATGATATTTCTCAAATACTTATCTAATTTTAAATTTAAAAATTCATATATAATAGTGATTATAATTTTTTTATTAAAAATCAAAACTTAAATTTTCTAAAAAAAGTGTACACAAATCTAAATAAAATTATATAAAAAATTAAAATACACAAAGTTTATTTTATTTAGATTTGTGTACACTTTTTTTAGAAAATTTAAGTTTTGATTTTTAATAAAAAATTATAATCACTATTATATGTGAATTTTTAAATTTAAAATTAGATAACTATTTGAGAAATGCCATTTAAAACTAGATTGAATAACTTATAAAATGTCATTTTAGTTTTGATTACATGTGTAAAAGTGTAAAAAAAAAAACTTAAAGTACATAAATTATTGATTCAATTATATCATATAATAAATAAAATTTGTAAACAAAAACAATTTTTTCTTTAGGATATATAGGTAAACGCTACTTATAGTTTTAAATCTAATAAGCAAACAATAGAAGTGTCGTAGCACAGTGGTAACTACATCCATTCTACCATCCACGCAATCAAGGTTCGATTCCCAGAAATACAAATTTTTCAAAATTTCTT
This sequence comes from Brassica oleracea var. oleracea, assembly GCF_000695525.1. NCBI lineage: Eukaryota > Viridiplantae > Streptophyta > Magnoliopsida > Brassicales > Brassicaceae > Brassica > Brassica oleracea. The sequence goes on from NC_027754.1 coordinate 30,554,664, forward strand.
CAATTACAAAACGACGTCGTTTTGCTCAATTTAACGGCTGACTAACGGATTGTTAGTCAAGGTAGGTTTTACATACACGGTTTAGAGTTCAGGTCTATAATTCAAATTAATTTTTAGTTTAGGTCGTATTCAGCACTTATCTTTTGTTTGGGCATGAAAAGGCACGACGCGAATAGTAGGGGTCGAAAATGACCTTTTTCCCGGTTTAAATGTAAGTCTTGCTAACTAAAGTCAATTGCTTTTGTGGTTGATTTTGTGATGATCATCACATACTGATATTGACGAAGCCTAGAAAGCGTAGGATTCTGATTTTCAGCCTACACACAAGTTGTACCAGTTAATTTGTGTTAACTTTATTTTTCTCTTGTGTAAGAAGTGAATAGAAAGAGGTATATATATTCTACTAGTTAGGATCTGTAAGGAATTATTTTTGGTTTGATATATATATATATATATAATAATTTTGTAACCGACCTTTTCAACTTCTTGTAGCCATTCTAGCCGATTAGATGGGTCTTAGAATGACCATTCAGGTGCACTTGTGTTGTGGGTTTACATTTACAAGTGGTCTTTGTTTCTTATCTTATAACAGAGACTGGTGTTGCTCTTATTATCAGGCAATCACATATTTAACCATTCTAAATCACTTGAACAACAACCCTAGTCCTCATTTGGTTGTATGCCATGCCTCTGTCCTGGAAAATTGAGAGAGAAAACTTAGAATGGTGTACATTTTTTACTATACTTCAGTGTCACGGTGCTGCAAGAGCAGCATACTCGAGAGAATTGAATTCTTTGTAAAAAGCTGAGAAGCCGCCACCATTCAGTGTGATTCTTGTGTGTGATTCTTTGTTTGAGCGAACTAAGTACAACTTTGAAGTACTCTTGATGCGTTATTTGATTTTTGACTTTTCATGTTACTCACAAATGTTGGAATTTTACAGTGAAAAACATAAAGAGGGCCGATAACTTAAGTACTGAAATGGTGGCGCTAGAGTTTTGTTTTGATGGATGAAGCATGGGCTTTAAAGGATAAGAACATTTATATGTGGAAAAACTTCAGCATATTTTCAAAACCGCTAACCAGCGTCTAATGCTTACAATGACGCCTCTAGAAAATGATTTGCATGTATGGTTGGTTTATGCTTCACATGTTCAAAATCTAATATACATTATATTGGTGACATATATATCTTCATTATATGACGACACAATACTTATTCTTTGCACATGTTTATATATGTAGGAACCATGGTCGCTACTGGAGTACATGTTTCCTGATATATTTACCCCATAGAATATCGACTTGAAGAATCCGTTAAATGCAGCGCATAAGATACCAAATTGATTACTTAAATGAAATATATTCTTGTTCCTTTCATCTTGAAGGAGTTTAAAATATGATGTCATACAACAACTTGTTCCAAAGATACAGAGGATATCATTAAACTTCAAGTTGTGATCTCTCTATATATTGCCATTAGGTAAATATACAGCAAGGAAGGTATCAGTCACATTGCCAGGAAGTTACACACACTCAGTGCATTTGGATTTGAGTGCTCCTTGGAAAGATTCATCGAAGAAGTTAAGAGTTACAATGATCTTTGTATCCACTGGGCAAATAACTTCTTTGCAAAAAATAATTCAAACTCCATTAACAGATATGCTATAAGATTTTAACACACTTACCCGTTCTATCTATAGCTTAGTTTTCGTTCCAATATGGAATTAACAATACCAAAGGAACTCTCTCATACAAGCAGGTTTTGCTCTCTGCAAAGGACATTTGTGCTTGATATCTTATAATGGATGTAATAGCCGCTACATATCAACGACTTGATGGCAGGACACTTCATGGATTCTTTGCATTCGTTTATTAGTTTGATTATAGTAAATTTCAGTTTTGATCATTTATTTGATGTAGAAGAGGAAACCCGATTGGATTTTAACAAAATTTTGGTTTATTTTTTATTAGAAATCTTAATATGTTTTGGTTTAGACCATCAGATAAGTTTCTCAAACAAACCAAATATTAATATTTATGTACTTTTATTTTTTATTTTATTTTAAAATATTATATCATTTAGTACTGACATGTGTATTAGAATTCTTCTTCCATTTTCTATATTATTATTTTTTTAATGTTGAAAATCTCTCTAAAAAACTCCTTGCTGAAGATACCGTTTTATATCAATGTCTATTTTCATCTCTAGTAATAGTAAGTTTGGCAATGTTTGGTGGTACACACCGGTGAAGAATTCAACATTTGATGAAAAACATCTACAAGGTAACTTGTCCTTGATGCAACGATTCAAGAGCCGGGAGTCCACATAGATGACGACTGAAACACGCCTGAGACAATCATGGGAGAGATTCTTGCTTCTCTTCTCATGGTTAACTAGGAGTTTTCCGCGCCATGCGCAGAGATAATAAATCTAAAAGTATAATTTTGATTTAAAAAAATTCTTCAATTTTCAATTTTTATATTTTAAATTTATTAGTTAAAAAATAAAACTGCAATGTAACTATTTGTAGTTTTGTTGATTTAGGTTTACTTTAATTATTTAGTATGATTTATTTAAATTTAAATAAAATTATTTACATTTCATAAAGATTTTATTCATATTATACTTTATTTAATTACTTTTTGTTTAAATTTGTGTATTTTTAAATATATAAATTAGTTATAATAAATATATATACACACTAAATATAAATAACATATATAAGTTGATAAAATATATAATTATAACTACACTTAGTTCAATAATATATATATAATAAAAGTTATGATTTTTAAATTAATATAGAAAATTTATTAGCTATAACCATATTTCAAAAATCATATCAAAGTGAATATCTATAAATAAATATAAATTTGTATATAGAAAATATTTATTACCATATTTGAGTAACATTGCCAAAAACAAAAATTTTAAAAGAAAAAAATTTATATATCCTAACTATGTTAATGCCATATCATCTTTTTTTTGTGACATGTCATCATTGTTTTGTGAAAATAAATATGGTGATAACACATATCAAAATTACTTTTCAAATATAGTCCAGAGGACATTTTTTTTTTCCTTTTTACTTCTTTGTGTTTACGTAAATTTAGCTTCATCGGAAGAAAACATGTGTAACATTAATAGCTTTTAATCTAAGTTTAATAGGTATATATATAAAAAATTTAAACTTAAACTTCGTTGAAATATGTGAAATCAAATGAGTAAAGGAAATCGTATACAACTATAAAGTCGCACGAATAAGGAAGGCAATCAACCAGCTTTTTGTCTGCCACTTCCCATATGAAAAACAGTGCTTTACCATCTTTTAATTTAGCTAAATGCATTTCTTTTATTTCCACATTTATATATTTCTATATTTTTTTGGGAAATATTTCTACATATTTTGTGTATAAGTAAAGTAATCCTGAATTAGAGTTCACATAACTACTACATATAGTAAAAACTCTATAATATTTAAAAAAAATTAGATAATATATCGTCTCAATAAAATTATAAATTAATAATTATCATATATATAAATTTTATATAAATATATACAAAACATTTTGTTGTCTTTTTTTCTTCGAAATAAATTTCATCTCTACTTTTATTTTTAGTTTTATCGTGTTATATATCAAGTGAATTTGTATTATATGAATTTTTTTTTTTGACATCAACTTAACAAACTCAATTAAGATTTTATGAACTAGTAATTCTAATTCTATGTGAACGACATAGGACAATTGCTTTCAAACATTGCTTACCAAGTTGTCTGTCCATTTATTATGTATTCTTGGTAGATAGAGAATCCCCGAGTGACTAAAACTTCTCTCCAATATGCGTATATCTTCCAAGTAAATTGCAATGCATGTCATTTTTCTAGTTCCGAAACCATCTTCACCATCTGAGAACAGTCTGTTGCAAAGATTACGTAGAAATGTTGTAAGTTCTTTATGATTTTCATAGCCCAAATGAAACTTTGTCATGCATTTTTCCCACATGAATCCGTCAACTCCCACCAAAGTACTATACCAGCCATATCTCGAGTAATTTTCCTTTTTTTCCATGAGCCATCAGTAAAATACCAACGAACTAATCGTTGGGATAAATTGGTAACTTCAGCAATGGCCGACTAGATAACCGGTGGTACAGTCTTTGCCTGAGCTTCTGATCAAAAAGTTTTTTCCGTTATTGCTAGTCAAAACATATCTCTAAGACCGTATCTATATTACCAAAGGTCATATTATATAGCTCCGTTTAAATGGACCACCATAACAAATAATCCATATTCTCATAGATCGATTGTTGAGAAAAATTCACAGGATTCGTAGGAATCGTTGAGAAAACCCATATTTGAATTACATGTGGACATTCAAAAAGCAAATGATTAACGGTTTTCTCCTCCGTTCCACATCTCGCACACTGCACATCACATTGTATTCCTCATCTTTATAGTTTTATCGTTACAAATAAGCACTCTGGAATAATTTGCCATGAGAAATATTTTTCTTGGGAGGGCAACAAACTTTTTAGGATAATGATTTTAAAAATGTAACATATGGAGCATACTCCGGTCGCGGTTTAGTGTATCAGGATACATTCTTTCCACTTGATAACCTGATATGTTTTCATTATACATAAAATATTTTAATAATCTAATGAAAATAGTTAAATGCAAATCTATAAACTTTAACCAATATATAATATCACAAATAAAATATTCTTTTCATTTTCTATACTAATTTTATAAAAAATAAGTATTAAAAATTTCCTTTTAATTAATAATTTTATAAATAATAAATTTGTATAGTCTCCATTTTATTAATTTATAGAGTTTTTAAAGTACTTAGGGTGTGATTGGTTATTGTTGTAGTTTCTCTCCACAGCCACAATTATATACACAACTCTAAATCTACATCAATCTTGATTTATATTTTTTTAAAGCTCACGGCCCTTTTCTTAAGTCCACATCACTTCTTTAAATTTACGTCTTTATTACTGCTTTGCAGAGACAAATTCTTTCAGTCCAAATTTAAAGAATTTTAAAAGTTAAAAATCTAGAGCCAAAGCCAAAAAAATCACAACAATATTTCTACAGCCAAAAAAATGAAATCACAGCTCTTACCAATCACACCGTTAATTAAAATCAGTGATGAACATAGGTCAAATATCTAGATTTTTGAAAAGTTTGTGATCCAATCTATTTTGTGCTTCATCAAAATTTACAACTATTGAATATTCGATGTTCAAATATCTAATATATTTGTTTTAATCAAATATTCAATTTGATTCATATAAATAGAAACTTTAAAAATAATATAGACTAATAATATTTCATTTAATGAAATTTATTTATTTTAAAATTTTTAATGACAAATAAAAATTTAATATAAATAAAATATTTTAAAGAGAAATGGCCTTTAGATAGCACTAAACCAATTTTTTTTTCCAAATATAGACCTTAAGGCCCAACTTGACAGAAATGTTTCATTTAATGATAACTAATTACCAGGGTACCCTCAATATTAATTTAAACTAAATTATTAAATAATAAAATGAAAAACATTTTGAAAGAACTTTTCGTAAGTTTTCGGCGACGAAGTTGTGTCGCTGTATTGATGTATGTCGTCTTCATCGTCGTCTGCGTATTGTCTCCGCATCACCTCCGTCGTCGTCTGCGCATCGCCTCCGTCGTCGTATGCGCATCGCCTCCGTCGTCGTCTGCGCATCGCCTCCGCATCATCTCCGATCAGTCCTCATCTGCGCATCGCCTCTGCATTGTCTCCGATCCGTTTTCGTCACAACAAGCTCGCCTTCTACGATGATGTCGTCTCGAAGGTATTTTCATTTTTTTGATGCTGCTAAATCTGAATATGCGATTTATATCTGCTCAAATCACTCATGTGTGGGGTTTCTTCTCACTAGTATTGCAATTTGTTTAATTTGATTGTTGAGAATCATCATATTATTGCTTGCATTGTATTGAATCTCAATGGTAAAAACTAAGAAGTCTTCAATCTTGGATTCATTTATCATGTTTAATGAGGAGAATTGTGTATTACTTCATCTTAACACAGTCATTGGCATCTCTGTTTTTCTGAAATAATTAGATCAATATATGATTCAGTCATTGTTACTCTTTCTATGGTTACTTCATCTTGAGACTATACTGGATCTTCAGTCACATATAACGATTGGTACCTAAGTTATGTGGATTTGGTTGTGGGGTTTGAAGCTAAAAATGCAATCTTTAAATTCATTTAAATGTTTATGGTTCACACTTCACACATTATAGGACTCTTTAAAGATTTAATAATTTCTTTGCGTTTATTTGTCTATAGAAGATATCGACAACATGTATTGTTTGCTTGGTTTTTACATTATTTTTAATCACACCATGGGAAAGCTTTCCTCTTCAGTAAAGTGTAAGTCAATCTACTTTCAAGTTTTATTTGAGCTTTTTTGTCCTCCTGATTGAACATGGCCTTATTTCATGGTCAAAGCTGAATAGGACTACTTATTGCTTCCTTTGGGGTATGCTGGGAAGAAAGAAAATAGGATGATGATGACCAGACTTCACACTGTTGTCGATATTTACTTTGTTAAATGTGCTCTTATGTTGGATGGAGATATGCAAGAAGAAAACATTTGTGTGAACAGAGACCGTGTATATGCTGAATAGGACTAGTTATTGCTCGTATTCCTTTAGGGTTTTTGTGGACAGAGACAGTGTATATGCTGGGAAGAAAGAAGATAGGATGATGATGATCAGACTTCACACTGTTGTCGATATTTACTTTGTTAAATGTTGCTCTTATGTTGGATGGAGATAATCAAGAAGAAATATGTGCATGAGCATATACCAAAACTTTTGTACATAATCAGGATAGCCTTCCTGATTTAACATCGAATTTTCTGGAAAGATTTCCTGAAACTACACAAATCCTTCCTAAAATTTAAAAAACACTACACAATTTCACAAGCACAAGCACAAGCAAGAGACTATCAATGTCATTAGAAAATTCACGAGCATACCAAAGATATCAACATGCGTAAGCCAAACAAGAAGACACCAAGCAAAAAGTTTTTCAAATTTGTTAACATCGAATTTTCTGGAAAGTTTTCCTCAAACTACACAAATCATTCCAGAAATTTAAAAAATACTACACAATTTCACAGGCACGAGCACAAGCACAAGTAAGAGACTAACAATGTCATTAGCAAATTCACGAGCCTACCAAAGATATCAACATGCGTAAGCCAAACAAGAAGACACCAAGTAAAAAGTTTTTCAAATTTGTTAACATCGAATTTTCTGGAAAACTTTCCTGAAACTACACAAATCCTTCGTGAAATTTAAAAAACACCACACAATTTCACAAGCACAAGCACAAGCAAGAGACTAACAATGTCATTTGCAAATTCACGAGCATACCAAAGATATCAACATGCGTAAGCCAAACAAGAAGACACCAAGCAAAAAGTTTTTCAAATTTGTTAACATCGAATTTTCTGGAAAGCTTTCCTGAAACTACACAAATCCTTAGTGAAATTTAAAAAACACCACACAATTTCACAAGCACAAGCACAAGCACACGAAAGAGACTAACAATTTCATTAGCAAATTCACGCGCCTACCAAAGATATCAACATGCGTAAGCCAAACAAGAAGACACCAAGCAAAAAGTTTTTCAAATTTGTTAACATCGAATTTTCTGGAAAGCTTTCCTGAAACTACACAAATTCTTCCTGAAATTTAAAAAACACTATACAATTTCACAAGCACAAACAAAAACAAGAGACTAAAAATGTAATATCATTAGAAAATTCACAAGCCTACCAAAGATATCAACATGCGTAAGCCAAACAAGAAGACACCAAGCAAAAAGTTTTTCAAATTTGTTAACATCGAATTTTCTGGAAAGCTTTCTTGAAACTATTCAAATCCTTCCTGAAAACAACTTGTTTCTTTTATTTCTGGAAACTCATCCTAAAAGTGCCACAAGTTATCCTAAACAACTTGAAACTTCTTCAATAACAACCTAAATGAAAAAAAAGTCTTCATAATTCATTACAAACTTATTAGAACATTCCATACTTGTCCAACTAAACATTCCATACATAATAGCAAACAAAATTCGACAACAGTCTAAAGTCTAAAAGTGTGACATGTTCACTTTCTGTAAACTTCCTGAAAATCTTTATCCATAAACTGGTCAAATATCTCACAATATAACTTGCTCTTTAAGTCCATCGCAGTGTCATCATTTATATTGGACATGTCTTTCAATCTCCATGACCTGCATTCCAGCATCTTGACAACAAAGAGGCCACATTTGAAATGAAATTTTGTCTTTAGTAAACCTTCTGCTTCCTCAACTTGAAATGGAACGATTTTCTTGAAATTAATCTCTTCACCAATATGTTCCGACAAGAGGGCAGGAATCAACACTGTCAAATACCAAAACTAATGCAGAGAGTAAGACATGACTTATCATATAAGACAGTGAAGACATTTGCATAAATGATAACCAATATTTTCAAGAGTGACCAAACTTATACAAATGTTTCAATACTAGAGGTTAAGACACAATTCACAGAATCATTGAAGCAAAATAGTAACATACACATAAACTCAAGTTCCATACTACCTAATAAAAACTTATAACAGTTTATACAAGCATTTAGACCAGATGTACTACTTTATAGAAGCAATATTGTAAGATGCAGATAATCACTTTCAGCTTATAACACACAAGCTTATGATCAATGAATCATAACTCTACAACAGAAACAAACACACAAGCTGGACAATGTTCTTTGATTATCATCAAACCACAATAACCCCAAAGTTGAATTCCAATAAAACACAGACAAAGATTCAGACATAAAACCATACATGATCAAAACAAAACCCACAACAAGAACGAAGAAGAAGCTTACAGGAAGTGAGGGTGTTAAACAAGAGAGATTCAAGAGCGAAACATTTGGTAATATGATCTCAGTCGTAGGCTCTGGAGTTTCATCTGCTTGATCCGGATTGGCTTCACTGTGTCTGGAAGCCGTCTCATCTAATGGAGTCGTGTCAGTCTATGAAAGTACAACAAAAATCAGGAAGACAATCCTGAATATGTATAAAATCTTCCTAAATTACTTTACAGCGGAAAAAATACTAAAGCAAGAACGACCATATACGCTTTCTACAGCCTGTGATGGTTTAGATTCAAGGATATCCAATCATTTTGATATTTGTTGTATATTTATTAAAAGTTTTAAAATTTGAGTAATACCTTCTTTTGCTCTCTTAAAAGATTTATGCGAGCTCGAGTAAGGGGCCGTGTCTCCGAAACGTTTGGTGAAATGATCTCAGTCGTAGGCTCTGGAGTTTCATCTGCTTGATCCGGATTGGCTTCACTGTGTCTGGAAGCCGTCTCATCCAATGGATTCGTGTCAGTCTGTGCAAGTAAAACAAAAATCAGGAAGGCAATCCTGAATATGTACAAAATCTTCCTAAATTACTTGACAACTCAAAAAATACAAAAACAAGAACGAGCATATACGTTGTCTGCCAAATTTTGAGGAGAAACATGAGTCCACAGAGAAAAACATTCAAATTTAATTTTCAAAACAAAAATTACATCATTGTTTAGAATTTCATCTGAAGTAATTCTTTGTCGTTTCTCTAGTTCTGACACACGAACTTTAATCTCCTTGCTTTCTATTTCAATCAATAACAAACGAGCGTTTATGATCCTAAATCTCCCATCTTGTTTTAGAGGTACTGAATCTCCATCTTGTTTTAGAGGTATTGAATCTCCCATCTTGTTTCTATCATGCGTAAACAAGAGAAATTTTTTTTCAAAATTTGTTATACCTTCCGATTTTCTGGAAGGCTTTCCTGAAACTATACAAATGTTTCCTGAAATTTTTCTAAACACTAAACAGTTTCACAAGCAACAAGAGACTCATAAGAAAATTCAAGAGCCTACAAAGGATATCAATATGCCTAAGCAGAACAAGACAACAAGCAAAAAAGTTTCAAAATTTAGTACCATTCGATTTTCTGGAAGACTTTCCTGAAACTACACAAATGTTTCCTGGAAATTTTCTAAACACTAGATAGTTTCACAAGCACACAAGCAACAATATATTTTTGTTGTAGATGGTCACGAGACAGTTTCACAAGCACAAACAACAAGAGATTTTTCTAAACACTAAACAGTTTTACCAAATTTTGTAGATGGTCACGAGATTTTTTGTAGATGGTTTAAACTTCGATACTTGTTTGTAGATCCTTCCTGAAATCAAACAAAGAGAATAAAGAACAATCTTCTCAGAGAAATGCATAAACATTTTTCTCAAAGAGTTTAAACATGATTAAGACATTGCAAAACACAATCGGGAACAAGCACAAGCAATCAAACAATCGACTCAATTTGACTTCACAGTAACCTCATGTTTCACACTCTTATACATTATCGATGGTAACTCTATCAATACCTCGGAAAGCTTAAACATTTTTACAAAATCCTAAATACAAAGACAGTAATATCATTTTACCAATCGATCTTCCTAAACCTAACTTCAAAAGCAACACAAACTCAAAACACACTCGGCAACACTAGGATATCGAAAATAGTCTCGGATCTAGAAAGCAATAGAATCAAAGAAATCTCAAAACCTTGTGTTCCCAAAATGAAGCCTTTTGATTTGAGATGGTAGCTTCGTGTTTTCGCCGGAGAAGATAACGGTGGTAGATTCTCCGGGATTGTCTCCATCGTCGTCGAGAGAAGAAGCAACGATTCGCAAAAAGTCGAGAGATTTCGTCGTCGAGAGAAGAAGGCGAAGGCAGAGACACGAATCTCTTCGTCTTCCTTGTCGTTCGTCGGAGATGATAGATGATGAAAGTGTTCGTCGTGTCGTCGCCGAAGTTGATTGAATCTCGTTGGCGGCCCGTCGTCGGATATTAAGGATATTTTGTCCATTAATGAATGTTATTTTTGTGATTTTTCCTTTCCTGTGCTATTTTTGAGATGAAAACTCAAAAAAATCTATTATGGAGAATTACCCTATTTTAAACCTCATTATCATTTTATCATTTTTCCCGAAAGAGATCTTGTGGTATATAATTTTTCACAAAGAATCTTGTGGTATATAATTATTTAAATATTATATATATGTATATAAGAGATCGAAATGGATATTTGTTTTAAAAAAATAATTATTTACAATTTATTTCATTTTGTAAATATTACATATTAAAATAAAATTATATTTGTGGAAGCCCCCTTAGTCTAGTGGTTTGACTAAGGGTTCATTAATGCTTCTACACCCGGAGGTCTAGGGTTCAAACCCGAGAAAATGCAAATCATGCATATTATGGAGAAAAAAGATTACAAGAGGTCTTCAGAATGGTGCAAGGCATATCATCGAACATGTATCTCATAGGACGGCTCGGAGTAACGCAGTTAGACGTGTATTCTAGTATGGTGGTAGAATTATCGGCTGTAATAGCATAATTAATCAGACGTTAAAAAAAATTATAAATACCCGGATCGAAGTAACATGAGTTTATTTTGCGTAAATCCTGTAAATGGGTTGTTTTCTTTTTCCCGTAAATGGGCTGTTGCTAAACAGAGCAGGGAAAATATCAAATTTCACGTTTTATACACACTCTTTTTCCGGTACGATAAATACAATAATAGATCCATCCATTTACAACGTCACTTGGTTTACTTAGAGCATGATTATCCCTATCACCCCTAATGGGTTTCTTAATGATTTTTTAATTAATAAAAGTAACTTAAAAACTTTAGTTAAGAAACTTCCATTTTGAATGGGCCAATGGAAGTTTCTTAATTAAGGTTTCTTAAAAAAAATATTAAAATTATATGAACTGCCAAAAACATCTCTAGTGAATCTCTACAAACAATTGTTCCATTTTGATTTTATTTTAGCGAGATCTTAGCCTCAGAGAAAATTTTGTTTTCTTTTTACTCAGAAATCGCTATGGGGGTTGAGCTAGAGTGGACACTACAATTTCCTCTATAGTCTCATAATTCCAAAAATGGGAGGGACCAAAGAACTACCGTTTTAACATCATACTAAACAATTGATGAGTTCCAATTATTATAAAAGGAAATGGATAGAACCTGCTTTCTGCCTCTCACTCCTAGATGAGGTGTTGCCAAGGTAATGAAATTCATCTGCTCGAGCCCAGCAAGGCTACCTCGCGGAAGATGTGAGTTCCCAGAGTTAGAGAGAGCAGCACCATCAGTGGCTTGTGACACTGCTGCTGAATAAAGAACGGCAACAGCATATAGAAACATATAATCAGCGTCACGTAGATACATTTATTAAAAACCAGAAATGAAGAGAAAAAAGTCATAGAGAAGACTAGACCATAAACCTTAGCTATAGCTTAGACACCATAACGAGACGCAAGAGACATAGGATACATATTTCAATCATAGATCTCATAAGAGTGATGATTACTGATCATTGTTGTTGAGAGGAGGTGAAACACGGACTTCGAGAACACCAAACTCAGCATCCCAAGCGATCTTGTGGTCAAGAAGTGGAATCCCATGGGAACAACATGTACGCTTGTTAAAGGCTCCAATAGAAAATACGGCAACTCTCGTCGTGCTCGTACACACTCTTGTTCTCAGCAATGAACTTTAATTCATTCTCATTTGGTAGCACGAATATGTCATCGCTAGAAACACCTGGCAGATCCACTGAAAGGTGATAACATCCATCAGATGTTCGTGCTGAAGTGAACGTTCCCTTGCGACCTTTCACCACAAACGGATGATCCTCCACTTCAACCATGTCAATTGCAGAATTACCTATATCATATCTCCCAGATTTGCATGTAAACCACATCAAACGAAGCATTTAAAATTTTACAATAAGGGATAAGTAAAAGGTGTGATTTTGAATTGAATAGGATTCGAACCTCTGTTGGGAGGCAGAGTGTTGGTACAATTGTCATGGTCCTTCACCTTGACCCTTGACACAATCATCTTCAAGATTCCATCTTTCATCTTGGCATCCACTCCATCTATAATACAAAAACCAAGATGCAAAGGCATATCATACCTGGCGAAGATGCCGTGTACAAGACCAAGATGCAAGTTCCCGCCTCTTCCTCCACCGTCTCCTCCTCAGCTCCCGCCGCGGAATCAGAGGAGCGCGAGAGTAGCCCCGACGAACTCTTCTTCCGAGAAGTCTCCATCGTCTATGGTGGTGTTCAACCGCTGGGTGAGAGAGGAAGGTCCGCAGACTACGACGAGGAAGGTTGGAGGCGGAGAATCGGAGGAGATGTCGAGCGGACACGTGGTTGGAAATCAAGTTAAAGATCGGTTTCCAAAATCCCTATTTAAGGATCGATAATCCCCTCTTTATTTTGTTTTGATTTATTTAAATAAGTTATTTTAAAAAAAAACCCACTTAAGCTGCAGCGATAATCATGGTCTTACATTTTCACGTGGCCACTATCGCATTGTGTGGACTCCACAATATCTGACAAATCAATTATTTTACTTGTTTATAAGCTTTAACGTTTCTAAAATTCTGAAAAAGAGAGTGTTTTATAAATTTCGAGAATGACTTGTCGAAGCTATACGATCTCTCTGCTTGTCGTGTCACTTCCAATAAGAACCAAATTTACAGTGTCGGTAAAGCAAATCGTCGTCACGCCACACTTGCAATAATCAGTCGATAGCGAATATCAAAACTTTTCATTATGCTTCAAAAAGATTTAAATTTCAAAAATCTATTAAATATTAAAATACTCAATTATGTAATAAAATAATCAATAATCTCGATCGTTCTTATACCGCTTTAGTATCTTTATATAGTGCCATCTTCCTCATTAGCTCCCTACACACCTAACACTTGCTTCCTTCCAACTCTCTCTCTCCCTGAAAGTTTATTTCTCTCTCAAAATGAACCTCTCTATGCGTTTGATCTCAGCTGTTCTCCTCTTCATGATATTCGTTGCCACAGGTTCATTACTCTCCTAACCAGTCTTTATATTTAACTATATATGCACATATGCATGAAAATATATATATATGAATCATCTACATATAGTATATCATTGTCATATTTACGGATCTATATGTTTCTAGCGACTGCTCTTGCGAATCTTCGTAGAGAAAGTTGGTTTTTCGTGGCTTCTCATTCTCCCCTTCAATTCTGACTATAGCTGGCTGTGGCCTTTGGGCTTTGGTTGCATATGTTTAGCAAAAAGACTCGTTCTTCCGTTAACTCTTAAGATGAATAACGCACCATGCATGAGAAGATGAAACTAAGCTAATGTCTAAACTGTGTGTAGGGATGGGTCCAGTCACAGTGGAGGCACGCACGTGTGAGTCGAAGAGCCATAGGTTCAAGGGTACATGTGTTAGTTCAACAAACTGCGGAAACGTGTGTCACAACGAAGGTTTTGGCGGAGGTAAATGCCGTGGTTTCCGTCGCCGTTGCTACTGCACCAGACATTGCTGATCTATGGATCGTTTCTCATAACTCAAATCTACCATATCCATCGTCTGGTTTTGTTCCTTTCTATCTAATATTCCGTACAACACCATGTCGTACCGTACATGTGTGTGTAATGTGTTTTCAAATAAGTCTTTGTTTGTGTGTGTGTGTGTGTGTTTTTTTTTGTAACGTAAGTGTTTTCAGTTCATGTAATGTTATATCAGTTTATGGTTTTTATTAAGATTAATACTAGGTGAACGGTAAATCTGAAAAAGTTGTCGGTCGATCAAAAAGAATCATACATTTGTTACCAAAAGAAAAGAAAGAATAATCATACAGTTACTCTGTTGTTCAAAAAGAAAAAAAAAATATACAGTTACTCTAAAAACGTTTATGTTGATAGGTCTTGGAACTATCAATTTAAATAATGTTACTTGTGAAATAATCACAAAGTAAAAGAAAAGAAAGAATAATCGTACAGTTTACTCTAAAAACGTTTATGTTGATATGTATTGTACTATCAATCTAAATAATACTACTTGTGAAATAATCACAAAAGTATTTACTGATCCCTTTGACAAAAAAAAAATACAGTTTACTCTAAAAACGTTTATGTTGATATGTATTGTACTATCAATCTAAATAATACTACTTGTGAAATAATCACAAAAGTGTTTACGGATCCCTTCGACGAAAAAAAAAATATATTTACTGATCCCTTTAACAAAAAATAAATATTTACTGATATTGTTTCGCACTGTACCTTAGTAAGACATGTAGCGTTAGGTACAAGCCTACAACGCGTGTCCTTTGTGTTATACAAGAGCTGTACACATGTACAGATGTATTACTGCTTTTTTTCAAAAGACATTTAAACAATTTTACTATATCTTTTGCATTATTTGACACTAAAACACTTCTGGCTTGACCCCAGTCTTTAACGCGCAAAACGTATAATATGTCGACAGAAAAAATGATACATGTATACGTTACATTCGTGATCTTTGAACAAGACCTAGATTCCCTTTTGTTGGCATGTGATATAATTTCTTTTTCAGAAAGGGATGCTATTTTCCAAGTTCAAATTGGTAGATAAACGGGTCCTTAATCGTTCATCATCAGTCCCGGGTAAATAGCGGACATACATACGATGGAGGCTTAGAGGCATGGTTTGCTACACGACAGTTCATGATCTTTTCTCAAGTAGATTATTCTTTCTTTTTTACCAAGAAGTAGATTATTCTTTTAAATTTAAATTCTCAGCACAAAAAATATTAGATTGTAAAAATGCATTTTTTTGTTTGAACTGATTTAACATTTTTTTTAAAAAGTTATTTTCCAAGTAATAGCTTAAATAACTAGTGATAAACACTAGGATTTATTTCTATAAAACCAATTTTTCTTTATTTTTTAATATATAAATATTATAAAAACCCAAAAAAAGGAAGTACAATATCGATTAAAAACTTGATTTGACCAAAGCTTATCGAGATTGAATATCATAGCACTAGCTTCGCATCAACCACTTAAACAGACGTATTCTGCTAGACTATTCTAATATTCTTAAATAACCCAATTTCCGTTCTCAATCAATTTCGTTAATCCTGGAAATGGTGGGTTTAACCTTGTTTCCTCAGATGTCGGTCTTCCATGTTCGACGCCTAAAGTAGCTGGTTTCGGGAAGCATGTCGAGGCTGGCGATGAAGCACAAGACAAGTAATTGAAGAAGGTGTTACGAGTAACAATACCTAAGGATGAGCCACTCCAACGAGAGCTATACCGCCTTGCCAACCCGGCCACGTAAAAATAGTAATTGAGCACACAAAGACCCGAGCATGAACGCAATATGTGCAATCCCACAACCACCAAAAGAGCGGCTTGAACTCGCCCCTACAATCAACTTGGTGACGCTTCCGAACCTGCACAGATAAGCCATCTACACTACCACGAATGAACAAAGATTCACCCACAACACTGGGATGTGAGATACGCTGATCGATGTACACCTCATATTTATGACCAAACGGAAACTACAATTGTTGTCACTCGAAAACCGAGTAGCAATAACCTGAGGAACGAGAGAACCTCTTGGATGTCGACAGAGAGAAGACAATACGGAACCGAAAGCCAACTTTGGGACAGAGACCGTCGCCGTAATCTAGAGAAATCAAGCTCGAACCACGTAGAAGAGAAACTCGCAGGAATGAGAGGCTGAAGAACACTAACCGAAAGCCATAGAAAACCACTATCATGTGATCCTCTGCACTCTCACGATTTGGTAAATGATCGATGCACCATATCTGCATGCATATCCCGACCTGTAGAGAATCGACCTTGGCTGCTTCTTGTAACAAGTAAATCGACACAAGAATATGTTGGGCGAGTCCTCTCCAAACCGGAGACAAACTCTATATCACTATGAATCGAAAACGTTACAAGCTTCGCACTAGTTGCGTGTTCTATGCTTTAGAGAGTATTTATGTTTTTTTTTGTATCTAACAATGAGAACCTAGACCTCTATTTATACAAAATAGATCGTAGGTTTTCCTAGATGGAAAAGGATTGCATTATTCATAATACTATAAGGAAATAGTTTTCTTATTGAACCTACACTAATCCATATCTCTTATGTCTTGTTTCAGGTCCTTCCCGAAGCCCGCCAGCAGGCCCAAGAGACACAAAGCCTCACATTCTCCACCTTGGCTCTTGAGTCACTCCTCGACTTCTCCGCTTCTCCATCTCTCTCTCTCTGCGAAAATGAAAACCGAAGCACTGACGAGCTCGCCGCCTCGTCTTCTTCAAGCTTCGTCTGTTCCTCGACGTCGCTTCACCGGAGTCGCATGCCCTCTCCGATCCTTGCTTCTCTTCTTTTCTTTGAACACTTCCTCTCTTCGATTCTCCGTGAACCAGACAAGATCCTGACTTTACCGCCGCTTGTCTTCACCGGCGATCTCTCCCACCGCCTCCACCATTGGGTTCCGTTTGCTCTTCTCATGTCTGTTTCCTTAGACATCGACCAAACCTTAACCTTTGATTTCAATTTCTTTCCAGCTCGTGCCTTGATGAATCTGTTGTAGATTCGTGATTATTAAGTGACAAAGCCACTCAACTTCTCCTCACGCCACCTTTGAAAAAAAAACCGAACCAGAACTTGTCAAAGAACAAAAGGTATCCTCTTTTGTTTTGACTTTCCTTCCTGTATACATACGTGTCTTTAAGCCCTCTTAAAAAACCTGTAATGAAAGATTCTTTTGCTGAATAATTAAACATATCTCCTTGTTTAATGTTATAGCTCATGGTGTTGACGTCTCTTCACCATCGTTACTTCCGTAAGGTAATCAAATAGAATTGTTGCTTCAATTCTTTTAAGAGCTTTGAACTTGTGAATTAATAACCATGTATTCACAGCTCTGTTGAAGACGTTCCTTTCTGCAACATCACGTAATCCTTCAGGTATAACTTCTGATTCTTTTCTTTATAATGATTTTCCAGCTTCTGTTGGAGCTTAACCTCTGCATAAAAAATTCTTTGACTAGTATTCCTTGAAATAATTTTTGCAGATTCCTATTCATAGTCAGCTCCTGTCTACTCCCATCATTCTTCAAAGGTAATCTTCTACACTCAAATTCATCTTCTTCCCGAGCTTTATAGTAACCTTGTCAAACCATTAGTTTACTTTTCCTGAAACTGTTAAACTTATATTTTCCTTTTGTGGCCTTTCCGCGAGGTGTTCAACTCGACAGCATTGTCGCCTGCAGCCACGCGAGACCTTCTAAGGCAGAACCTTGAGGATCTCCAAGCATGTCTCGAACTTTTGTCCAGA
>NC_027754.1:30573434-30575252 GCF_000695525.1 Brassica oleracea var. oleracea
TTGCTTCATGAAACTATCAAATCTCCTATTCCACTGTCTTGGTGACTGTTTTAATCCGTAAAGGGATTTCAACAGGAGACAAACTTGATCTTCTTTTCCCTCCTCAACGAAACCTTCTGGCTGTGCCATATAAATCTCCTCGTCTAACGTTCCGTACAGGAAAGCCGTTTTCACGATCATAATCTAGATCATAATTTGCAACAAGTGACAACATAATTCTAATCGACACGTGTTTCACCACTGGTGCAAACACCTCTGTGTAGTCGATCCCTTCAACTTGTGAAAACCCTTTAGCTACTAATCTAGCTTTGTATCTCGGCTTCTCAATTCCAGGAATGCCTTCTTTCAGCTTGAAAACCCACTTGCTGCCAATAATCTTCTTTTTCTCTGGTTTCTCAACCAGCTTCCAAGTCTGATTTTTCTCCAATGAATCCATCTCTTCTTGCATTCCCTCGTTCCATAACTTCCAGTTCTTACTCCTTCTTGCTTCCAAATAGGATTTAGGCTCATCCTTATTTATTTCTTCTGCTGTAGCTAGAGCATAAGCCACGCAATCTGAATCATCAAACCTAGAAGGTTTCTTTACTTCTCTCCTGATTCTATCTCTAGCAAGAATGTAGTTGTCTAGATTTTCCTGTTGAGCTCCCACAACTTCTTCTTCTCTTTCTGAGCTTGAAGATTCAGGTTCCGAGTTTTCTGATGGTGGAGAAGCTCCACCTTGAACTGTATCCTCTGTCTCAGTGTCTGTAGTTGTGTTTGAAGGTCCTTGAATCAGCACAGGATTGAACATTACCTTTTTTGTTTTCCTTTTCTTCTCGCTGACTCCCTTAATGTCTTTAAACATCTCTTCCTCATTGAAAATCACATTTCTGCTCACTGTACATCTTAGCTCTTCTGGTAACCACACTCGATAACCTTTAGTCCCCTCTGGATATCCCATGAAAACTCCTTTCATCGCTCTTGGACTGGTTTTGGCCTGAGTCACGTGAACATAAGCTGTACACCCGAACTTCCTTAGATGATTTAAGTCTGTTTTGGTTCCAGACCAAACCTCTGCCGGTAGTTTGAAGTTAATAGCTGTACTAGGAGATCGGTTGATTAAGTAGACAGCTGTAGAAGCCGCTTCCGCCCAGAACTTTTGCTCTAAGCCTGCCTCTGTCAACATACATCTTACCTTCTCCATAATAGTACGGTTCATGCGTTCTGATACTCCGTTTTGCTGTGGAGTATAGATGCATGTTCTGTGTCTTTTAATCCCTGCTTCCTTACACAATGTGTCCATCTGTGTATTGCAGAACTCTAATCCGTTATCCGTCCTTAGACACTTCACCTTCTTTCATGTCTCAGTCTCCACGCATGTTTTCCATTCCTTGAAGTTTTGAAACACTTCATTCTTTGATCTTAGGAAATAGATCCAAACTTTCCTAGAAAAATCATCAATGAATGTAACAAAATAGAAACATCCTCCGAGACTCTCTACCACCGAAGGTGAACCCCATAAATCTGAATGGATGTACTCTAGGACTTCCTTAGACGTGTGCTTGCCTTTTGGAAAGCTTAGCTTGTGTGCTTTACCCAGAACGCAATTCTCGCAAAACTCTAACGTCTTCACATCCTTTGCGTTTAAATATCCTTCCTTGACTAGAATATTCATGCCCTTTAGACTCATATGTCCAAGCCTAGAGTGCCACCTTTTAGTCAAATCGATATCAGTCCTTGCGACTGCAGCTTCACCATCCAATACTGTCCCTTGTAAGTAGTACAGACCATCACAGTATTTTCCAGAAATAACCTTCTGATTTCCTTTGTAAAACTGTC
>NC_027754.1:30575368-30594937 GCF_000695525.1 Brassica oleracea var. oleracea
GATCAGATAGACAAACACTGATCAGGTTCTTGGTACGCAATTCCTTGTCTTGCTCCTTAGGATCAAGTTTAGTATCCTTCTGTTCTTCACCTTCAACCACCGTAGAAGGATCTCTCTCCTTAAGAACAGACCCCAAACCAAAAATCTCTAACTGACATAGCATCTTGTATTTCCATAGACCAAAGTCACCCTTCCCATCGAACTTCTCCACTTCAAATTTCTTTGATGTTGCTTCCATCTCTCTATTAACCCGAAAACTATTTGTTTCTTTGTTTGCAGGTGGATGTAACGCGCCGTGACCTTCAAGCTTCAATAACCACGAGCTCAGACCTTCTTACCACACCAAATAAGTATTATGCTTGCTTGTTTTATTGAATCTTGCCTTCGAATCTCTGTACTTGGATCTAGGTTAGCCTTAGCTCTGATACCACTTGTAGATAATCGACCTTGGCTGCTTCTTGTAACAAGTAAATCGATACAAGAATATGTTGGGCGAGTCCTCTCCAAACCGGAGACAAACTCTATATCACTATGAATCGAAAACGTTACAAGCTTCGCACTAGTTGCGTGTTCTATGCTTTAGAGAGTATTTATGTTTTTTTTTGTATCTAACAATGAGAACCTAGACCTCTATTTATACAAAATAGATCGTAGGTTTTCCTAGATGGAAAAGGATTGTATTATTCCTAATACTATAAGGAAATAGTTTTCTTATTGAACCTACACTAATCCATATCTCTTATGTCTTGTTTCAGGTCCTTCCCGAAGCCCACCAGCAGGCCCAAGAGACACAAAGCCTCACACGACCAAGAATCGTCTTCGAATAGAAGAAACTCTAGAGCTTCCCGGACAGCTTTGGAGGAGCGCCACACTTCCATGATGCCATAGAGAGACCAAACACCTACTGCCACTGCCAGACGACCCGCCAAGCCAAGACCGGTCAGAGAAGTCTTAAACTTCCCCCGCATGGAGAAACCAGAACCGGGAGCAGATCTGAGCAAAGATTAAAAATTTTCAGATCTACTCCTTGAAACCTAAACACCTACTGAAACAACCCCACACCACACCTCAACCGTGCCCAGAAACGAGAGAGAGATGAACCGCCACAGGAACCCAACCCTTCGCAAGCAGAACGGTCCAACGAAATTTAACCCAAATGCTTACGCACGGCCAGACGCCGGAGCAAAGTTCAATATAGCTTTTGTCGAGAGAAACAAAATTGAGAGAGTACTTGACCGTAGTTGATTTTATATTACCAAGATATTAATCAATATATAGTTCAAAAAGTGTATTGTCTTATTGGCACTGGGAGAAATCAAAGCTCATATGATATTGGCCTTGAATCAATAGCAGTGCGGGGAAGGAAAGTTTACAAAATCGAGTAAAGTCAAAAGAACAAGACAAGAAAGCATGTCACACTTGGAGATACAATCATGGAATTAATGGGAAAGCATGCAAACAAACACTTATTTCGCTCGATCACTTTTGTGGCCTTTTTTCTTTCACTTTGTGGATTTTAAACGATCATATAAAATCATTCTTTTTCCTTTCTTACATGATTTAAAGGTGCGTTAAGTATTTAATCAAGTTTTTTCCAATTTCTTGCCATCATCGTAACTCTTAAGCTGGGATAGCCCTGGGCATTCGGTTCCGGTTCAGTTCTTTCGGTTTTTCTGTTATAGAAAGTTTGGTTCAGTTTCTGTTCGCTTATTTCAGTTTTTGGTTCGAATAGTAAAAATTGGGAACCATCTTATGTCCGAACTAATTTTGGATCCCATTCGGCTCTGGTTTTTTGGTTAATTCGGGTTAAAAGGTAAAAAATCATGTTTTTCAGATTAAATTTCAGATGTTTTTCAGATTAAACAAATTGGACAGTTCATATAAACTTAAGTGTTTTGGATAAACCATTCTAGTAATTTAATTTTTGGGTATCTCAACTTGTAAATATTATTTTTAAAATTATCTTATTAAGTAAAACTAAATATAGTTCATATTTACAGATATATAAACTATATTATAGATATTCGGGTATCCATTCGGTTCTCATTTCGGTTCTGGTTCGGTTTCGATTTTTCAGTTCCAAAAATATAAGATTCACTAGTATAATTGATATGATTTAAACCCGAACCAAATCTTATTTTTTGGTTCGGTTTGGTTTGGATTTTCGGTTCCGGATAAATGTATGGGTAAGTGGGGGATAAAACAATGAATGTGGAAAGCGTCTCTGTCAATCTTTTTTGGGTGAATGTTTGAGATGTACCATGTATATGCATTTTGTGGCTTAAAGCCTTGCACTAGTGGATTATGGGCTTGAAGCCTTGCATTAGTGGAAATTTTTGGGCAGGGTACCAATATCTTTTAGTGGATGTGCTTAACGTATTTGTATAGAAGTTTGTGCGCTAAACTATCATATCAGAGCGTGTCTCCATAAATGAATTATATTTGAAGTTTAAATGTGTTTTTTTCTAAAATAAAAACTTTTTATTTTATAATATGTACTTTATATTTGTCATAACTAATTTAAATTCATAAAATTGTAAATAACTAGCACATATATAAACATATTACAACAATATTAATTAATAAAATATTCTATAAAAAATTAAATAAAAATAACTTGATTAATATTAAACTTCAAACAAATTACTATATTATTCTATAAAATGATTTTCGTAATGCATATATGATCTATTAATGCATTTCGAAGTAAAAATGGTTCTCTTCATTTTTACTTTGTAGATTACGAGATAAAAGTTGTTGAAATCGAATTATATTGATACTTGTAAATACATAAGATCAGAACAAGAAAGTAAAAGAAAAACATAAAATATTGCTAAAATGTTAATTTTTTTCGATGATATTAATACTCGTGAATATATTCGATATGAAAAATAGGAAAAAAAAAAACATCAAAAACAACAACAACAACAACCATCTTCAGTTACACAAAAACATTTGGACAATATTTGAAAATTTTGAAGGTCACGGATCAAACTTACCTGACTATTAGAACTGTTGTAATATTTAAATTTATGTAATAGTTATGTCTTCATGTAATTTTAAAAATCTTTTTTGTTAAGTTTTTTTGTATATTATTGTTGTCTAAATCTAGTTTAAAATATTTTAAACCTTATTTTAAAGTTTTATTAAATTTTATGTGTAAAATTTAAAATCTCTAAACAAAAATTAAAATATACATGAGATATAATTTTTTTAAGGATTAAAACAATAAACAAAAAATATTTATGAATCATAAAAGTGATGTGTGATTGTAGGATCAAAATGCAAATAAAAATATAATGAAACTTTAAATATAGAGTTTCACTCTTCAAAAATTCAAATTTGAAGTTTTGAAAAAAAATTTTGGAGAGTAAAAAACTTAGTATTTGAAATCATAGAGTGTCTTTTGGAGATGATTTTAAATCAAATTCACAATATTTTTCTGAAACTGGAAGATAAATTGTAAGGTTGTTTCTCAAAATAATGCAAACTGTTGTTTCTCAGAATAAATAAAAAACGAACGTAAACTGTAAGGTTTTATTAATTTGATTATATAGTTGATTGGTGAGCCTTTAATTACGACTGCTCCTTTGGGCAAACGTTTAGTTGGTTCACGTTTCGTTTCTATTTTTTCCCGAGGCCTTAAACTATTTATTTTCATTAGTCAAAGAAAAAAATCGTCCACCAACAAAAAGATTCATCCCCCTTATATATAGAATATAGTGCATACTTTTTCTTCATTTTCTTAATTCCCATAGAAACATTTGTATCTTTGTCTCTCTAAAAATGAAACTCTCTCTGCGTTTGGTCTCAACCATTCTCCTCTCGTTCATGCTACTCCTTGCCGCAGGTTCGTAACTCATCTCACTCAGAGCCGGCTCAACACTGTTGATGATTCTAGGGCAAAAAAAATATATTTTATTTTCTAAAATTTATATGCTGATTAAAATATTTTTAAAATTTAATCAGTATTATTTTATATATTTTGTAATGAAAATAAAACTATATGCATATCAAATAATTTTGGATCCTTTTCAGTTTTATTTATTATATTTATAATTTTTTTATATATTAAAATATAAATTTATAAAAAATTAGGCCCCTTAATTATTATTATACGGAAGGAGACGGACTTGGGTCCGGGACGATCGCACCGCTTGTCCCCCCTAATAAGCCGGCCCTGATCTCACTGTATTTGTGTAAAACATTCATCTGATAATAATTAAATTTACATATATATAATATATACACAGATGTGAACATTTATCTTCTGCATTATTTATTTATTAGTGAACTCCATATCTTAATATTCGTCATTTAGTTTGGCTGACAACGTAAAACTTTTAAATTCAATTAATAATAAAAAGAAATCAACATCGAGAATACAAATACCCTCACGGGAAAAAAAACGTACTTTTTTTTTGCCAACTTAAAGAAACGTACTTAAAATATGTTCCTTTTAGAGTTTTTTTCTGTTCGCCACTAAAATATTACCAATAAAAATTTACCAATATATATTTTATTTACAAAAAAGTACAAAATAATAAAAATAGTATTAATTGCATAAAGAAGGAAGAAAAAACTTTGACATTAGCAAAACCTTAAACCCCAAACACCATCAGCAAAATTCTTAACTTTAAATCCTAAATCCTAAATTCAAAATCCAAAATCCAAAATCCAAAATATTAGAGTTTAAAATTTAGGATTTATGATATAGGGTTTAGAACTTAGAATTTATGTCTTAAGGTTCAGGTTTTTGTTAACAGCGTTAACAACATCAAAAAAAAATTTCCTAGCAATTAATATTATTTTATTTTTTTTACTTTATTCATAAATAGAATATAACTTGATAAATTTTTATTAATTAGTATTATTTTAACGGTGAACGCACATATTCACCTTATAAGGTGAACGAAGTAAAAAAAAAATTTAGGTTTCCTTTGTGAGCTACTAAAACAATTGTCAGAAAAAAACTATAAACGTTACCAAATTCTCTTAAACACGCTAAACAATATTGTTAAATTATTTTATGGGAAACCGAAAAAACTTATTATATACTATATATTATTAAAAATCCTCAAAACTTATATACAGTAGTTTCCCAATATATATGGCTTCGAATATCTTATTCTTTCGACTTGCCCTGGATCTAATTATAAGCAGGTAACATATATGTGAGTATGAAAATAATTTACTTACAAGCCTATGAATGATGCATGTATTCCACATTTTTGTTATATATAATAACATTTATGTATGTTCTTAGTTAATTATGTTTAAGCTTCAGAATGAAAATGTCTTAGATACTTTGGTGGGTTAATTTTGTGATCTAGGAATGATTCCAGTGGAAGCCAGAACGTGTGAGTCACCAAGTACCAAGTTCCAAGGAGTGTGTCTCAATGCAAAGAACTGTGCCGGTGTTTGCACTGGCGAAGGATTCACAGGAGGTCAATGCAGTAGTCTTAAGTGCTACTGCACGAAAACCTGCTAAATTTATAAAATGTCACGAAAATGTAAAAATCATTTAATTTTTTGGTCTTTAATCATACTACTGATACAAAGTTAGATATCATATGCTTGAATATATAGTTTGTACGTACACTTAGTAACTTATATAAAACCAGAAAATGATTCTATAATATGTGTATACTTATTCATGCTTTGCATATATGTTCTTTGATTTTTTTTAAAAGTTATATTATATATGTATTTCTGTGTCGCAAATTTTCAGATATTGATTTAAAATCTTATTATTTGATTCTTAAATTATGATGATTTATAAAATCAAGGAATAATTACCTTTTGAAATATTTTATATTTGATACAATGATTAGATCTATAACCAGTCAATATAAGTCTTATATCTGGATATTTTAAATTATTGATTATTTAAGCTCTCATAATTTATAACACAAATAAACTAGGGTAATTAAGGCGGTGAACATTGTTCAAAATTTTACTTTTTTTTTTTTGATAAAATGTGAATTTATATCAAAAGAAACAATTTATTTTACATCAGCTAACAGTTCTGCGAAGCCATAATAGTTTCATAAGGCCCCAAAAAGGTGAAAAAAGCCCACATGAAACTAGGGTAGAAAGATCAGAGAGTGTAGATCAATTACTCATGAGCAAACCAGAGACTTAAGAGATCCCTGAACCCATTACGATGAATACGAGCCAGGATAGCATCCTTAACACACCTGTCCAGTTGCTTGAACAGACCAGAAGCTGGGAGATGTGGGCCTTCATGGGGTTGTGAGTTCTTTTGACGCCAAAGCAGATAGATTGTATCCTGTGAGACCGGATACTTGAGCAGAGTAGCAGGAGGAGAACCGGTATCATTGAGCCAGTTCAGAAATGCATCCCAGTGACCAATGAACTGGCGAGCACCCAGTCGTCTTGATATAATATTCCACACTTCTCGACTGTAAGCACACGACAAAAAGAGATGGTCAGTCTTTGTACTCTGAGTACAGATCTATCTGAAACCTCCAAACCCCATCGAATGAGCCTGTCTCGAACCGGTAACCTGTTAAGGAAAGCCACCCAAAAGTTAAAGGCATGCTTTGGAATGCAGCCTTTAAACCAAACAATTTTGGACCAAGGAGCTTGAGGTGCTCGTGGTCTGAGATGATCCCACGTTAGAGAAATTTTACTTATTTTACAAACACATGATGAAGAAGTAAAGCTTTCGTGGCAGCTATGCTAAGCAATACAACAAAAGTATCCAACTAATCGTATTATTCTCTAAAAGTTTCCTTAGTCCAAGTAAATATGAAGACAACGAGTTATTCTTCTCGATCATTCTTACAAACACATGGAGTCCTTGCCTATATATAATGCCACCCTCTTCTAAGTTATAAACACCATTAGCTTCTTATACTCACTTACTTTCAACTATTCTTTCTCCATTCCCCTGAAAAATGAAGCTCTCTGCGATATGATATTTCGAGATATCGTGAATTGGGGACACAGTTTGTTGTAATATTTGTTCTCTCTCTACTATCTTCTCATCTATACATCAATTATAATGGCATGTTAGTAAGGATTCTGGTCTGTGTTTTTAGTTAATCTTTCGGATGATCCATGTCGGGATTATATCGTTAATATTACGGACTAGCTTTGTAATTTTTGTTCTCTCAATCTCTACTATTTCTCTTTTCAACTTAATTAATGGATTTTTAGTAAGCAATCAAGTCTATGTATTTTTGGCTTGCCCACTGTGACAACAACAAAAAAATCGGAATCTCCTTCTAATAATACGCACAAAAGAGAATTATGTATATACTAGTATTGAACTCATGCTTCGCATGGAAATACTTTTTCTTACGAATATAATAAAAATGAATAGTAATAAGTATTCTCTAAGCATAACTAGATAGTGGCACGTTATTTTGAAGAACACATGAAAAAAAGAAAAACATAATGTTGTTTCCAAGTTTCTATATATTTTTCAACCATTCTATAAAACTATATGTATATCCAAAAACATTTCCAAAAGTTACTTTGGAATATATATAAAATTAATGACTAATTCGATTGTTTTGCTGCCTATTATTTCTAGTAGTCAAGAGAATACAGTAGATTGAAAAATAATTCATTGTTATTGTGTATTGATATATAAACATTTGACTGAAAACATTGTGTATGAAAAGACTGCAGTAATATAAGGGCATGATTATCGCTGATAGTGTTTCTTAGGAAATTTTTATTATTTTTTTAATTTTTTTATTTTTTCGTCTGAAAAAAAAAAATTTAAAGCGAATTAATCGCAGGCCGCCACGCGTCGGTGGAATCCGCGAACAGTGCAAAGATCCAACGTAAATCGGTCCTTGTTTTGTGGTTTTTGTTACCGGTTATTTAGTTTTTGCTGGAACCCCCATAATTTTAAATAATTTTTTTGCTAAAGACTCCTTTTAAAGAGCCAGGGATGTTGATGGTCTAAACTTGTAGCTGCTAATATATATTTAACTATGTTAATTTTGTCTCCCATCGTCCCTTGGCAGTATTGATTTTGCCTTTTTCAACGCTTTATGTTCTTCCCTCTGCAGATGAACCTATTTTCTTTTTGAATATTTGAAATATTAAAACTATAGAGAAAATATATCAAATTGCTCCACATAGTATGTTAAATGATGTTTATTTTCTTTTTGAATATCTGAAATATTAAAACTATAGAGAAAATATATCAAATTGCTCCACATAGTATGTTAAATGATGTTTTTAATCATCCTTTTGATGTGAAACCTATTGTACAGTAAAAAACATTTCAGTATGATCCTTATATAGTGAAATAATAGAAAAGTGTTTACCTTTTATCAAAAGCTTTTTTTCCATGTCTTCTTCTTCTATGTGCATTTGCATTTGTGTCTTTTTGTCTTTTTTTTTTCTCTTTCTCTTTTATATAAAGTAAATAAGAACTTAAATTATGGCACTGTGAATTAACTATTCTACTGAGAATGATTAACAGTTCAGATAGAGTGATGATGATGGACGTAGTGGGATAGATATTACAATTTTTTATTTAAAAGTAAATAAAAAGAAAGAATAGGTAGAAATCAGTTAACAAAGATAATTGTTTACGTCTTTTTTTTTAAGTTTTGCAATTGAATTTTTTTTTTAAACTGTAAAATTTCTATGCTATTTGTCATAATTTTATTGGCAATATGATTTGTGTTTTAGTATGTAAGGGATGTGAACTGTGACTAAAGAATTGGTAATGCATCGCCGCGTAACAAAAAAAGCAAACAAGTAGGGCACAGTAAACTATTTCGTAGCTGTAAAGTTTACCCATTAGTGGTGAATTTTCTTTTTGGTCAAAAGCTTACCAATTATTTTACAAAAAAAAAAAAAGCTTACCAATTTTGGTATTTTATCCCTCATAGAAATATGCGTATTAATACAAACATTCAAATAGTCAAATTGATTCAGCAAAATATGATATACATGCCAACTACGACCCATACTTACTTTAATTATATTTTAATTGTAACCTATCTGAAATCTAATATAGGGAAATTGGGACACATGTATACAAGAAAAAAGAAGAATTAAGTTTATACACATAGCATCACTTTGGCTATGATATATTACATATTGTTATGGAAAGTTCCAAAAATATCCTTCCCTGCGCGTGTAAACGTGAACGAGTACCTCCTCTAGTGCCTCCTCTCTTAATTTTGGAAATTAAGTTGTTTTTATCTTTCAAACTCTTGATGGCAACGAAGAAGATGAATTTGAAGAGAGTGCGTGGAAATCTGAGTTAGAGAACAATAAAATTGAAATTAGCGATGAACGGTTCGGTCGTGCGACAAAAGTAGGATATTGAAAGTTAGGGTTCCGATGGTTCTTTCAATTTCACGGCGGCGCGATTGAGTTTCCAAAGGTAATGAATCAAGGTAAGTTTGGGTTTGATTTCATATAGTCTTATTTTTGAGATCTCGTCTTGTATTGATAAAAATTAAATTGGTAACACCTTTGCTTTTTCAGATTTGGTCATTTTTCGCTGTTTTCTTCGTTTTTTCCAACAGAAGGTTCTGGGTTAGGAGTTGGGAAAACAGTGATGTTGTGTGATGGATGATAGGACTATACTATATGAGATACGTTCATAGTATAGTTACCCAGAAGAATTTAAAATAATGTGACTTATAAACGTATGTGCTTCTATGATTGTGTTGGATGGTGTGAATGTTCTGCCTATAATAAATAGAAAATGTTAGTTGTCACTTGTATAGCTATGGTTGTGTCTTTTTACTCGTATTGGCTATAGTAGACATGCATACTATAATACTCTCCTTATTCAATTATGTATGCCTATTCTATATGAGACAATGTAATAGTATAATTTATTATATGTATTTGCGTGCTTGATTATGTCGTATTGTGCATGTTGTATCTATAGTAAATGGGAAATGTTAATTGAAATAGTTGGTTGTGACATTATGAAGTTTGTTGTGCATGCTCTGTCTATAGTATATGAGAACTATTAGTACTATATGTTACTAGTATTTTTTAAAAGTTTTAGATATGATGCACAATTTATTTAGTAGAATGATGTCTATACCAGAAGCCTAATTGAAATGGTAAAGACTACAGTTTGTTTTATGTAATTGGTATATTATAGATTAGGTACTAATGTATTATTGGGCATATATTCTTGTTGTGTGGTTGACGTACATGATTTACATTTCGCAGAGTTATCTGTGGCGCAATACTGTGCTACTGGAATGTAATGCCACACGAAGCCTGAATCAGTAGGCCTCACTCACAGGTGAGTTACTTGCAGCAAATACATATGTAGTTGCAGCCTTCTCAACTTTCAACCCCGACTAATTCCCGTAATGACCTATTGGACGGAACCCCTATGTTGTGCTTTCTCTACTCATGGGTTACTAACCAGTTATTGGTTTTACTAAGCTTTCCGACTAATATTCCTTTTTTTTTACTGCGGCGGACATCTCAATTTGTGTATTCTTTCAGAAATTATGTATGGTCCATCCTATTACTTTGACGCACCGCTATATTATTATGGTTTTACATTTGATTGTTGCTTATGTTTCCACAAACGCCTAAACACATTATTCTTTGGAAAATGTTGGATGACATGTTTAGGTCACAACAACCACAATACTATAATGTTTGCGATATAGTATAGTTTACACATGCACTTCACAACCGTTTGTTTATTGTCGGGGTCTCCTAAAGCACCTTTCTCCATCCATTTCCATATTGGATCCGCTTCCCTTACTCACAACAATTACACTACACCACTTGGAATTTATGCAACAACACATAGGGGAATATAAACATATCGTAATTGGAAGCCATTTGTGTGTTTGATAATATGACCATACTACATTGAATATAATATAAACACAAGATTCTTTGTGAAAAATTATATACCACAAGATCTCTTTCGGGGAAAATGATAAAATGATAATGAGGTTTAAAATAGGGTAATTCTTCATAATAGACTTTTTTGAGTTTTCATCTCAAAAATAGCACAGGAAAGGAAAAGTCACAAAAATAACATTCATTAATGGACAAAATATCCTTAATACCCTTGTTTTATATAAAAAAAAAAACTCTCAGATCTCTCTCTCTCTCTCTCTCTCTCTCTCTCTCTCTCTCTCTCTCTCTCCCTCCCTCATTAATACACTTTGAAAAAATTTCATATATACAAAAGTCTGTGGTTGTGTCGAATATACAAAAGTCTGTGGTTGTGTCGAATATTCCATACTATGTCATAATCATGTATAATATAGTCACGTAGTGGATGAAACCCAACATTGTAACTAGTTAATTCATTTGTGTGACTGACTATACTATATGGTATGTAGTATAATATGAGAGCTTTAATTTTGGAGTGTCAACAACATCACGCGCACGCGCTTAGAAGGAAATTTCAGTCGTACTTGTGTGCAAATTGTCCAATCCGCCGAATGCAACTGTAGAATAGCTATATTCTTAATTATTTTCTCTGTTATGAATATTGAGCAAATTCACCCTCTAATATATTACTGTCCATTTCCATTTGATAGAAAAACTGATTAGCAACATGACTTTCTTTCTTGTTGATAATGTGAATTTTCACAATATTAAACTATACAATATAGAACATAGTATGATTTTTACATGTTCACCAGTTAACTAAAATTACAAAAACATCTGTATTGATAGTGAAAACTTAATAAAATTACAAACTATATTTATAAATAATATTAAAAATTAAAATTAAAAATGGATAATAACTAAGATTAAAAATTATACTTTATGCTGCAGGTTTCACCGGTTAACATAAGGGACAACAATATTAATATGGAAAAGTAACGACGTGTATAAATCTGTTAGGGCAATTGGGTAGAAAGTGAATTACTGGTTTTTGTGTGGCTATAGAGCCCAATTTCCTTTAAATTATTACATGATCAATGGTAAAGGATTCATCATAGTGATGGTAGGTGAATATATATATATATATATATATATATATTGTTTTTTTTTTTGAACTGATAGATGTATATTATTTTTCCAACAGCTTTCCCATTTTAGTATGTTACCCCTCAAGTCTTCATATGCAACTGCCCTAATTAATACAACCAGTCAAGTAAATGTATTCAGCTAATCTAGTCAGATAACCATTGGTTCTTGAAAAACAACTATTTTTTTGGGTGTAAATGTTAATTAAAAAAACAACTAATTGTTTATCGCTTTCACCATTCTGATTACAGTTCGCGGATATAATTTACATAATTACATATAATATTACAAAAGTCAGTCATACATAAGCTTAAAATCAAGGTATAATCTCTGGATTTGAGTTTCTATTTTTTTTTTAAAAAAAATTGAATATATGTACGTATGTAAATGTTATATAAGTACATATATATTGATTAAAATGTAATTATGTAATAATACATTTGGTGTGTTTACAAATCATGGAATAATTGTTTTTTTTATGCGAGGTATTTGGGTAGTTTAATTTATCAGTTAGAAATTTATATGCATCAAAATCAGAGAGAACTGAGAGAAGTGTCTGCATGTCTATTATTTCGTCAAGGAGAATTGGATTCCATATACATAGGAGAAAAGAAAATTAATGTTATAACTATAACAACAACTTGGTTATGATATTTTGAATATTTTATATAATAAGACATTTTTTACCCTTAGACATTCACGACCGTTGATCACATGCATGTATTTTTGTTTTCTTTTTCCTTCCCCCTCTCATTTTATTTGATATGCATCTTTCTAATTAAATATAAGCCATTCAAATAACTATGCTAATAAAAATGTATGCATATTTCTGTATATGCTGTAATTTAAATTCTTTTAAATGGACATATATTTTTCATAAAATTATAGTCTGTCTTTTTCATAGCTTGTTTTGTTGTGTGATATTCTATAAAAAGCATAGAATATAAACATAATTTTATAATAAATAACAATATGTTAACATTATAATATGTGTAATTCCTTGACAATTTTATTACCTTGAAGTTTCTTATCTCAATCTTTACTATATACAAAGAACAACACATCTTAGGTGAAATACACAAAAAAAATTTGTAACAATCATTATACTTACTGAATATATTATAATATTTTATGAACATAGTATAGAACGTTAAAATCTTCGTCTTCTTTCGCCCCATTCTCCTTCTTTCTCTTCTTCCTCATTCATCCTCCTCCTTCCTTCCTCTCCCTACCTCTCTGCTCCTCCTCCGACGATCTCCTCCTACTTCGTTTTTCTCCTCCTCTTTCTTCTCTAAATAGTATACAATATATAGATCGATGCATACTATTTCTCTTCACAAATAGTATAATTTTATTTTTTGTTTTGTGTATACACAATAAACGCGCTGTTAAGGAGAAAGTGGTCTAAGAGCACGTTTATAGCTGGATCTTAAATGCGTTGCTTAGGTTATTTGGCAATTAAAATTAAAGAAAAAGATATTAAACCAAGATGCGTACCTTAATTAGGAGAGGAAAGGGACGGTTCTTAGCAAGTACCTGTCACAATACTATAGGTCCTTTCTCTAAAGGCAATTCTCTCCCCTTTCACTCAAGCCGCAACACCACCTGACCCTCTGCTCGTTCCATGCCGTGAGTCCGCTTCTCTTGTCCAGGCCATGAAGCCGCTCTGCATCTCGAGATTGGAGACCATGGTTGGTCGTTTCTCCCCTCTCTGATGCTCCAAATCATCAATCCCGAACGCCTCCGATGCTCCAAATCGTCAATCCCGAACGCCTCAGCTCTCCTCCGCTGCACAGTCCCTGAAACCAAATTCGTCCGGCGTCGTCAGTTCATCTCCATCTTGCTGTTCATTGTCGGAATCAAGCTCGTCGTCGCGTCCGAGAAACTCGTGAAACACCAATGGCCACTTTTGGCTATTTTGCACATCCGGTCCTCATAGTTTCGGTCTTTTTGCATTGACCCTAACTTAACTTAATTACTTTAAAATTTACTAAGAACCCAAAGTATGGTTTCACCAATAAACATGCTCTAATTTTGCTTACAATTGTCGCATCAAAAAGAAAACACTGTAAAATGGGTATACTCTTCATTTGTGAACCCTTTAAGAATATCCAGAAATTGACCATTTCGTCGATTAATCTCATATTACATTTACTCTATTTTTTTTCAGAAGATGAACGTAGTTAAAAAGTTATCTCGGTTGACGTGACGTTCTTACCTTCTTGTACCGAGGTATTGACGGTGATTCTCAAATATCACAGAACATAATGTGATACGATGAGATAGAATAATACACGGAAGTGCATACCATGATTCTTCTGTCTATCAATAACAGCGTGCATTGCACGGTGCATATACTGAGTTTCTCCTATATAAGTCTCTTCTCCCACATTGGTTTACTACATACTCTTATTTGTATTTCTCGCTTTAGAACATTTGATCACCTCTCTTTTTTTTTTTTGTCAAACGATCACCTCTCTAAAATAATGAAATATTCTCTGCGTTTGGCATCAGCTTTTCTCCTGATCTCTCTCATACTTCTCATTGCCACATGTTATTCATGCCATAATAATTTCTAATTTTTCTTTCTCAAATTTTTTTCATATATAACAACCAATATGTAAAGCCATCTACATTCCATGTATGTAATCTATATACATCTATCTTATAATAACAAATATTATATGTACAGTTTTATGATCTTTTATAAATCATATGCTAAGAGTTCCTAAATATATGTAACCAATTATGATATAGTCTTGTGATACCTTGTTTTACATTTGAATTATAAGAACGTACACATACACATACACATACACATACATGTAACCAAATGTGTTTTTATTTTGTAGAGATGGATCTGTTGGATGCAGCACTTTGTGGGAGATTCAGCATGCGTTTCAAACGGAGATGCTTGAAGCCACCAACATGCGCCTTCGTCTGCCGCAACCTCGAGTAAGCCACCAACATGCGCCTTCGTCTGCCGCAACCTCGAGTCTGAGGATTTCACAAATGGTATTTTCCGTGGAATGCGTTGTTTCTGTACCAAACCATGCGGATAATGTGATCTTCATCATGGCAATTATTCTCAAAAACAAAATAATATTCGAGCATATCTCTTTTATCATTGTGGTTTGGCATTCGACAATATATATTGGGTTACGAACATACTTAACTTTGTATATGTTCTCTCTACTATTTCTAAATAAAAAATAAGTAATGGATTTTGTGAAGAATATGAGTCTATGTTTTGATTAGGGTGGACAAAAAAACTGAACCGAACCAAGTCAAACCGAACCAAAACCGGTTTAAACCGAACCAAAGTCTATTTCAAGCCATTCGGTTGAAGATTTTCCCAACCCGAATGGTTCGGTTCGGTTTGGTTTAAAACCGAACCGAACCGAAAAACCGATGTGTTTTTGTAATTATTTAAATTAAAAATATTAGTAATACCAATATACTAAAATTCTAATACCAAACCACGTATTTTCTATTTTTTCATTCATTAACATATATTCTTCTAACCTAATATGTAATCATCAAAATATTTGATTAAAAAAAATAGAAAAGTCTGTATTTTTATATTTTTATATATGTAAACGTGGATGTTAAATCTAAACCTAAAACTTAAAACCTAAAACAAATTTTATTAAAAACAAAAGTTCTTCTCCATAGCATCACATGGAAGATAATTTATTTCAAGCTTTTTAATAATGATATAAGAGACATTACTAATGATGTTGAATTTTTTTTTTATTTTAGTTAACTTTCTTTTGTTTTTATTCTTATATATTTTTTGTGACTTTTTTAAAGGTTTTTGTTTTAGTTTTATATTGAATTTATTTCATATAGTTTATGTTTACATCATTTATGTTGTAACACATAATTTCTCTTAAAAAAATTAAACGAAAAAGAACCTAATTAAACTGATCCAAAAAACAAACCGAACCGAATATAAACCGAACCGAACACAAACCGAACCGAACCAAACCAAACTAACTATGGTTTATTTCAGTTGGAAAAATAATAGAACCGAACTAACCAAGCCGACGAACCCGAACCGAACCAAGAAAATATCCGAAGTGCCCACCTCTAGTTTTGATTGTACTTAAACTATTAGGACAACGCAAAAAAATGATTCTCCATCTAATGTGCACCCAAGAAAGAAAGAATCTATATATTAATTATGAACAAATAAGTCGTAATATTTTGTCCAAGTTAGACGTGATAAACTGATAATTTTGGGGAAAATATTTCGCAATTCAAAACTTGGCCATCTTAGTCATATCATCTTAACTTAGTGCACATAATTCATGTGTATGACGACTTTGAAGGATAATACCTTGTCACGTAGCAAATTAAGCGAGCACATTGCACATTATAGCAACGAAATTGAAATGTGATTGTATTTGTAGGTAAAAAAAATCGCTTAAATGTTATATACCATTAAATGTTTTATTCTCAGGTCTTCATTACACAATTGGTCATCCACTCAATAACTACAACCACTCAAATTAATGCAATCAAATTATACTCCGTCCAGTACTTTACATGCATGAAGTTGAAGAAATAGTTTCTTTTGATTTGGGAGACTCGTATTTTTTATTTTTGGTGAAGGGTCGCAATGATGGTTTTGTGACAGGAAAATGCACGGCTGCGTGTTGACTTCGGTGAATAGTGGTGGCTCTGGTGAAACTGATGTGGCAAAGATATGGCATGTGATGTTTGGAAGGAGAAGGAGTGTGTTGTTGATTTTGATATGCAATTATAAAAAGATAGATGATCAACTCGATGAGCTCAAGATCATTTCCATTAGAAATTGAAGTAAGGCTATAAGGAGAAATGGTGCCATTGTGTATAGTTTTGGAAAGAGGATGCACTTAATTACTTCAGTAATAGAGCTAAAGTCGATGAATCCATACTTGGAAATGTCTGCTGAACAATAAAAATCAAACCAATTACAATGTCACTTTGTGCTTTCAACTTAGAAAAAGGTATGTTATTGGGTTTTACAGGCAAGCCATGGATGCTGGAGATAGAACTTTGAACACGCCTATGCTTGTGTTGTGTCTAGGTCAGTAGAATTTTTAATCTCCAGCAGAGACAGCTACCTCACTGCGGCATATGTAGCATCTCCAATGTATTACTCTATTTTTTACTCCAAATTTGTGTAACTCCAAAATAGAGTTGAATTTTACTCCAATATATTACTCCATTTTTTACTCCATTTTTTATTCCAAAAAATATTCACAAATGATTCTCTTTTTATTTAGTTAATAATTGTTAGTAGTATCTTCAACTTATAAAAAATTAACAATTAACCCAACTATTTTATATTTACAAAAATTTCATAAAAATATATTTTATTTAAATTAAATATTTATTAATAAAAATATGGTTAGAGCTTTTCTTCCAACTTCAATTGGTGTAATTTTCATCATATGCAACTTTCCTAATTCAAAAACAAAATTATGCATTAAAAGAACATAAAGAAGATAACAATTTTTTTGTAATTTAAATTATGTACTTGATCCAAATGTTTTTGCATATACTAAGCTTAACAAGTACAAATGTTATCAATCGAAATGTTGACCCACAAGATAAACAAACTCATCTATTCCGTTTGAAGGATACTTCACCGATTCCAAAAACAGTTTACAGAATTATTAAACCACTTATATGTATTATATTATATTACATTATATTATAAATTATTTATGTTAGTTTTGATTTTTATTAGTTTATGCATCTTTTACATAAAACTATTAAATAATATTTTGTGGAGTATTATATTTATTTTCATGTTATTGATTTATTTTAAATATTATTTAATTGTGAAACAAAAATATTTAATATTAAAAAGACAATTTCATAAATAAATAAAATTCAACTCCAAAATGGAGTAATTGACAAGATTACTCCATAAATTGAGTAACGCTAGCCATTACTCCAATGAAGTTTGAAGTCAAAAATAGAGTATGGTTGGAGATGCCCTTACTCGCTTAAACCTGCAGAGTATCCAATTATATGCTGATGTGTGTGGATAATTCACACACAATTGAAAAAAAGTATGAACGGATGATTTAATTGAAATATATGTAAATGAAGTAGTATACTAATCTGAAAGCTTTCAATTTTTTTTTTGCAACACATTCATAATCTTCAAAACAATAAAAATAGTTTTCAACGTCTCTGCAAATTATATTTGGTTTTTAACTTTTCAATCATCAATAAAAGAAAGAGTTGATTACATAATGGGCCACATTATGTCTTTTTCTTTCACTAAGAGACACATTACATATGTGAGACACTTTCTATTGGCAAAAGATAAAAAGTAGACTAATATACCCTTACCGAAGGCAGTTTGATGTTTTCCTTCCCAATGGAAAATCGGTTTGATCTGATTTAAGTGCCTTAATCTTGACCGTCGGATCTGAATCTTGTTTTTTCAATCAAAGGCCAGAATTGAAACTTGATTATTAAGACAGCTGTGATAAAGGACGTGAGTTTGTTGTGTTGGGTGTGGAGGAAGCGACGAGCATACGAAAGTTACTGAAGTTTCTGTCTTTATTGGAGCTGTTCTTTGTCGAAATTGAAGGTGTATGATTAGTTCTTGTTTTTGGTCAGACGTTTATCGATCATACTCATCTCCTTAATAGTTGGTTATTATGTTTCAGGTTGGTGCGATGCAGGACCAGTGCATGGTCATGTGCGGCGAGTGGGTTTGTGATAACGGAGGGAAGTGGGATTTTGTGCTTGACAAGCGTTAGATGGCGCGTCTGGTTCCGTTGTACGAAGGAATGAGCTTGCGAGAGCTTCAAGGCAACGTCTTGCGTGAGTTTGGCGTCGAGGAGGGTTTGTTTGTGGCTGTTCTCAGCTACTGGCCGCCATCGAGCTTGGAGCTAGCAACCGGGATAAAGACCCCGCCGGTATTACTAACAAGTGACGGAGCCCTGAGATACTTTCTGCAGCATTTGAGAGTGAAATGAGGTATGAATTTGTTTGTGAGATTTGAGAGGAGCAGCACCGATAACGATTTTGTTGATGATTCGGGAATGGGTTTTGTAACGCCGGCGACATGTAAACCGAAGGGATCTTCAAAGTTGAGTTCTTACGCAACACGAAAAAGCCAAACTTTTGTTTGGCCGGCGACTTCAAAGTTGAGTTCTTGCTCGAACCAAAAGAAAGCACCTTTTGTTACGCCGGAGACTTGTAAACCGAAGGTGAGTTCTGGCTCGTCTAGTCATTGTATTGGGACGACAGAAGGTCCAAGAGATGCTCGAAAAGAGGCTCCCGAGAAGACTCCCAATGCGCGTGTTGTTAATCTTGAGGAAGTGGAGTTTGTACGTGAGGTTGAGAGGGTTGAAGAAGTAATCAATTGTGGGAGTACGTTCAGACAGGAAGAAGTTCTAAGCGGCAGTAATGTTGGGGAAGATGCGGTTGATGACAGAGACGTGAGGCCTAGAGGGTATGACAAAGAGTTTTGGAGTCCACTTCTTAAAGATGACTTCTGGGGGTCTAATGCTGTCAATGTCATTTACAATGAAAATGAGATAGTGGAAGATTTGATAAAGAATAGTGGTGGTAGAAGCA